>NC_041385.1:205059970-205083429 GCF_002162155.2 Triticum dicoccoides
GCAAGTGGGCAGCCTGCTGGCGTGGAGCTAACATCGAGGGGCATCGACTGGCGCATGGGGGAGGCTCGAGGTGGTCGGGGGACGCGGCGTCAACGATCGGGTGCCCTGCCAGGCGCTCCAGAGCGCGGCTTGGCCGGCATCCGCGGTTTTCCCGCATCCGCGCGCGTCCACTTGTGTCTGGCAGCTGGAGGGGGCATGGGCAAAAGCTGGAGAGGGCCTTGGATGCTCTGGAAAGCTGAGGGGAGAGAAGGAGGCTGAGAGAGAGGGGGGATCTGCTGTCCAGAGAAGAAAAATGGGGTTCCCCCTCCCTTCATCATTGCTTCCTCAGGAAGGAAAGCATCCAGGTGATAGAGGGGAACTAGGAGGGGTTGTGGTAAAAAGCAGGGCTCATGGAGATTAGTGGGAGAGGCCAAAAATGGGATTTTGGGTAAAGTGGCAGAAGGTGTTTGATGCTCGTTTGGGCAAGTAGATGATTTCCGTTAGTCATGTGACTCCACAGGGTGAAATGGCACATGCATTTAGGGCCTTCCACCCATTTTGAGATCATTTGGGCAAAGTTGCCAATGCAACTTTTGTAAACCCTAGAAATTAGCATAAATGAACTTGTGTAGATCTAGTTGAGCAAATCACTTCTCCTTGATGCACCACTTTGTGTAGTGGCCTCATTTGGTCATGTGAACATGCTCACAAAAGTTGGGGTCAAGGAGAGAAAGTTGGTAGTACAAACTTGTTCAAATTTAATTCTGGTCAGAAAGGGTCTTCGGGCATTTTGGTGAACCAAAATGACTTTAATTGACACGAGGCTTTGCAAGGTGATCAAAATATGCATTTTGTGACTTGCTGGATTTTCCTTGGATTTTTGTGAAAATATTTCCTGTAGAAATATTTCAAATCCTTGAAATGGGAAGAAATGGTTTTGGGAGGTTTTGTCCAATATTTTGAGCATGACCATGTGTTGAAACTCTAATATATGGGAAATATATGCCCACTGAGTTTCCCTGATTTTTGTCAAATATTTTTAAAACAATAAAATAATTTTTCCCTATTAAAGACAATTTCTGGCCTTAAGAAAAGGCTTTTAAAGAAAATAGGAAAATAGCTTTTAAAATTATATTTTTGTGGTTTATGGGAGTCCTACATCTAATAGGATTCAAATATACCTTTTGAAATATTTTTCATTCCCCAAATCAAGTACTTGCGGTGCAAACTTCAATTTAGGGGTTTTTGGAAAACTAATTTTTGAAAATACTATTTGGCCAAATTATTTTTGTAAGAAAATACTATATTGCTCTATACACATGGCATGATCATTGGGCAGAAGTTTGGGGCAAGGAGATGGAGTATATAAGGTGGAGTTGTGTTGACTTTAAAGAGCACTTAAAAAGAATCACAAAGAGAAAACCAACTCCAAATAAAAGCCAAATAATGCAAAAGTTTTTGTTGGTCCAAATTTTCATGCTTTAATAATGCAAATGAAATGTTACAAAATGCAGAGTGTGACAAACTCAAAATAACAAAAAAATTAGTTGTACCCACTGAACCAATGGTTGAAGAACCACTCAAAATCTATCACACTCCTGAAGCTTTTTACTTGGATCATCTTCGATCCCTTTGTGCTCGTGCTGAAACCCCAACTAGCTTAGTTGAGGGCAAATCTTTAGATGAGCATTCCTGTTATGTGCGACACCGTAAACCTGAAAAGGGGAAACTTTTACAGGATCAAATTCATTGTTCGCAATGCTATGCTTGGAATTTATGTGAAATATATGATGTTACTTGTTGTTCTGAAAACTGAAGAAACACCTTCCCTACCAATGTGAGTTTATTGATAATGGGATCGTGTCTTCATATGCTAAGGGTGTGTATAATTACTATGATGTTCAACAAATTGAAGAATTTGTTGCTTTTAAGGGTGCTTATGAAATTGCTTCTTTGATTGAAAAGTATGATGCCACTCTTTACAAATCTGAAAATTTTGTCATACTTGAATATTGTTATGATAATTATGCTTCTAATGCCTATGTTAAACCATATATTGAGGAATTCTCCGATGTCCAAGAAGAGACTAATATTTTGCAGGAATCTATGGAAGAAGAAATTGATGAAACTGTGAGCTCATTGGATGAAAAAGATGATAAGGAGAGCAAAGAACAAAAGGATGAAGAGCGGATTAGCTACCCGTGCCCACCTTCTAATGAGAGTAACTCTTCAACTCATACATTGTTTAATTCCCCTTAGTGCTTACCGAAGGATGATTGATATGATCTCGTTGGTTCTCTTGAAATATCCCTTTTTGATGATGCTTGCTATGCTTGTGGCCATGATACCAATATGAATGATGCTTATGGAGGTGAACTTGCTATAGTTCCTTATGTTAAACATGAAATTGTTGCTATTGCACCCACGCATGATAGTCCTATTATCTTTTTGAATTCTCCAAACTACACTAAATCGGAGAAGTTTGCGCTTATTAAGGATTATATTGATGGGTTGTGTTTTACTACTACACATGATGATTTTGATAGATATAATATGCATGTGCTTGATCCTCCTACTTGCAATTATTATGAGAGAGGAACTACTTATGTGCCTCTTTATGTTTCCAACACGATAGAATTGCAAGAACTGCTTATACTATGCATTGGCCTTTACTTTGTGTGCATGAATTGTTCTTTTATGACATGCCGATGCATAGGAAGAGAGTTAGACTTCGTTATTTCTTGATATATGTTACTTTGTGCTCACTACTAAATTAAAAATCATTGTTAATTAAAATTGGCTTTGATATACCTTGGGATCCGAGTGGATCCATTACTTGAGCACTATATGCCTAGCTTAATGGCTTTAAAGAAAACGCTGCCAGGGAGACAACCCGAAAGTTTTAGAGAGTCATTTATTTCTGTTGAGTTCTTTTATATAGTTTAAAAACAATAAAAATAAAGAGGGGAACCTAAAACTTTTCAAAAAGGAAAGTGAAAGTGAGAGAGACAAGCATTGTTGAAGTGGGAGAGCTCCTTGAACTTTGTTCATGCTCGCAGAAACTTTGCGAATCTTGATTACATAAAATTTTCATCAAAAATAATTATCCCCTTGTACAATTCCATTGTATTATAAAAATAATGTGCCAAGGTTTGCCTTGAGGATGTTTACAATGCTTGTTGGTTTGTACGGTGCAGGATAGAAACTTAGGCTGTAGTGCACGATTTTACATTTTTTACTGGAAGGCCAAACGGTTCTGATTCTTCTTGCACTGTCTTTCTGTACAATTTTTTTATTTTTCCTAATTTTGGTAGATTTTTTGGGGTAACAGAAGTATGGTGAATGTTCAGATTTCTATAGACTATTCTGTTTTTGACAGATTCTCTTTTTGATGCATAGTTTGCTTGTTTTGATGAATTTATAAATTTATATTAGTGGATTAAACCATGAAAAAGTTATATTACAGTAGACAAAATGCAAAAACAAAATATGAATTGGTTTTCAACAGTACCTAGAGTAGTGATTTGCTTTATTATACTAACGGATCTTACCGAGTTTTCTGTTGAAGTTTTGTGTGGATGAAGTGTTTGATCAAGGAGGTCTCGATATGACGAAAAGGAGGAGAGGCAAGAGCTCAAGATTGGGGATTCCCAAGGCACCCCAAGTAAATATTCAAGGAGACTCAAGCGTCTAAGCTTGGGGATGCCCCGGAAGGCATCCCCTCTTTCTTCAATAAGTATCGGTATGTTTTCGGATTCGTTTCGTTCATGCGATACGTGCAAGTCTTGGAGCGTCTTTTGCATTTAGTTTTCACTTTTATTTTATGCACCATGCTGGTATGAGATATTCCATGGTTTATTTATAGAATTCTCATTGCACTTCACTTAAATCTTTTGAGTATGGCTTTATACAATGCTTCATGTGCTTCACTTATATCATTTGAAGTTTGGATTGCCTGTTTCTCTTCACATAGAAAACCGCCATTTGTAGAATGTTCTTTTGCTTCACTTATATTTGTTAGAGCATGGGCATATCTTTTGTAGAAAGAATTAAACTCTCTTGCTTCACTTATATCTATTTAGAGAGATGACAGGAATTGTTCATTCACATGGTTAGTCATAAAATCCTACATAAAACTTGTAGATCACTGAACATGATATGTTTGATTCCTCGCAATAGTTTTGCGATATAGATATGATAATATGTTGGAGGTTCTATTAGATGGTTGTGTTTAGTAAGGATATTGGTGTTAAGGTTTGTGATTCCCGTAGCATGCACGTGTAGCGACCCGACCCGAATGGATCAAGTCTCTGTGCTTAAGTGTCATCCCTCGATCGGTATGCGGACACACATAGTACTCGAGGATTTATAACAGAGGTAAATCACATGTATAAAGTAACGTAAATACTATTACCTCAATCCAAAAAGCGGAAGAGACAACAAGGTTGTCGATTCCCATCAACACCAACGGCAAAGTTGAGTGTAGAAATCGTAACCCTAACGTCTCACTTACTCGTCGTAAGAAATCCTGCAACATGAGATGTTGCAGCCATGTAGGTCAGTACATTGAATGTACTGGCAAATACACACCATAGGATAAATGATGAATAAAAGCTATCTCTACATGCATATTTGGCTGGTGGGAAGCTCTAACTTTATTTTTGTATAAAGCCAGTTTTTCCCTACAACAAAGGAATAAATTTTATTTAACTATCATGGTGGTTGTTAAACATTGAGAAGGTTCACCCAACTCAATCCCAATTAAGCATCATCAATAAATCCAAAAAATTAAATTAAAGTAACATGATGAGATTCACATGATAATCCAGGTACTAGATACTCAATACGTCCATAACCGGGGACACGGCTAATCATGATTAGTTTGTACACTCTGCAGAGGTTTGCGCACTTTTCCCCACAAGACCCGATCTCCTCCGTTGGATTTCTCGCACTACAAGGTGTTTGAGAAGCGGATGGCCAAGACACAGTCTTTCAGAAGCTTTAGCACCTTACGATGGGTAGACAGTTACACCTACTTTCCCCTACATCTGCTAGTCTATCACTATAAGAGTTCACACGACTTAATCAACTATGCTAGAGCCCATAATAGCTTGTGGATACACACGGAAGTTTCTAGCATGAATAATCTTATGATCCCTTTGAGCATGGGTGGCGGTCCATAGGAAAATCACACGGAACCCCAGGATTTCCAAAAACCAGGCAACACTGGATTCCCCAGGTGCCTCAATCCACCCGGATGTGTATTAAAGTTGCCACCTTAAGTTGAACCATTAATTAACAATCTCACATCGGTCATGGATACACTCAAACCCAATCCACGACTACGAGCACTGCATAGCAGTATAAGCATAACGTTGAAGTAACTCCCAAGGGTTTGGTAATAAACAGGGCAATAGGTTCTATCTCATCAACTACTTCCCAATACCCACATGTTATCAACTCCTAACCATGCAATATTTGAGGGTTGAAACTAATGCATAAAAACTGGGTATGAAAGGGACATGATCAAAGTGTGAACTTGCCTATACGGTTAATGAAGATGATTTGCACTCAACTCCTGATAGTTCTATTCGTCACACTATGTTCAATCTATCGTAAACAAACAATAGTAACGACACATAAGCAATCACTCAAAAGATCGGAAAGAACGAACAAAGCAATTCGATAAACTTCGAAACCAAGCAAATAACTCTTGCAACAGAAAACAATTTCTAGCAACACCAAAATTAAGTGAATTTGGCCTTATCAGAAAGTTTAGGTCAAGAGCTTTGATTTGCAAAAAGAATCAACTCAAATGGATTTATAGAACTCGAGTTACGATCAAACATAAGTTCAAATACTAAACTGTTTGAAATTCAAATTTTAAACTTTCAAAAACATGTTTAAGTTGTTTTACTGGATAGAGGGGATCATAACGAAGAAGTAGGCGTTGGTTTCGTTGGATTTGGACAACGTGAAAAGTTGTTGTCGTTTGAAAACCAGGGGCTAATCTGTAAATAATTATATTCACGAATAGGTCCCTGAAATAAAATAAACAGAAAACGAAAAGACTAAGTAATGAACGTCCGTTACTGAATGCTAATGAACGAATTCGTTCGCTACGAAGATATAAACAGCGAACGTTCACTGAATAGGACTAAAAAAATGAAACCGATCTAAAAGGAAAACCGGTCGGGCTTTTGCGGTTTTTTTTACCGGCTCGGTGAAATAAACCGACGGAGGATCTGGCGACGGCCGCGTTCTTCGGCAAGGTCGGCGGAACGGGACGACGGCTTCGGCGCGGTAGCGAGGCAAGGTGCGGGCGGCTCCGGCGTGCAGCGCGGCGCGCAGCTAGCTGCGGTGGCGAGCGGAGCGTGCAGAAGTGCGGCGGCGGCGCGAGGCGCGGGTCGGTGGCGGCGGAGTTCGAGGGAGGAGAGAGGAGGGAGAGGGGGTCGGGCCTAGCCTTTTGTAGGCGGGGAGGTGTGCGGGAGGGGCAAGGGGGGCGGCGCAGAGTCCAGAGGCGGCACGGACGTCAAGGCAGCGGCACTCGGGACTTCGTCCCGAGCTCGGGGACAAGCAGCACGGTGCGCTAGGCTTTGGCCTGGCCCGTTTGGAGCTGGGCCAGCCCAGTCGCCGGAATGTTTTTTTTAACAATTAGCAGACAAAAGAAATAATAAAATGATTCAAAATAAAAAAATACTATAGGCAAATAATATACCATAATTTTCAGAAAAAGATTTTCTACGACTTGAACATTATTCTAACATCAAATAAAATACTCAATAATTCAAATAAATCAAAAAATGCTACTCCTCTAATAAAATCCAATAAAAATCATTTTGAAAAATACCAAAATGACTTCCAATTTATTTCTCTCCATTTTTCTATTGTATGGAATCATTTTACCCTAATTTCCATATATTTTATTTTTGGAGAAAAATAATTTGAATATAATCCAAGTAACTCCAAATTGAAAATAATTTCCAAAAGGACTTTAAATTTGATCCTTTTAAACTCCCAACTCATATTTCATATGTTTTGAAGAAGTCATTTTATCTTCTATCATGAAAATCATTGAGTTGCTTGAAGTTTCAAAATTTTAAATATTTCCAAGTGAAATTCAAATATTTTCAAAAACCCTTTTCATTTATTTAAATGGAAGAAGTCATGTCATCTTCTCTCTAGGGTTTTGTGATGAAATGAATTTGAATTCGTGGAGATCATAAAAGCAAGATGAAAGTTTGGGAAAGTCCTTTTATTCCCTCTCATTTAACATTCAAAAGTTTCAAATTTCACTCAACTTCACACAATCAATCAAACAATCAATCATAACTATCTATTTATTATAACATTCCAAAATTTAGAATTTTGGGATGTTACAAACCTACCACCCTTAAAATGAATCTCGTCCTCGAGATTCGGAAAGGCTAGAAAGAAATAGGTTAGGTTTGGGGGTCTCCTCAAAATCTATCGATCATCTCAGAGGGGTCTGGGGTGCTACCACCCTTAGAAACATCGTTACGGTCCCAACAATACTCATATACTCCATCCTTATTCTTGACAGGGCCGGTCTTCTCAGATCCTCAGTAAAATTCCTTCTCTGGCTCGTCCGGTAATGGCATAACATTTTTCCTCACATCCTGCGTCCATTTCATCTTGGTAAGGTTCTTCTTGACTGGGTCTTCTTAGGTCACGGATCTGGCGCTAATACTAAACAACTATCGATATCTCATGGTGGTCAACAATTTAAGGTTTCTCCTGCAGGAAATGGGTCTGGGTTGAAACTCACAGTATGTCCTACGATTGGCAACAACTGCCTTGTACAAGGGAAAAACACCATACCATTCTAAGGTTTAATCAAGGTTTTGATCATCGTCTCTCTACTATAGGTAAGTCACTCAGATTTTCCATCCCGTATAGCAAGGCGAATAATAAGAGTAAGTCGGTATGGTGATCAATCCATCCCGCACCCAAATCATTACCTTGTATACGTTTTAGTGAATCTCGCATTCTAACACTCGGTCATCCTCACAAGCATTGCAGAATTTCTCTTGTCGACGAACCAAGTTCAGATAATCCATTGATTCTGCAAGCCAGACAAACAACTACCGTTCCTTCACAACTCTCAGGTTTTGCGCAATCCTATAAATTCGTCTGTTGATAAAGTCGTAACTTTTTCCAGGGTTTTTCCTTCAGCAAGAGTGTGCTTTCTTATTGGCAGGTCCTGGGGCCTGTGGGTTATGGCCCATCTCATCACTTGCAAACCGTGAAATCATTCATCGGGGCAACTGATCATTATTCCAACATCCAACTTCCTAGCATACTTAAATCCATCCAATTGTACTGTCTCCCTTCCTTCAGTTGGTACCAAACTAAACGTGACTACTCAGACTCATCAGAGAGTCACCATTGCTCCATATTACCAACATCATACCTCCTTTATATCCAAATAGTACTTCATTCCTTCATACCCTTGGGGTATCCAACATATCGAGATAAAACTCATACTTGTTTAGTCTGAAATCCACTCCGTGGAATATCATTATCCCTTCCAGGGGTCAAATCTCCTCATAGGGTCTTACCACCCTTAAAATGCTCCAATCTTCCATAGACCATATTTCTCATATCCTTGAAAATGGTCAAAATCTTTCTTCATAGACTAACAACTCATAAAAATCCAAATCAGTACCAACAATGATAACTTTACTGATTCTCCAATTACTACAATCTCCTGTATTTCCATTACAGGCCTCAACTCAAGACCTCAATAATAAAAATGTTCTCACTACTTCTATTATACTTCTCACAGACTCAACTATTTATCTCAAATCTCCTTCTCCTTAAGACAATCTCTGGCAAAGTGTCCTGCTTTATTACAGTGGTAACATACTACTTTTGACAAGTCTCGAGGTTTCCTTGTGATCACATAGCCTCCTTGGGTCCTCGGCTTCCTTTTTAGGCAACTGCTGAAGTAGTGCCCTGACTCCTTGCACCTGAAACAGGTGATATGGCTCAGGTCCTTCCTGGAATCCAATCTACTTCTCTTCCTGGACTTTTCCGTTCCAATCAGGGCTTCTATTTCTTGTGGGTCATACTCTACTTCCTCTATCAGGAATTCTACTAGATCCCCATTCAGACAATTCCGGGAGATGTGTCCTTCTTCTCCACATGAATAGCATGACTTGGTGCAGGGTTTAACTGGGTCTCCTTCGGGTGTGTCCTCCACCTCTTCCTTCATCACAGATTCTTCTAAAATTTCCATGAGGGCTCCTTTCGTTGCTTCTTTCTTCTGCTGGATTGTTCTTTGTACCATGGGGTAAATGTGACACTTAGCAGGGTGGTGGGTAGTTCCTTCACACAAGAAACAAGTAATCTGCCTAGTTGGGCATTCTTCAGCTGGGTGACTTCCTTCACAATTAGGGCATTCATCCTTGTGCTCCTTATGGTTGTGTCCTATTGCTCCACAAAGCTTGCATGCACAAGGTTTCTTCATATCATTTCCATAAGGCTTCAATTTCTAGGGTGCAGGTCGATACTTTAGCAAAGTCAACTCAAATTCCTTCCAAGTGGTTACTCCTTGCCATCCATTGATGTTTTGGTACATCCTCCACCAAGTAGTAGCACCTCTTTCAAAGCACTAAAGAGCATGCTGGGTCATATCCTTTCCAACTATAGGGTTATTCTTCATGTGATCCTCCATGTTCTGAATCCATCGGTCTGTCTCCAATTGACTTATTGGTCCAGGAAACATGAGTTCATCTCCATTCATCCTCTATTGGGTCCAGGGGTTTTGGGGTAAGATAAGAGAGATAGAGAGGGATACACACAATACAAACAATAGTTTTGAAGAGACATGTTTTATCTTCGGACTGTCGGAAAAACATCAAACAAATGATAGCTCACAATCATCGCATCTAACGTAGGTATATAACAGGGGTTTGAACCTCTAAAGGTCAATAAATCCTCAAAGTCGCCAAACCTTCAAATCTGGTCCATGTCTCCAATGGCTTCTTTCAATCATGCTTGTCCTTCTCAAGTTCTTTTGCCAGATCATCTCTGTTGACGCGAAGTCTCTCATGACGTCATTTAATATTTCTGGAGTTGCGTTCCAAACTTCTGGGTTTCAACATCCTTGGCATGAACCATGGTCCTATTGTCTTTTAGTTCCTGACGAATCTCCGGTATCTTGAGGTTTTGCTCCTCCAGCTTGGCTACTTTCAACTTCTGGGCCCTGAGTTCTTCACGAATTGCCTCCTTGTTAAATATGACTTCCTAAAGGTCCACCCTAAACTTCTTGATGTAATACTCCAGATCCTGGTGATACTCCAGCTAAGGTTAAAACTGCATCCTTTGCTAACAGATGCTCCATCAGCCTTCTACCATCCAATCCTTCCATGCATCTGCATGCTTAACTCCGCATGGTGACAACAGCATAAACGGGTAATAACACCATGGTCAGCCGTGTCTATGCTCATGTTACTACCATGAGCTTTCATTCCATAATTGATATCTCCTGTCTTCGGGTTTTCTTGACAAAAACTTTGAGTTCTAATGCTCCATGTTTCGGTCTTTCTTCGATACACCATGATCTCGGGTGTTGACAGCTTCCTTAGTCTGCCAAGTTCCATAAGGGGTGCCTTCCTAGGTCATAGAAATCTAGAAATTCATCAAAGCCTTCAAATTCTACTAGTCTTCAGAGTCTTCACCGTTGTAGTTTCCATTATTATAAAGCACGGTAAAATCCTCTTCATTCCAAAGTGGTCTTAGTTGTCCGATATCTTGTCCTTCTCGGAGTGGTCTCATCAGTCGAGTATCCGTGTGGTCAAAACAGAAAAGGGGTATGGTCTCACTAAAAAGGGAATATTTGAATAAGCTCAGAAGAGAAGAGAGGTAAAAGATTCTTTTGAAAACAAAGTTGTAGGGAAAAATCTTTCCTATGGGCTTGCCAGTTTCTGGGGTCACGTCCTATAGTCAACATGTGCTCTGATACCATCTTGTAGCGACCCGACCCGAATGGATCAACTCTCTGTGCTTAAGTGTCATCCCTGGATCGGTATGCTAACACACACAGTACTCGAGGATTTATAATAGAGGTAAATCACATGTGTAAAGTAACGTAAATACTATTACCTCAATCCAAAAAGCAGAAGAAACAACAAGGTTGTGGTTTCCCATCAACACCAACGGCAAAGTTGAGTGTAGAAATCGTAACCCTAACGTATCACTTACTCGTCGTAAGAAATCCTGCAACATGAGACGTTGCAGCCATGTAGGTCAGTACATTGAATGTACTGGCAAATTCACACCATAGGATAAATGATGAATAAAATCTATCTCTACATGTATATTTGGCTGGTGGAAAGCTCTAAGTTTATTTTTTGTATAAAGCCAGTTTTTCCCTATAACAAAGGAATAAATTTTATTTAACTATCACGGTGGTTATTAAACATTGAGAACGTTCACCCAACTCAATCCCAATTAAGCATCATCAATAAACCCAACAAAAATCAAATTAAAGTAACATGATGAGATTCACATGATAATCCAGGTACTAGATACTCAATACATCCATAACGGGGGACACGGCTAATCATGATTAGTTTGTACACTTTGCAGAGGTTTGCGCACTTTTCCCCACAAGACCCGATCTCCTCCGTTGGATTTCTCGCACTACAAGGTGTTTGAGAAACGGATGACCGAGACATAGTCTTTCAGAAGCGTTAGCACCTTACGATGGGTAGACAGTTACACCTACTTTCCCCTACATCTGCTAGTCTACCACTGTAAGAGTTCACACGACTTAATCAACTATGCTAGAGCCCATAATAGCTTGTGGCTGCACACAGAAGTTTCTAGCATGAACAATCTTATGATCCCTTTGAGCCTGGGTGGCGGTCCATAGGAAAATCACACGGAACCCCGGGATTTCCAAAAAAAGGCAACACTAGATTCCCGAGGTTCCTCAATCCACCCAGATGTGTATTAAAGTTGCCACCTTAAGTTGAACCATTAATTAACAATCTCACATCGGTCATGGATACACTCAAACCCAATCCATGACTACGAGCATAGCATAACAGTATAAGCATAAAGTTGAAGTAACTCCCAAGGGTTTGGTAATAAACAGGGCAATAGGTTCTACCTCATCAACTACTTCCTAATACCCACATGTTATCAACTCCTAACCATGCAATGTTTGAGGGTTGAAACTAATGCATAAAAACTGGGTATGAAAGGGATATGATCAAAATGTGAACTTGCATATACTACTGATGAAGATGATTCACACTCAACTCCTGATAGTTCTATCGTCACACTCAATTCAATCTATCATAAACAAACAATAGTAACCATACATAGGCAATCACTCAAAAGATCAGAAAGAACGAACAAAGCAATTCGAAAAACTTCAAAACCAAGCAAATAACTCTTACAAAAGAAAACAATTTCTAATAGTACCAAAATTAAGTGAATTTGGCCTTATCAGAAAGTTTAGGTCAAGGGCTTTGATTTGCAAAAAGAATCAACTCAAACGGAGTTATAGAACTCGAGTTATGATCAAACAAAGTTCAAATACTAAACTGTTTGAAATTCAAATTTTAAACTTTCAAAAACATGTTTAAGTTGTTTTACTGGATAGAGGGGATCATAACGAAGAAGTAGGCGTTGGTTTCTGTCGGAGTAATGGGCCACGTGTAGGCCAACCCGGGCCCCAGAACCTTTCAAGACAACGAGGCGACTCCAGATAAACCGAGTCCAAGAGGCGACTCCAGATAAGCCGAGTCCAAGAGACGACTCCAAATAAGCCGAGTCCAAGAGACGACTCCAGATAAAGCCCAGTCCCAGAAGCGACTCCAAGGAGGCCGACTACGGAAGTCGGCCAGCAACTCCAACCACCCTGTTATTTAAGGGCAGGTATAGCCATAGTGCGCCATGCCCACGGAGATCTCCGCCCGGTGCGACACTGTTGCCATGCCAGCCCTGACATCAGCCCTTGGGGCGGGCCCCTGTACCCACGACGGCCTGTCTGTACGGCCCCGAGACGGCGGGGCCTACCAGTCAGCGGGAGTACTGAAGACGGCGAGAGCGCCACGTGTCGGACCCGTTGGGAGTCGGCCCCCAGGAGTCGGCCGGCCCCTCCCACGGGCCCCACACGCCATTAACCAGACGCGATGGGGGAATTGCAACAGTGATCGCCCGTCAGGCAGCGGCACTGTTTCCATGACCCCATGACCAAGCCCGCGTCATTAGAAGCACGGGTACAGTAATCTGCAGCCGGCAAGACCCGCCCGCGACGGACGCGGGATGACGCCCTCGTACCATGCCAGTCGGTGGGGCCCACCAGTCGGCGGGCCCCAGGAGTCAGCGGAGAAGACGGCGGCCTGAGAGACAGACGGCTGGGGCCCGCACCCAGCCGGCTTTACCATTGTACCCCTAGGGGGTAGGCCTATATAAACCCCCCAGGACACCCATGCAAAGGGTTCGAATCCATGAGCATTAGACAGACCACACAGGGAGGAGAGAGCTAGCCTTGCCTTCTCCTACCTCCAGAAACAGCTCTAGGAGCAACCTTGTATTCACTTTGCCTTAGTGACCATGCGGAAACCCCGCAGAGCAGTAGTAGGGGTGTTATCTCCTCGGAGAGCCCCGAAGCTGGGTAAGATCCGCCGGCGTGCATGTCTTTGCCTCATCCCATTTCCAGACACCGGCGACGTTCTACTCGCCCCCACCATGATAAGCCATCCTTTGGCATATGTCGCACCCAACCCCCGACATTTGGCGCCCACCGTGGGTCAAGGTGCACCGTCGTCCAGAGATCTTTTTTGGACGGGAACCCTCTTCCTCCCTGGCGAGAGCAGCCAGCCAGGCTCGCCAGACGGAGTCTGCATCGACGCGCTGCGCGGCACTGAGGCTGCCTATGCAGCGAGCTGTCTTGCCGAACTTGTCGGCGAGGTTCGCCTCTCCGACGAGCCTGCGTCCGACGCAGGCCCGGGTGGCCCCGAGAGCCTCCGCGTGGGTCTCCTCGACCAACTCCACGTCACTGGCGAGCCTGCCGTGGACTTGGAGTCCATAGGCTCCACCGACCCGATGCTGGTCGACTCCGACGTCGTGTCGCTTGACACTTTCCCCACCAACGTGGTGGTCTACGACGAGCCGCTCCCTCACGAGGAGAGCGGCGGAAGCACCGTCATGGAGGTGCTCGTCATCAGTCACGACGAGCGTTCCGGTGAGGGAGCTCATGACCCGCTCGACGCGGCTCTGCAAGACCTGACTACGCCTATTCCAGAAGACGTAGATGCCGAGACGCTGGAGACACGCCGCCTTCAGATCATCGAAGGCGCCAAGAAGATGGCAAGCATGAGGCGCCTGTCAGAAGCCTACCAGTGTGAAATGGATCGCGCCGTGGGTGGCTCGCCGGCTCCGACTGGGCCTAGCCGCCTAGGCGCGGTCCGACAGTGCGGCGCGACCATCGCCAACCTGTTCGGGGCCAATCGCCCCGTATACGCCACCCCTGCGGAGAACATCCGCGCCGCCCAAGCGGCGACTGACGAGCTAAAGAACTTCGAAGGCGAAGAGTACCGCATGATGACGGAGCGAGTCCAGGAGCTTCTCGACGCGGTTGCTGCGCAAAACGCGGTCGGCGGCCGCACGGAGGCGCCGCAGCAACCAAACGACGACTTGCCTCCCCGCCGAGATCAAGGCGCGACGTCTCGGACACCGACTGGCGGAGTCCGTGGAAGGAAAGACAAAGAGCCAGCTGTCAGTCACAGTCGGACTCGCATCACCATCGAGCGCGACCAAGACGGCCGTCCGAGAGCAGTGGAACGGCAGGGCGACTATCTGCCTCCCCCACCGAGAAGAGAACGGCGAGTTTCCCCACCGCCTGTTGAGCATCCGACTCTCGGTGGCCGCCTTGGCCGCCGAGAGGGAGTCGGAGAGAATGACGCCCGCCACCGGATCGACCGACTCCATCGATCCCTGGCGCTGGAAGAAGAAGATGAGTTGGGTCCGCCCTACTTTGGACCCCGCATCCGACACGAGCCTTTTCCCAAAGGGTTCACGCTCCCCACCCAAGTACACCGGCTCCGTGAAGCCGGAAGACTGGCTGGTTGATTACTCCACGGCCGTCAACATAGCGAACGGCAACAAGCGAGTTGCCGTGAAGTATGTTTCACTCATGCTCCAGGGCACGGCCCGGACATGGTTGAACAGTCTGAAACCCCGCAGCATCAACAGCTGGGTCGACTTTTCCGAAGCCTTCATCCGCAACTTCACGAGCACGTACAAGCGACCTCCCAAGCCGCGCCAGCTTTCCTTGTGTGTGCAAGGCCCTAACGAGTCAACACGTGACTACCTCACGCGCTGGGGAGAGCTTCGGAATTCCTGCGAGGGCGTGCACGAGGTGCAGGCTATCTAGTACTTCACCGTCGGGTGCCGAGAAGGCATTCTCCTCAAGCACAAGCTCCTCTATGACGAGCCGGAAACCCTCGACGAACTGCTGATCATAGCAGACAAGTAAGCCACAGCCGACTCCTCCATGAAGACGGAAATTCAAGTTAATGCGGCTGGCAAGGTGGCCCCTTAGGCTCCCAGAACTCCAGCTGGAGACACCAGTCGGTGACAACAACAGAACAACAACAAACGCAAGGCCCAACAGCTGACTTCCAGCAATCGGCAGGTTGCAACAGTCGAAGATCAACAGCCGGAGGGGCAGCCTCCGGCCAAGCGATAGAAAGGCGGCAAGTCCAACTGATTGTCGGCCTTCTCTTACGAGCAGACTCTGGATGGCCTGCAAGTTCCATAGCGGCGTGAAGCCGTCAAACCATACCACCCGAAAGTGCCACTGGCTTACCAGAATCGCCAAGGGAGACAGCCTCCTTCCTCCCCCGCCTGCTAGGCCGCCGCCTCCACCGCCGCCCAGCAGCCGGCTGCTCGGCCAGTCGGCGCAGTACAAGACGAGTACCCAGACGAGCATGGAGCCTATGTGGTGTTCACCAGTGTGGCTAATGATCGACGCAGCAGACGGCTGCAGCAGCAAGAAGTGAACGCTGTGGCATCAAATACTCCAGAGTTCATGCATTGGTCCGAGAAGCCTATCAGTTGGAGCAGAGCAGATCACCCAGAGGTGATGCCGAATCCGGGCTCCTATGCCCTGGTCCTGAGTGCCACCTTGGCCACTGATAGGCGGGCCGCCCACTTTTCGAGAGTGCTGATAGATGGAGGCAGTAGCATCAACATCCTGTACAAGGACACTATGGAGAAGTTAGGAATTAAGCAAAGACAGCTGCAGAGCAGCCGGACTGTGTTCCACGGCATCGTACCTGGCCTTTCCTGCTCACCAATCGGCAAGATCCTGATAGACTTTCTCTTCAGAGACAAAGATCATTTCTGCCGAGAGCCAGTCTGGTTTGAAGTGGTGGATCTTGAAAGCCCATACCATGCGTTACTTGGCCGACCTGCACTAGCCAAGTTCATGGCGGTTCCCCACTACGCCTACCTCAAGATGAAGATGCCAAGTCCCAAGGGGATTCTGACCGTCGCTGGCGACTACAGGAAGTCGTCCGCTTGCGCGACTGAGAGCAGTCGGCTGGCCGAGTCCCTGGTGATCGCAGCTGAGAAGCGGCTCCTTGATCGGGTCGTGGCAATGGCCGGAAAGCAGCCAGAGATGTCGCCTGACCCCAAGGAGTCGGAAGCTGAGGGTTCGTTCAAGCCGGCCAAAGAGACTAAGATACCCTTGGACTCGGAGCACCCAGAGAGGTACACTGTCATGGGTACAAACCTTGACAGTAAATAGGAAGGCGAGCTCGTCGATTTCCTCCGTGAGAATCGAGACATCTTTGCATGGTCCCCTAAAGACATGCCAGGTGTACCGACAGAATTCGCCGAGCACAAGTTACATGTCCGACCTGATGTGAAGCCCGTCAGGCAGCCCTTGCACCGCCTGTCAGGAGAGAAGAGAAGAGTTGTTGGAGAAGAGATAGCCCGGCTCCTGGCGGTCGGCTTCGTTATGGAGGTGTTTTTTCCAGAGTGGTTGGCAAACCCGGTCTTGGTACTGAAGAAAAACAAGCAGTGGCGGATGTGAATTGATTACACAAGCCTCAACAAAGCTTGCCCCAAGGACCCCTTTGCTTTGCCAAGAATCGATCAGGTGATAGACTCCACAGCCGGATGCGAGCTGTTGAGTTTCCTAGATGCATATTCAGGCTATCACCAGATCAAGCTGAACCCGGCAGCCAGACTGAAGACCACCTTCATCACGCCATTTGGAGCCTTCTGCTACCTGACCACGACGTTCGGCTTGAGGAATGCCGGCGCCACCTTTCAGCGTTGCATCCAGAAGTGCCTCCTCAAGCAACTCGGTAGAAACGCCCACGTCTACATGGATGATGTAGTGGTGAAGACGGATAAGCGTGGGACACTGCTGGAAGACCTCAAGGAAACCTTTGAGAACCTGCGCCAATTCCAGATCAAGCTCAACCCCGAGAAGTGCGTTTTCGGAGTACCAGCCGGCCAACTCCTTGGCTTCCTGGTCTCCGAACGCGGCATAGAGTGCAACCCTGTGAAGATCAAGGCCATCGAGAGGATGGAGGTACCCAGCCGACTGTTAGATGTGCAGAAGTTCACCGGCTGCTTGGCATCCATCAGCTGATTCATCAGTCGGTTGGGCGAGAAAGCTCTCCCTTTGTATCAATTAATGAAGAAGACCACCTTTTTTGAGTGGAACCACAAGGCGGATGAAGCATTTCTCCAGCTGAAGAAGATGTTGACTACTCCTCCTGTGCTGGCGGCTCCGACTCCTAAAGAGCCCATGCTTCTATACATTGACGCCACCAGCCGAGTAGTCAGCACAGTCATTGTAGTCGAGCGCAAGGAGGAAGGCAAGGCGCTCCCTGTCCAGAGACTGGTGTATTACTTGAGTGTAACGCCCCGGATGCAACTTTCCATATTCGTAACTCCAATTCTTCCCTTTTCCGGAGATGCGATATGATATTTCCATCGTGGTTGGGTTTTGTCTTTTGTTTTGCATTTTGTTCATGTCATGCATCTCATCTCATTGCATCATTTGCATTGCATCTTGTCATCATGCAACCCTTTCAAAACCTCAACTAAATAAATTGCATAGATCTTTTGATCTATTTAAATCGAGGGAATTCACAATGGTGATTTCTCTTTATAACATACCCTCCCGAGATAAGGGAGCTATAACAAAATATTCCATTTATTTGGAAGCCATTGAAACAAACTTGCATTTTAAATCTCTCTCGTTTTCAAATATTCTATGTCTTGATCTTTCTCCAAATACTTAAATTCCAGTTGTGGCACTTTGAAATATGTCGAAGTAGCTCCATGCCAGTTTTCAACTCAACTTGTATTTATTTGGCCCTCCAAATAGATATTTTTGCTTCTATCTCTTTTCTGTAAATAGAAAAGGATTTTCCCCTTCTTTTCTTTTAATTCATCCTGCTAGGTCTCCTGGCCTTTTTTCCCCTCCACCGAAATGGCCCAAGGCCCACCTAAACCCTTCCTAACCCTAGCCCCTCGCTCAGCCCGATCCCCATTCTCTCGATCCCCTCTCTCCAGCGCCGCCACAGGGGAGGAGCCCCTCGTACCAGTGCCCGATCCCCATCGCCCCTCCCGTCCCGTGCTGCATCGTGCCTAAGCTCCTGGAGCCCGAGCCGTCCCCGAGCGCCTCCTCTTGCTGCTTCGTCCCTGCGCCATCCGGCGACCCCCGCCTCGAACCCGCTGTCTCCATCCTGTTCTGCGCCTTGTTGCTGTTGCTGGCCATGAGCTCGCCGGCTACTTCAGGTCTTCCTCCGGTCGTCCACAGATCCTTCCGTCACTTCTTCTTCCCTGTTTTTTTCCTAACCCCGAGCCGTCGTCGCTCCTGCTGCAGGGACGCCGTGGTCGAGACCGCGTCCTGCAGTTCCTCCACCGTGCCCTGCTTATCCTCCCGCGTCGCGCCTCCTTCCTCTCCGCCTCCCCAAGCAGCGCCCTCGCCGGCCGGAGTTATTCCTGCCGCCATTGTTGTTCGGGGCCAGCGCCTCGCCTCTAATTCAAACCAGGGGCCGACGCCTCCTTCGCTCGTCGTCTTCGAGCAGCTGCACCCCCGACCGCCCCTTTAATCCTTGCGACTCCATCGGTCATCGCTGCCTGCTTCCTTGACCACCTCGACCATAGTATCCTCTGCCATGATGCCTGTGGACAGGGGGCCTTGTTTGCTTCCTCTTCCGGCAACTTTCGTTGACCAGCAGCCATGGCCCTTTGCCGCCTCACCCCGTTGTGGCCATCCCCTGTTTGTTTTGTCACCGCTAAGACCCGTACCGTGACCGTCAAGCATTCGGGGATTCGCCAAGTACCCTTCGGATGCGCCAAGATCGACTACATGGACGGTCAAGTACCTCTACCGCCGCCCGGACATCTATGGAAACGTGTACCACTATGATGCCAAGTACCTCTACCCATGACCCGAACGTCTACAACCCGTGAACAACTACCGTCGCCAAGATCACGAGTACCTCAACGGTCATCGTGTACCACTACTTCCACTACCGTCGCGAGAACGACTACTACCACTACGGCCCGTGTACCACTACTTCCACTACCGTCGCGAGAACGACTACTTCCACTACGGCCCGTGTACCACTACTTCCACTACCGTTGCGAGAACGATTGCTTCCACTACGGCCCGTGCACCACCACTTCCCTCAGCGAACTTGATCCGTTTCGAAAATGCACGCTTCGAAGGTATAACCACCGAGATGCCCTTCCGAGAATGAATGTTTACGATGCATGAGATGCTCATGTTTGCACCATGTCTGAGTTGTCTTTGCACGTTCCTCGTTTCCCATGCCATTGACCCGTGGGAACCCGATAGCCGGGATCACCCCACCATCCTTGCATGACACGCTCCCGTCACACTTCCTTTTGCACCGGTATCTCCATGGGCTACCGGAATCGATATGTTGCCATGGCATCATTTTCGAATTCGTTGCCGTGGCACCCTTTCTTTCCACCACGGTGACCAAATGCTTCATAACATGCTCATGTCAACATTTTCATAAAAATTGCATAAAACTTGAATATGTCATCCGCATCATGTTAACAACATTTAAAATGCTTAAAATTGTTGTCTGCTTTAAATTACTAAATGACATATGGGGATTTTCCGGAATTATCGTTTGTTGTTTCCGGCCTCACTTAAACTTGCCTAGATAGTTAGTTTATTTATGCTTCACCTCTTGCCATGTTTATAACAACATGTAAAATTGTTGTGTTCTTAAACGAGAGAGAACTAAATAATTGATGTGGTGTTTTGTCAATATGCAACTCGTTGCATATTGAGCTCCACTTAACTTGTAGTATTGTTCGTTGCACTTTGCCATGCCATGCCTCATTAAACCGGACATGCATCATACTTGATTGTGCATCATGCCATGTTTATGCTTGTGCATTTACCATGTTGTTTGTTTCTTTCCGGTGTTGCTTCTTAGTTCCGGTAATGTTGCAATTGTGAGGATTCGTTCGACTACTCCCATTCGTCTTCTTTATGGACTCGTTCTTCTTCCTAGCGGGATTTCAGGCAAGATGACCGCTACCCTGGATCTCACTACTATCATTGCTATGCTAGTTGCTTCGTTCTATCGCTATGCTGCGTTACCTATCTTTTGCTCCGCAAGCCTTCCCAAATTGCCATGAACCTCTAACCTTTGTCACCCTTCCTAGCAAACCGTTGTTTGGCTATGTTACCGCTTTGCTCAGCCCCTCTTATAGCGTTGTTAGTTGCAGGTGAAGTTGAAGATTGCTCCATGGTGGACAGGGTTATGTTGGGATATCACAATATCTCTTATATTATTAATACATCTATATATTTGGTAAAGGGTGGAAGGCTCGGCCTTATGCCTGGTGTTTTGTTCCACTCTTGCCGCCCTAGTTTCCGTCATACCGGTGTTATGTTCCCGGATTTTGCGTTCCTAACGCGGTCGGGTGATTTATGGGACCCCCCTGACAGTTCTCTTTGAATAAGACTCCTCTAGCAAGGCCCAACATTGGTTTTACCATTTGCCTCACCTATTACCTTTTTCCCTTGGGTGTCGCGCATCCCAAGGGTCATCTTTATTTTAGCCCCCCCGGGCCAATGCTTGTCTAAGTGTTGGTCCAACCTAGAGCCACTTGCAGTGCCACCTCGGGGAAACTTGAGGGCTGGTTCTAGTTGTACGTACTGCTCATCCGGTCGTGGCCTAAGACGAGATACGCGCGGCTACTATCAGGATGTCGGCATGCCGGGAGGTCTTGTTGGTCTTGTTTTACCATTGTCGAAATGTCTTGTAAACCGGGATTCCGAGACTGATCGGGTCTTCCTGGGAGAAGGTCTATTCCTTCGTTGATCGCGAGAGCTTGTCATGGGCTAAGTTGGGACACCCCTGCAGGGTATAAACTTTCGAGAGCCGTGCCCGCGGTTATGTGGCAGATGGGAATTTGTTAATGTCCGGTTGTAGATAACTCGACACCAGATCCGAATTAAAATGCATCAACCGCGTGTGTAGCCGTGATGGTCTCTTCTCGGCGGAGTCCGGGAAGTGAACACGGTCTTTGGGTTATGTTTGACGTAAGTAGGAGTTCAGGATCACCTCTTGATCATTACTGGTTGACGACCGTTCCTTTGTTTCTCTTCTCGCTCTCTTTCGCGTATGTTAGCCACCATACTTGCTTAGCCGCTGCTGCAACCTCACCACTTTACCCATTCCTTTCCCATTAAGCTTTGCTAGTCTTGATACCCATGGTAATGGGATTGCTGAGTCCTCGTGGCTCACAGATACTTCCAAAACCAGTTTGCAGGTGCCTATGTTACCAAGCAGGTGACGCAACCAAGCTCAAGGAGGAGCTCGATGAAGATCTTGCCCTTTGTGTTGTTTTGTTCTAGTTGATCAGTAGTGGAGCCCAGTTGGGGTCGATCAGGGACCTTTGTCGCATTTGGGGTTCTTCTTTTATTTTGGTTCCGTAGTCGGACCTTGATTGTATCTGGATGATGTAATGCTTTATTCATGTAATTGTGTGAAGTGGCGATTGTAAGCCAACTATGTATCTCTTTCCCTTATGTATTACATGGGTTGTGTGAAGATTACCTCACTTGCGACATTTCTTTCAATGCGGTTATGCCTCTAAGTCGTGCTTCGACACGTGGGAGATATAGCCGCATCGAGGGCATTACAAGTTGGTAATCAGAGCCTTCCCCGACCTTAGGAGCCCCACTGCTTGATCGTTTTTAGCGGCCGAGTTGTGTCTAGAAAAATGTTTTGAGTCATTTAGGATTATATATATCTGAGAGTTAGGAATTCTTTTTACTCCCCAGTCTCTTCATTGCTCTGGTAAGGCATCCTGACGTAGAGTTTTGACTCGTCTCTTCTCAAATTTCACTAAAAAAATTTAGGATCACGCGGGTATCTTGGAATCGTTCCGATGGTTTTATGATGAGAACATTGTCTTGGTGCCTCCTGTCAGGGGTTTAGTGGAAGTGTCCCGGGGAGTTGAGCTCTGAGGTGTTGTCATCATAATTTTATCGTTGCAGTTCTGGAATACCTGAGTTTAGTACGCCGACATCGAAAGTCTCTTTTATGCAGTCGTTGGTGAGATAACCCCGATAACCCAGTACTGAGGTGAGTACGGGAGTATTGCCATAGCTTGTATAACGGATGTTTTTCGAAGGTTGAGGTACACGATTTCCGGAGTTTTATTGGTTATGTGTTGATGGATGGATACAGCTGGATGTAGGATTTGCTAGTTTTGGGTGAGATATTATGCTTCCCCTGTATCCCCAACACCTGATTGCATAACCGGAGAATTTCGGGAGTTTCATAGGTGGGAATTCAAGTAGCTCTTAGGATATCTTTCCGTCGGATGTATGATATGAAATTGGGGTTCGGCGTCTAGTGGTCCGCCTATTCACGGTTGGTTTTACAGTGGTCTCGTTGTGTCTTAAAGAATCCTTGGCTATGCCGATTCGGGGACACTTCGTATGTCATGTGCACTGCCTTGTACATGATGGTGCTGTACGATCGAGCCCGTGTAGGCCCCACCACGAAAACTTCGGACGAAATCTCTATCATATGTTTGTTCCGGCTTATTCTGCAAGCCAGTCCTTTGTTTTTGTTTTGAGTTGTGGTATTAAAGTTGCTTCAATGTCAAGTGTTGATTCCATACCTTTCCTAAATGGTGTTCTCATACTCCGATGTGAATACCAATCCTTCTCGACAATCGAGATTGTCATGTCAATCCTTTTCAACCGGCGTGTTTCTCTTCAAGTGGATCCGATCACTTCAACATCAGCAAGACCAATTATCATTTCTTCTCAACGGTGTTTGTTTCATCCGTCTCCAAGTTGCCTTTGTTTTTTCCCGCCCACCCACCCTTTTTCCTCAAGGACTAAGATTTCTTTACCAAGTATCCTTTTATTTTTGTGAAGTTTCTCCATTCTTTTCCGT
>NC_041385.1:205083680-205112738 GCF_002162155.2 Triticum dicoccoides
TAAGATTTCTTTACCAAGTATCCTTTTATTTTTGTGAAGTTTCTCCATTCTTTTCCATCAATGTTCTTACCCGGTGGTTCTCAAGAAGATGTTCTACTAGTTCGTCATTCCTCATTCCTTTCTCTTCTCTGGTGGATTCAAGTCAAGTTTTGTTGATCATACCTTATTCCTCATTTCAATGTCTTCTCATATCGGTGCACCTCATTATCATTCTACTTCTCGCTATTTGTTATTCCGGAGTGCTCAATATATCTCGAAGATTCGTGTTTCCACTCTGCATTCGTTCAAGCTCTTTCGAGATTGGTATCTCATTCAAGTCATTTAATTCAACCGGTGCAACATCTCTTTTAAATCTTTTCAACGGTGTTCTTTTGAGTGGGCCCTAACCCACAGGTCTTTTCCCTGGATCTTACCTGACTCTTCTATTTTCCCAGAGCTATCCTAAATTCTTCTCCAAGTTTGATGTAAGAATGAGTTATCATCAGTCAAATGCTTTTCTCCAAGATCTTTCAAATTCTTTTCATAGTTGGCTCAACCTCTTCGCTTTTGATTCTTCCGGTGTGCCTCAATAATTCTTGGTGGTGTTTCTCGTTGTCATTCTCATCATTTGAAGACCGAAGAAGAGTTTCTTTTTAATCTTGCTCTATTCTCTTCAAGATTCATGGTGCTAGCTTGTTGCCATCCTCTCATAATTGTTTTCGATTGTGAGAATCTTTTTAACCCATACGGAGCATTTCATGAGTTGTTTCCATTTCTTTCCTCCGAAGGCCATCATTTCTGAATATTACTCATTCTCAGCTTTCAGCTCTCGTTCTTGAATTCTTCTGGTGCATCGTTCAAGTTTACTCTAGCCAGCTCAGGATCTCTTTGTTCTCTTGTATCTAAATTCTGTCAAGTATCTTCATTCATTTTCCAATTCTTCCCGGTTAATTGTGCCCTTGCTACTCTCTTTTTCAATTCTTACGGTGGTTCGTTCAAGATTTCACTTCCTTCGTTATCATATGAAATATTCGTTGTTTCCAAATCACATCGGTGGTTCCATCAATACCTTCTCAAATTTGCGCTATATCTCTATTATTCCTTTCTACGAGAATAAGTAGTATGCCAAATCTGTTGCTTGTCATCAATTTAAATTGGTGAAGGATACGCATAACGTAATTCTTATTGTTGTTTCATCCAAGTGATCTAGTTTCTTCTTTTGCATCGTTGTTCATCATGTCACATTTCTCGGTTCGAGATACTTCATCTTTTCTTTTCCGGAGTTTCAAGTTCCCGCATTATCTCGTCGTGAAGCTCCATCTAAATCATGGCAAGGCTTCACCTTGTGTTTTCAACCTCCCTTTCTTTTTTATCATCCTTTTATTACCGGAGTTCTTCATGGAGGCTCAACAGGGTGGTTCGTCAAGGATTCCTTTCATTCTTCAATTGTTCTTCAAGTTTTCTCTCGAAGTTATGATCCACCAAGCTATACTCAAAATTAAACAGGGTGCCCAACACTTGTTTTGTTTTGAGAAGCTCAAGTATTCTCTGTCTTGCATTCCAAAGTGCAATTCCTTCTATCTTATCTTTTGAGGTGGTGATATGTCACTCTTGACAATTTCCTTCATGTTTCATGATTCATATGTTGTCAAGAATGAGGTATTTTAAATCCACCATTTTCTCTTCATTCAAGAGATCTTTTTGACCAATCAACTTCTTCATTGGAGTTATCTTGTGTCAGATTTCACCTAAAGCCTTTCCGTAAGGGTTGTTACTATTTATGGTGTTTATCAATGATCCAAGTTATCTCTCTATCATCTTGGTGGAAGAAGTTTTTCATCTCTTCAGTGTTCTCAATCAAATCAATGGTTTCCATTTGTGGCCGGTTGTCACCTCATAATCTTGAGATGTTTTCCATAAGCCCACTACAAGCTTATTCGTTTCGTTGTTGATTTTCCAACAACTCCGTTCGATTCTTCTTTGCAAGGATGTTTTCCAAGTTCACTTGTGGCAAAAGTTGTCATTTTCTTCTCCGTCCCTTTATCCCAATGATCTAACTTCTATTCTTTCGTTTTGGAAGCATTGTGATGTTGTGCTCTTCACCCATCACCTTGTTTTTTGAGGATCGTGTTCTTTTCTTGCTTATCCATTTAACCGGAGTGTTGTATCATCTCTTCAATATCTTTTCATCTCATCAAGTTTTCTTCTCTTTTCTACCGGAGTGCTGTCCAAATTCTGCCATTCTTGTTCCTTGGCTCTCTCATTATACCGATGTGGTCATATTCTTTTCGTTCGTGAAGCTCTTATTTCCATGTCTTTCAACCTTCAAATTCTTGTAATACTCCTCGTTCCTCTTTTCTACCGGATTGTTTGCAATCTCGTTCATCTCTGTTGTACTCTTTCTTTTAAATTGCTCAACCTCTCAAGGTTCATGGTTTCACTCGTTTGTCGAAGAAGCAACTTAGTTTACCGCTTATCTTCCTCTTCTTTTTCTCTCCGGTGCCATCCTAGATCTCGGGACGAGATCCTCTCGTAGTGGTGGAGTGTTGTAACGCCCCGGATGCAACTTTCCATATTCGTAACTCCAATTCTTCCCTTTTCGGGAGATGCGATATGATATTTCCTTCGTGGTTGGGTTTTGTCTTTTCTTTTGCGTTTTGTTCATGTCATGCATCTCATCTCATTGCATCATTTGCATTGCATCTTGTCATCATGCAACCCTTTCAAAACCTCAACTAAATAAATTGCATAGATCTTTTGATCTATTTAAATCGAGGGAATTCACAATGGTGATTTCTCTTTATAACATACCCTCCCGAGATAAGGGAGCTATAACAAAATATTCCATTTATTTGGAAGCCATCGAAACAAACTTGCATTTTAAATCTCTCTCATTTTCAAATATTCTATGTTTAGATCTTTCTCCAAATACTTAAATTCCAGTTGTGGCACTTTGAAATATGTCGAAGTAGCTCCATGCCAGTTTTCAACTCAACTTGTATTTATTTGGCCCTCCAAATAGATATTTTTGCTTCTATCTCTTTTCTGTAAATAGAAAAGGATTTTCCCCTTCTTTTCTTTTAATTCATCCTGCTAGGTCTCCTGGCCTTTTTCCCCCTCCACCGAAATGGCCCAAGGCCCACCTAAACCCTTCCTAACCCTAGCCCCTCGCTCAGCCCGATCCCCATTCTCTCGATCCCCTCACTCCAGCGCCGCCACAGGGGAGGAGCCCCTCGTACCAGTGCCCGATCCCCATCGCCCCTCCTGTCCCTTGCTGCACCGCGCCTAAGCTCCTGGAGCCCGAGCCGTCCCCGAGCGCCTCCTCTTGCTGCTTCGTCCCTGCGCCATCCGGCGACCCCCGCCTCGAACCCGCTGTCTCCATCCTGTTCTGCGCCTTGTTGCTGTTGCTGGCCATGAGCTCACCGGCTACTGCAGGTCTTCCTCCGGTCGTCCACAGATCCTTCCGTCACTTCTTCTTCCCTGTTTTTTTTCCTAACCCCGAGCCGTCGTCGCTCCTGCTGCAGGGACACCGTGGTCGAGACCGCCTCCTGCAGTTCCTCCACCGCGCCCTGCTTATCCTCCCGCGCCGCGCCTCCTTCCTCTCCGCCTCCCCAAGCAGCGCCCTCGCCGGGTGGAGTTATTGCTTCCGCCATTGTTGTTCGGGGCCAGCGCCTCGCCTCTGTTTCGAACCAGGGGCCGATGCCTCCTTCGCTCGTCGTCTTCGAGCAGCTGCACCCCCGACCGCCCCTTTCATCCTTGCGACTCCATCGGTCGTCGCTGCCTGCTTCCTTGACCACCTAGACCATAGTCTCCTCTACCATGATGCCTGTGGACAGGGGGCCTTGTTTGCTTCCTCTTCCGGCAACTTTCGTTGACTAGCAGCCGTGGCCCTTTGCCGCCTCACCCCGTTGTGGCCATCCCCTGTTCGTTTTGTCACCGCTAAGACCCGTACCGTGACCGTCAAGCATTCGGGGATTCGCCAAGTACCCTTCGGATGCGCCAAGTTCGACTACATGGACGGTCAAGTACCTCTACCGCCGCCTGGACATCTATGGAAACGTGTACCACTAAGATGCCAAGTACCTCTACCCATGACCCGAACGTCTACGACCCGTGAACAACTACCATCGCCAAGATCGCGAGTACCTCAACGGTCATCGTGTACCACTACTTCCACTACCGTCGCGAGAACGACTACTTCCACTACGGCCAGTGTACCACTACTTCCACTACCGTCGCGAGAACGACTACTTCCACTACGGCCCGTGTACCACTACTTCCACTACCGTTGTGAGAACAATTGCTTCCACTACGGCCCGTGCACCACCACTTCCCTCAACGAACTTGATCCATT
Organism: Triticum dicoccoides; assembly: GCF_002162155.2. Lineage (NCBI taxonomy): Eukaryota > Viridiplantae > Streptophyta > Magnoliopsida > Poales > Poaceae > Triticum > Triticum dicoccoides. Next base: position 205,088,014 of record NC_041385.1, read on the forward strand.
TCAAAAATGCACGCTTCGAAGGTATAACCGCCGAGATGCCCTTCCGTGAATGAATGTTTACGATGCATGAGATGCTCATGTTTGCACCATGTCTGAGTTGTCTTTGCACGTTCCTCGTTTCCCATGCCATTGACCCGTGGGAACCCGGTAGCCGGGATCACCCCACCATCCTTGCATGACACGCTCCCGTCACACTTCCTTTTGCACCGGTATCTCCATGGGCTACTGGAATCGATATGTTGCCATGGCATCATTTTCGAATTCATTGCCGTGGCACCCTTTCTTTCCACCATGGTGACCAAATGCTTCATAACATGCTCATGTCAACATTTTCATAAAAATTGCATAAAACTTGAATATGTCATCGGCATCATGTTAACAACATTTAAAATGCTTAAAATTGTTGTTTGCTTTAAATTACTAAATGACATATGGGGATTTTCCGGAATTATCGTTTGTTGTTTCCGGCCTCACTTAAACTTGCCTAGATAGTTAGTTTATTTATGCTTCACCTCTTGCCATGTTTATAACAACATGTAACATTGTTGTGTTCTTAAATGAGAGAGAACTAAATAATTGATGTGGTGTTTTGTCAATATGCAACTCGATGCATATTGAGCTCCACTTAACTTGTAGTATTGTTTGTTGCACTTTGCCATGCCATGCCTCATTAAACCGGACATGCATCATACTTGATTGTGCACCATGCCATGTTTATGCTTGTGCATTTACCATGTTGTTTGTTTCTTTCCGGTGTTGCTTCTTAGTTCCAGTAATGTTGCAATTGTGAGGATTCGTTCGACTACTCCCGTTCGTCTTCTTCATGGACTCGTTCTTCTTCCTAGCGGGATTTCAGGCAAGATGACCGCTACCCTGGATCTCACTACTATCATTGCTATGCTAGTTGCTTCGTTCTATCGCTATGCTGCGTTACCTATCTTTTGCTCCGCAAGCCTTCCCAAATTGCCATGAACCTCTAACCTTTGTCACCCTTCCTAGCAAACCGTTGTTTGGCTATGTTACCGCTTTGCTCAGCCCCTCTTATAGCGTTGTTAGTTGCAGGTGAAGTTGAAGATTGCTCCATGGTGGACAGGGTTATGTTGGGATATCACAATATCTCTTATATTATTAATACATCTATATATTTGGTAAAGGGTGGAAGGCTCGGCCTTATGCATGGTGTTTTGTTCCACTCTTCCCGCCCTAGTTTCCGTCATACCGGTGTTATGTTCTCGGATTTTGCGTTCCTAACGCGGTCGGGTGATTTATGGGACCCCCCTGACAGTTCGCTTTGAATAAGACTCCTCCAGCAAGGCCCAACATTGGTTTTACCATTTGCCTCACCTATTACCTTTTTCCCTTGGGAGTCGCGCATCCCAAGGGTCATCTTTATTTTAGCCCCCCCGGGCCAATGCTTGTCTAAGTGTTGGTCCAAACTAGAACCACTTGCAGCGCCACCTCGGGGAAACTTGAGGGCTGGTTCTAGTTGTACGTACTGCTCATCCGGTCGTGGCCTGAGACGAGATACGCGCGGCTACTATCAGGATGTCGGCATGCCGGGAGGTCTTGCTGGTCTTGTTTTACCATTGTCGAAATGTCTTGTAAACCGGGATTCCGAGACTGATCGGGTCTTCCTGGGAGAAGGTCTATTCCTTCGTTGATCGCGAGAGCTTGTCATGGGCTAAGTTGGGACACCCCTGCAGGGTATAAACTTTCGAGAGCCGTGCCCGCGGTTATGTGGCAGATGGGAATTTGTTAATGTCCGGTTGTAGATAACTCGACACCAGATCCGAATTAAAATGCATCAATCGTGTGTGTAGCCGTGATGGTCTCTTCTCGGCGGAGTCCGGGAAGTGAACACGGTCTTTGGGTTATGTTTGACGTAAGTAGGAGTTCAGGATCACCTCTTGATCATTACTCGTTGACGACCGTTCCTTTGTTTCTCTTCTCGCTCTCTTTCGCGTATGTTAGCCACCATACTTGCTTAGCCGCTGCTGCAACCTCACCACTTTACCCATTCCTTTCCCATTAAGCTTTGCTAGTCTTGATACCCATGGTAATGGGATTGCTGAGTCCTCGTGGCTCACAGATACTTCCAAAACCAGTTTGCAGGTGCCTATGTTACCGAGCAGGTGACGCAACCAAGCTCAAGGAGGAGCTCGATGAAGATCTTGCCCTTTGTGTTGTTTCGTTCTAGTTGATCATTAGTGGAGCCCAGTTGGGGTCGATCGGGGACCTTTGTCGCATTTGGGGTTCTTTTTTTATTTTGGTTCCGTAGTCGGACCTTGATTGTATCTGGATGATGTAATGCTTTATTCATGTAATTGTGTGAAGTGGTGATTGTAAGCCAACTATGTATCTCTTTCCCTTATGTATTACATGGGTTGTGTGAAGATTACCTCACTTGCGACATTGCTTTCAATGCGGTTATGCCTCTAAGTCGTGCTTCGACACGTGGGAGATATAGCCGCATCGAGGGCATTACATTGAGTGAGGTACTGTCGACCTCCAAGCAGAACTACCCCCACTACCAGAAGATGTGCTACGATGTGCTACCCTTACTTTCAAGAGCATCCAATTACGGTGGTTTGCACAGCCCCGCTGGCCGAGATCATCGGGAGCCGAGATGCTTCTGGCCGAGTAGCCAAATGGCCATAGAGTTGGCTCCCTACACCATCTACTACCAGTCCTACACCGCCATCAAGTCGCAAGCACTGGCCGACTTCCTCGTCGACTGGGCCGAGACCTAGTACCTGCCGCCAGCGCCTGACTCCACCCATTGGCGGATGCATTTCGACGGCTCCAAGATGCGCACCGGCCTGGGAGCCGGTGTCGTCCTCACCTCCCCTAAAGGGGACAAGCTCAAGTATGTGCTGCAGATCCGCCTCGCCGCCTCCAACAACGTCGCCGAATACGATGCGCTCATTCACGGGCTCCGGCTTGCCAAAGAACTCGGCATTCGCCGGATCTTGTGCTATGGCAACTCCGATTCGGTGGTTCAGCAGTCATCTGGCGACTGGGACGCCAAAGATGCAAACATGGCGAGCTACTGTTTCCTGCTGCAGCAACTCAGCGGATACTTCGAGGGGTGCGAGTTCCTTCATGTGCCAAGAAATGACAACGACCAAGCAGATGCCTTGGCACGAGCCGGCTCCACCCGCCAAGCAATACCATCCGGCGTCGCTCTTCAGCGCCTCCTTAAGCCGTCTATCAAGCCTTCACCAGAATCAGACTCCATCTTTGTGCCGGCTCCCCCCGAAGAAGTCGGATCCGACTCAAGAGCCCCAGCAGACGACGCCAAGAAAATCACAGTCGAAGCCGGCCCGGGGACTTCAGAACCCGGCCCGGGGACTGCGGCAACCGGCCCAAAGACTTCATAACCCGGCCCGGGGACTGCGCCAGTCGGCCCGGGGACTGCGCCAGTCGGCCCAGACACTGCGCCAGTCGGCCCGAGGACTTCGTCAATCCAGCAAGCGGCCGCAGACTCCAGCCCGCCGCCTCCCAGCCCAGCCGCCCTTGTCCAAGTCGCAGTGGTAGCGGTTGAAGAAATAGCAGCACCCTCATGAGCGCAGCCCATCCTCAAGTTCCTAGTGAACAAAGAGCTGCCAACTGATGAAATCTTGGCTCGGCAAGTGCAACGCCGAGCGGCAGCCTACACCATAATCAACAGAGATCTGGTCAGGTGCAGCATCACTGGTGTCTACCAACGCTGTGTGGAGCCAGAGCAAGGCCAAGCAATTCTCAGAGACATCCACCAATGCGAGTGCGGCCACCTGCAGCTTCAAGAGCACTCGTCGCCAAAGCCTTTTGGCACGGTTTCTTCTGGCCGACTGCCCTGGAAGAGGCCAAGGAATTAGTCCAAAAATGCAAGGGGTGCCAGAAGTTCCTCTCCAAGCCGCTTCAGCCGGCTTCCGCGCTGAAGACAATCCCCATCGCCTGGACCTTTGCAGTTTGGGGCCTGGACATGGTGGGACCATTCAAGACGGCCCGAGGCAGCCTAACTCATCTGCTTGTCGTGGTGGACAAGTTCACCAAGTGGATAGAAGCAAAGCCCATCAAGAAGTTGAACGGTCCGACCGCAGTGACTTTCATCGCCGACATCACGGTGCGGTACGGCATACCACACAGCATCATCACCGAAAATGGCATAAATTTTGCCAAAGGCGCCTTGGCCCGTTTCTGCGAGACGCAGGGTATCCGACTGGACATAGCATCCGTTGCCCATCCACAGTCAAACGGCCAGGTGGAGCAAGCAAACGGCCTCATCCTGTCCGGCATCAAGCCTCGACTGGTCGAACCACTTGAGCGTTCGGCCGGCTGTTGGCTTGAGGAGCTGCCAGCCGTCCTCTAGAGTCTGCGCACGACTCCAAACAAGTCAACCGGCTTCACGCCCTTCTTCCTCGTCTATGGTGCTGAAGTCGTCATCCCGACGGACATAGAGTTCGACTCTCCATGAGTCACCATGTACACCGAAGAGGAAGCAGAAGAAGCACGTCAAGACAGCGTCGACCTGCTGGAAGAGGGCCGGCTGTTGGCACTCAGCCGGTCCAGCATCTACCAGCAGAGTCTACGCCGATACTACAACCGGAAGGTCAGGCTGAGATCTTTCCAAGAGGGCGACCTTGTGCTCTGGCTGATTCAGCGAACAGCCGGCCAACACAAGTTGTCGGCGCCTTGGGAAGGCCCCTTCATCGTCAGCAAAGTGCTGGGCAACGACTCCTACTACCTAATCGATGCTCAGAAGCCCCGAGCATGCAAGAGGGACGACTCCGGCAAAGAGTTGGAACGACCATGGAACGCAAATCTTCTCCGAAGATTTTACAGTTGATGCAGTATGTACCACGCTATCCTTTGTATTAAAGTACCGAGACTTTGGGCCCCCCGAGACGAGCTCGGGGACTGCCCCTTTTGTTATCTGTATGATAAGAATTATGCCTCCGAGTATGCTACTCTTTGTTATGCCGCTTGGCACCGGGTTCGACTAGTCGGCCCGGGGACTTGCCGTCTTGTGCTATGAAATGCTTCCTGCAGTCGGACAAGCAGTGTGCGGCGCTTAAGCCGTCTCCTGTCGGAAGCCGCAGCTCGCAGAGCGACTATTGGTAGGCAGAGAGTAAGCAAGAACGAGCGCACACACGAAAAATGGCTAAGGACTCAAAGCATAAGCATAGCCCAAGCCGGCTTCCAGCCTCTCTTTGCAGAGCCGACTCTCGAATAGTCGGCTTGCCGCCTTCTATCCAACTTGTTAAAAGACTCTAAAAAGGCCAAGTACTTGCCTTCCTAAGGAAGCCAAGCATTTGACCCAACGGCAGTCCACAGAGCGGTTGTCCGTTTGGCAAAGCGGCGACTGTGGGAAGGCGGCAAAGGAAAAAACCAAAAAAGAGCAACGAGCAAGGAAAGATAGAAGTCGGATAGATATTTACATAACATAGGCCTCTGGCCAAGTTCAACATACACCCCGCGGGTGGAATTGTGCGAGTTAACAAGTTCTTCCAAAGATTACTAAGGCAGGAAAATAAAGGCAAGACGACGGCCTAAGAAGCGGCAGACGGGTTCGGAGGGTCGGTGGAGACGGCGGTGTTAGGCACCGGAGCGGCCGGCTGGACAGTCTCAGCTTGATCATCTCCGGCGGCAGCCGGCCCGGTCGGACGCGGCTCATTGCTGGAGGCGCGGTCGAGCTGAGGCCGGTCGTCCGCTCCGTCTTCTGGCGCCTCCGTCTCGCCTCCGTCCCCCGCCTCGTCTTCCTCCTCGGTGTTGGAGCCGATCACCTCCGCCGAGTCTTCATCGTAGTCCGGGTTCATCCCGAACCACTCCGGCGGCACCTCTTCGCCGTTCGCGGCCCGCTCAGGAACGAAGACACTGGTGTCAGTGTAGTCGGCAATCGCAGCCGCACGCTCGACGAGGGCGCCTTCCACAGCCACCAGCTCCGCCTGGGCCTCTGACCGGAACGCGGCCAGTCGGTCCAGATCCAGCCCTGGATACCAAGCCTTGATGAATTCCAAGGCCCGGCGTGCTCCTGCCCGGGCCGAGGAACCCTTCCAAGCCTCAAGACGGCCGGCTGCGACCTCCAGCCAGTCGGCAGTCCGACTAGGAGTACGCAGGACCGGCATGCCCGGCCACAGGGCAGCGATCGCTTGAGCACCAGCGCGTTGAAGCCGGCGCAGCAGCTGGTGGGCCGGCCGCAGACGAGTCTCGATGCTCAAGAGCTGCTCGTCGACGGTCAGGGGGGCGTTGGCGGCGATCTCCTCGTCATTCGCCCTCCGCACCTCGCGATCAGCCTCAATGGCTCGGGTGACCGCCTGTGAGTGGCCAGGGAAGAAGTCTGCCCAAACAAAAGAAGCAAAAGAAAGAATCAGGAGTCGGCATGACTTACAGTCGGAGGCTCAAAGAAGGAAAGCAAAGAAACTCATCGTCAACAATGTCTTCGATCTCGTGGAAGCTGGAGGTCAGCATCGCCTCCTTGTCGGTCCAGGAGGAGCGCTCGCTCTCGAACTCTGCCAGGAGAGCGGCCTCTCTCTTATCCGCCTCGTCCTGCGCCTTCTTGAGCAGCTCCTTCTGCTCCGCCAGCTGCGCGGCCAACAGGTCGCGCTCTGTGGCGAGCTTGCTGCACTCCTCCTCTTTGGCGCGTAGGGCGGTGCCGACTTCACCCAACCGTTCCTGAAGAGCGGCATTGGCCTCTGAAGAAAAAAGGAAAAAGGACGTCAAGTCGCCAGCAAAGAAGGTCGCCGGGAAGATCCGGCCCGACTGCTCATAGTCGGCCCGAATCTCGGGGACTACAGCCCACGGGTGCGCCAGCGCGCCCCCGCGAAAAAGAAGAAGGGCTTACTCCGACTCTCCGACAAGTCGGCAGTCCGCTTCCCCAGCTGCTCAACGTTGCGGTTGAAGGCGGTGACGCGGAGGTTGTGATACTCCTGTGATAAACAATCGGACAAAGACAAAAATGAGGAACTCGCCAGATTGAGTTCCGGGCCGCCTGCTCAGCAGCCGGCCTGAAACTCGGGGACTACACCCAGTGGGTGCGCTGGCGCACCCCCACAGAGAAGAACAAGAAAAGACAAAGTCAAAAAAAGAAAGCATACCCGGATAGACGCTCGTGACGCCAGATGCACCTTGGTGCAGCTCTGGATGGCTTCGCCCTCAGCTCGCAGTTTCGCCTGCACGTCCAGGAGAGCCTGGTTCAGCGGACCGTCGCCGCCTCCTCGCACCCACCCAGTAGGTGCGATGCTTGTCGCCTCAGCATCTAGGATGGCCGATCTGGCGGCGCCGGCTTCCAAGGGGCGTGGCGCCGAAACCGCCTTCTCAAGGCGGCGGTGCGCTGGTGAGGCAACTTGAAGGAGCAGCCTCGCCACCGTCTCGTCCTCAGTCGGCGGCACTAGCGGGCCTGCTGGCTGCTTGTCATGCGCACTTCCCGATACCGGCGGAGGCAGCGGTGGCGGCGTGGCCGTGCCCGACGCTGAGGCCTCGCCACCGTCCTTCTCCATGATGGGGTGCTCCCCGCCGACTTCTCCAGTCTGCCCCATGAACTCCGGGGGCGGCGGCACGGAGTTCAGCGGGACGACAAGCAACGCCGATTGGCAGCGCGCGGTCTCCTCAGCCCGCTGTCTTGCTGCGGCGGCGGCTTCAGCTTCCTCCAGTTTCTTCTAGGAGGAGGCCGCCGCTTTCTCGGCCTCCGCCTTCTCCAGACGGTCGGCCTCTTCCTCGTCGCGCTTCTCCCGCCCGTTGCACTCCATCGCCTCCCGGAGGTCGGCGGCGGGGTCAATCCGCCGAGTATTGGCGGACGTCTCGGCCGACCCCATGACAGAGGGGACGGCAACCCTCTCAAGAGAAAGAGGGGCCCTGAAGCAAAGAAGGGAATGAAAAAGACTCGGAAAAGATTCATCGAAGAAAATAAGATAAAGGTAGTGAACACTTACGCAGAGACTAGCGGTGGCTTCTTCACTTCCTTGCGGAAGCGGTTGGCCTTCGCGACCGCCTCCTCCCGCTTGGTCGCGGTGGCAGCCCCCCTGAACTTCTTCGGCCGACCGCCGAGCGAAATCGGCGCGGCCCGGCGCTTCTTCGCACCAACTTGGCCGGCCAAGCCGGCGGAGGAACTCGCGCCTGGGTGGCCGGCTTTTGGTTGGCGGCGCGGGACGACTTCCCCTTCGGCGTCGTCTTTTGACCAGTCGGCGAAGGTCGCCGAGGGCCGGAAGCCGCCTTCCGCTCCTCCTCCTCTGCCGTCGGCGTCAGCCTCCATTGCCGCCGCCCCCAAGTGGGGGTCAGCGACATCGCTCTCTGCTTGATCTTGAGTGAACTCGCGGGGCGGTCCTGAGGCGCCAGCTGCCGGCTGGATAAGGGGGTTCTGACTCAGAGAAATCCAAGAGGATCGGAAGTCGGATTCGACTACAAAGAAAAATGAAAGAGCAAAATTACAACTTACCACTGGCGGAGGGTTGGCGCGCGAGTACGGCTCTTTGCCGAACTCCCAGTCCGCCGCGAGCTCGCAGTTTGCGATGTGGTTCACCATGTTCGCCACCTCCACGTGGGGCATCTCCCTGGTGCACATCCGGCTCGGGTCCCGGTGATCGCTCATCTGACATATCAGATGAGGTCAGCCTTGGAGTGGGAGGACTCGGCGCGCCACGAAGGCGGCCAACAAGTCGGCCCCAACCAAGCCTTCCGACTGCGTCAGCACTCGGAGTCGCGCGTCGGCGGCGGCGCCTGCGGGAGTCAGCGTCTTGGCCCGATGGGACCAGCTGGGAAGCCTCCCAGCCGGCGCGCCGGCTTCGTAGTGCAGCAGGTTGACCCAGTCGCCTTCTGGGGCAACATTCTTCACATAGAAGTACGACCACTGCCACATCTTCACCGACTTGATCAGCGCGATGGAGGGGAATGGATTGTCGGCTGTCGACCTTCGCATTGCGATGAAGGCACCGCACTGAGCCGGTATGCCGGCGACGTGTGTGCCAAGTTTCGATTGGAAGAACTCTCCCCACAGCTCGATGGTGGGGAGAACGCCGAGAAACCCCTCGCACAGGGTGGCGAAGGCGGCCAGCAGCACCATCGTGTTTGGAGTGAGGTGGTGCGGCTGGAGCCCGTTGAACTCCAGGAAGGAGCGGAAGAAGCCGCTCGCCGGCAGGCCTAGGCCGCGCATGAGGTGCGAGCGGAATATGACCCGCTCGCCCTCCTCCGGTGCCGGCCTTATTTCCCCCGCCGGCGGGGCGCGGGCTCGCACCAAGTTCGCGCCGGGGAGCCGGCGTGTCTTGCGGAGGTGCTTGATGGTGTCGTCGTCCACTTCGGAGCCGTCCCACATGCCGGAGCGCACGGCAGGAGCTGTAGCGGCGGAGGAAGAACTCATCACGACGAGCGTTGCGCGGCTTGAAGCAACGACGGAATGAAGAAGAAGAGGCAAGAGGAGGCGGGGGAGCAGGGGAGAATGGGTGCGCGTGTTTCGCCGTCCCGCTCCCCCCCCCCTACTTATAGGCCTACGGGCTGAGAAGCCGACGGGGCGGGCGTGGGATTAACTGTGCATGGGACCCCACGCCCCCCACGATTTACCCCACGAAGTTACTGCGCGCAGTAACAACGTGGGAAACCCAACCGTCCGCCCGGCCGCAACGGATCCGTTCGCGGGCTGAGGCGCGGTAGTGGCGGGCCCCGCCCGACGATCTGTCCCGTCGCGCGTGTGGGTGAGCAGACTGCCCCTGCCGCGTGGCTCCCCGCGATGGGCTCGTGGTGGACGGTCGCAGGGAAGCGTATCAGACACGCCGCTTGGTTCCCGCCGCGACGTTCGGAACTCCTCGAGAGGCAAGACGGCCCTCAGTGAATCCGACTCCAGCCAGTCAGTTTGAAGCAAGACGGCCCTCTGCGAATCCAACTCCAACCAGTCGGCCTGAAGGAAGACGGCCACCGAGGCCTGCATTCCCCCACCGGAAGAATGAAACTGTTGAGGCCCCACGACGTATCGCTCTCGGAGCCTCACCAGCTTCGGGGACTACTGTCGGAGTAATGGGCCACGGGTAGGCCAACCCGGGCCCCAGAACCTTTCAAGACAACGAGGCGACTCCAGATAAACCGAGTCCAAGAGACGACTCCAGATAAGCCGAGTCCAAGAGACGACTCCAGATAAGCCGAGTCCAAGAGACGACTCCAGATAAAGCCGAGTCCCAGAAGCGACTCCAAGGAGGCCGACTACGGAAGTCGGCCAGCAACTCCAACCACCCTATTATTTAAGGGCAGGTATGGCCATAGTGCGCCGTGCCCATGGAGATATCCGCCCGGCGCGACACTGTTGCCACGCCAGCCCTGACATCAGCCCTTGGGGCGGCCCCCTGTACCCACGACGGCCTTTCTGTACGGCCCCGAGACGGCGGGGCCTACCAGTCGGCGGGAGTACTGAAGACAGCGAGAGCGCCACGAGTCGGACCCGTTGGGAGTCGGCCCCTCCCACGGGCCCCACACGCCATTAACCAGACGCGACAGGGGAATGGCAACAGTGATCGCCCGTCAGGCGGCGGCACTGTTGCCATGACCCCATGACCAAGCCCGCGTCATTAGAAGCACGGCTACAGTAATCTGCAGCCGGCAAGACCCGCTTGCGGCGGACGCGGGCTGACGCCCTCGTACCATGCCAGTCGGCGGGCCCCAGGAGTCGGCGGAGAAGATGGCGGCCTGAGAGACAGACGGCTAGGGCCCGCACCCAGCCGGTTTTACCATTGTACCCCTGGGGGTAGGCCTATATAAACCCCCCAGGACACCCATGCAAAGGGTTCGAATCCATGAGCATTAGACAGACCACTCAGGGAGGAGAGAGCTAGCCATGCCTTCTCCTACCTCTAGAAATAGCTCTAGGAGCAACCTTGTATTCACTTTGCCTTAGTGACCATGCGGAGACCCCGCAGAGCAGCAGTAGGGGTGTTATCTCCTCGGAGAGCCCCGAAGCTGGGTAAGATCCGCCGGCGTGCATGTCTTCGCCTCATCCCGTTTCGAGGCACCGGCGACGTTCTACTCGCCCCCACCATGATAAGCCATCCTTTGGCATATGTCGGACCCAACCCCCGACAGTTTCGTTGGATTTGGACAACCGAGCGAAAATTTATAGTCGTTTGAAAACCAGGGGCTAATCTGTAAATAATTATATTCATGAATAGGTCCCTGACGTGAAATAAACAGAAAACAAAAAGACTAAGTAATGAACGTCCGTTACTGAACGCTAATGAATGAATTCATTCGCTGCGAAGGTATAAACAGCGAACGTTCACTGAATAGGACTAAAAATGAAACTGATCTAAATGGAAAACAGGTCGGGCTTTTGCGGGTTTTTTTTACCGGCTCGGTGAAATAAACCGACGGTGGATCTGGCGACGGCGGCGTTCTCCGGCGAGGTCGGCGGAACGGGACGGCGGCTCCAACGCGGTAGCGAGGCAAGGTGCGGGCGGCTCCGGCGTGCAGCGCGGCACGCAGCTAGCTGCGGCGGTGAGCGGAGCATGCAGAAGTGCGGCAGCGGCGAGACAGAAGTGCGGCGGCGGCACGAGGCACAGGTCGGCGGCATCAGAGTTCGAGGGAGAAGAGAGGAGAGAGAGGGGGTCAGGCCTAGCCTTTTATAGGTGGGGAGGCGTGCGGGAGGGGCAAGGGGGCGGCGCAGAGTCCGGAGGCGGCACAGACGTCAAGGCAGCGGCGCTTGGCACTTCGTCCCGAGCTCGAGGACGAGCAGCGCGGCGCGCTGGGCTTTGGCCTGGCCCGTTTGGAGCTGGGCCGGCCCAGACGGTGGAATGTTTTTTTAAACAATTAGCAGACAAAAGAAATAATAAAACGATTCAAAATAAAAAAAAATACTATAGGCAAATAATATACCAAAATTTTCAGAAAAAGATTTTCTATGACTTGAACATTATTCTAACATCAAATAAAATCCTCAATATTTATTTCTCTCCATTTTCTATTGTAGGGAATCATTTTACCCTAATTTCCATATATTTTATTTTTGGAGAAAAATAATTTGAATAAAATCCAAATAACTCCAAATTGAAAATAATTTCCAAAAGGACTTTAAATTTGATCCTTTTAAACTCCCAACTCATATTTCATATGTTTTGAAGAAGTGATTTTATCTTCTCTCATGAAAATCATTGAGTTGCTTGAAGTTTCTGAATTTGAAAGATTTCCAAGTGAAATTCAAATATTTTCAAAAACCCTTTTCATTTATTTAAATGGAAGACGTCATGTCATCTTCTCTCTAAGGTTTTGTGATGAAATGAATTTGAATTCATGGAGATCATAAAAGTAAGATGAAAGTTTGGGAAAGTCCTTATATTCCCTCTCATTTAACTTTCAAAAGTTTCAAATTTCACTCAGCTTCACACAATCAATCATAACTATCTATTTATTATAACATTCCAAAATTTAGAATTTTGGGATGTTACAGCACGTATGGTAGAAGTTGTGTGACAAATTTGTTGCATGGGGTGCTCTTTTAATTGTCTTCCTTATGTGTGGAGGTCGGGATCGCGCGATGGTTAACTCCTACCAACCCTTCCCCTAGGAGCATTCGTAGTAGTACTTTGCTTCTAGGGCAAGTAGACTTTTGCAATAAGTATATGAGTTCTTTATGACTAATGTGAGTCCATGGATTATACGCACTCTCACCCTTCCACGTTGCTAGCCTTTATTATGCCGCGCAAATTTCGCCAGTATCTTGGACCCATTACTTACCTTCCTCAAAATAGCCACCATACCTACCTATTATGGCATTTCCATAGCCATTCCGAGATATATTGCCATGCAACTTTCCACCGTTCCATTTTTTATGACACGCCCCATCATTGTCATATTGCTCTTTGCATGATCATGTAGTTGACATTGTATTTGTGGCAAGGCCACCTCCACAATTTTTTATACATGTCACTCTTGGTTCATTGCATATTCCAGTACACCGCCGGAGGCATTCATATAGCATCATATCTTTGTTCTAGATATCAAGTTGTAATATTGAGTTGTAAGTAAATAAAAGTGTGATGATCATCATTATTAGAGCATTGCCCCAGTGAGGAAAGGATGATGGAGACCATGATTCCCCCACAAGTCGGGATGAGACTCCGGACTTTATGAAAAATAAAAGAGGCCAAAGAAGCCCAAATAAAAAAAGAGGCCAAAGAAGCCCACCAAAAAATTAAAAATAAAAAATAAAAAATAAAAAAATGAGAGAAAAAGAGAGAAGGGGCAATGTTACTATCCTTTTACCACACTTGTGCTTCAAAGTAGCACCACGTTCTTCGTAGAGAGAGTCTCCTATGCTTTCACTTTCATATACTAGTGGGAATTTTTCATTAAAAAACTTGGCTTGTATATTCCAATGATGGGCTTCCTCAAAATGCCATAGGTCTTCATGAGCAAGCAAGTTGGATGCACACCCACTTAGTTTCTTTTGTTGAGCTTTCATATATTTATAGCTCTAGTGCATCCGTTGCATGGCAATACCTACTCACTCACATTGATATCTATTAATGGGCATCTCCATATCCCGTTGATACGCCTAGTTGATGTGAGACTATCTTCTCCCTTTTTGTCTTCACAACCACCCTATTCCACATATAGTGCTATGTCCATGGCTTGCGCTCATATATTGCATAAGAGTTGAAAAAGATGAAGCGTGTTAAAAAGTATGAACCAATTGCTTGGCTGAAATCGGGTTGTGCATGATGGGAGTATTTTGTGTGATGAAAATGAAGCATGGCCTAACTATCTGATTTTGTAGGGATAGCGTTCTTCAGCATTGATACTTTGAAAGACATGATTGTTTGTTGGATGCCCTAAGTATTATTGTTTTTATGTCAATCCATTTTTATGGAGTTTCTTCATGCTCTTTACACCGATATGACCCAAACGGCAGTGCCACAAATAAGTTGCACTATCATTATCAACTTTGCATCTTTTGGCATCAATATTATGTGTATCATTATGATCGAGATTCAATAAACCATCAACATTGGGTGTATGACCATAGAAGGTTTTATTCATGTAAACAGAATAACAATTATCCTCTGTCTTAAATGAATAACCGTATTGTAATAAACATGATCTAATCATATTCATGCTCAATGCAAACACAAAATAACATTTATTTAGGTTCAACACTAATCCTGAAAGTATAGGGGGTGTGCGATGATGATCATATCAATCTTGGAACTACTTCCAACACACATCGTTACTTCACCCTTAACTAGTCTCTGTTTATTCTGTAACTCCTATTTCGAGTTACTAATCTTAGCAACCGAACAAGTATCAAATACCCAAGGGTTACTATGAACACTAGTAAAGTACACATCAATAATCTGTATATCAAATATACCTTTGTTCACTTTGCCATCCTTCTTATCCACCAAGTATTTGGGGTAGTTCCACTTCTAGTGACCATTACCTTTGCAGTAAAAGAACTTAGTTTTAGGCTTAGCTTTAGCTTTGGGCTTCTTCACGGGAGTGACAACTTGCTTGCCGTTCTATTTGAAGTTCCCTTTCTTTCCCTTTGCCCTTTTCTTGAAACTAGTGTTCTTGTCAATCAACACTTGATACTTTGCTTGATTTCTACCTTCGTCGATTTCAGCATCACGAAGAGCTCAGGAATTGTTTTCGCCATCCCTTGCATACTATAGTTCATCATGAAGTTCCAGCAACTTGGTGATGGCGCCTAGAGAACTCTGTCAATCACTATCTTATTTGGAAGATTAACTCCCACTTGATTCAAGTGATTGTAGTACCCAGACATTCTGAGCACATGCTCACTAGCTGAGCAATTCTCCTCCATATTTTAGGCGAAGTACTTGTAAGAGGTCTCATACCTCTTGACACGGGCATGAGTCTGAAATACCAATTTCAGCTCTTGGAATATCTCATATGCTCCATGGCGTTCAAAACATTTTTGAAGTCCCAGTTCTAAGCCGTAAAGCATGGTGCACTAAACTATCAAGTAGTCATCATATTGAGCTGGCCAAACATTCATAACGTTTGCATCTTCTCCTGCAATAGGTCTGTCACTTAGCGGTGCATCAAGGACATAATTCTTCTGTGCAGCAATGAGGATAAACCTCAGATTACGGACCCAGTCCGTATCATTGGTACTATCATCTTTCAACTTAGTTTTCTCTAGGAACATATAAAAATAAAGGGAAGCTATAATGCGAGCTATTGATCTACAACATAATTTGCAAAATACTATCAGGACTAAGTTCATGATAATTTCGGGGAGCTCCCGGTTACGGTGGGTGGTCGGGGCCGAGCGATGCGCGTTTCTCTCGTACACATACGCGCGTGTGTGCGAGGCGTTGGCTCTAACTGAACCCGAGCGAGGCGTTGGGCTCTAACTGAACCCGAGCAATTGCACTGCAGGCTACGCGTTACTGAACCCGAGCGATCGATCGATGGCTGTTAACTGAACCCGATCGAGCGATTCCTTCGCTACTGCTGCTAACTGAAGCCAATCGATTGGATGAATTGTGAGCGTTGCGGGGGGGCGTTGGATGAACAGTGAGCGGTGGGGGTGGATGAACAGGACCCCGTGGCATTGCCTCGATCGAGCCGGTTGGGGCTAGATGAACAGGACCCCGTGGAGGGCTGGATGAATAGGACGACCCCGTGGAGGGCTAGATGAATAGTACACGGTGGAGGGGTGCCCGTGGAGGGGTGGTTGAACAGTAGCCGGTGGAGTAGCGCGCGGTGGAGGCTGGATGAACAGGAGCCCGTGGAGGCTGGAGGAGGTCGATGGTAGCCCGTGGAGGCTGGAGGAGGTCGACGGTGGAGATGACCAGTGTCCCGTGGAGTCACGTTTTGTGGTACGCCAGACCCGTCCCGATGAACAGGACCCCCGTTTCGACCGTAGCGCTCCAACACAAGTCCGTTTCGACGCCACACCCCTCCCGATCAACAGGACCCCCGTTTCGACCGTAGGAGGTTCGTTTCCTCCGTTTTGCAATATGCCAGACCCCTCCCGATGAACAGGATCCCGTTTCGAACGTGGCCGATCGAACACAAGGCCGTTTCCTCCGTTCTGCGGTACGCCAGGCCTCTTTTCCATCGTCTATTCCGTCCAAGCCCTCCCGATGAACACGACGATACATTCCATTCTGACCTAGCCGGTTGGCTCCCCATGAACACGACGACGACGATGTTTCTCCGTTCTGACCCAGCCATGTACACGAGCCCTGGCCATATGTATGTGCGAGTAGGAGTTCGAGACCCCACCCGTATGTACACATACGTGGCCGTATTTTCTTTCTTGCACACTGGCTGCTGTACATATGTGTACATGCTACGTGCGCGCCTCTACTACGACACGTACGCGCCTCTACTACGACATGTGCGCGCCTCTACATCGACCAGTATGTACATACACGTTCGCGACCAGAATGACAATGCTACATACGCTTCGACCAGGTGGGTCCCGACTGTCAGGCACTTCCTTGCGTGCGAAGATATAGCTGGTGGGTCCCAGCAGTCAGGGGGCGAATGGTTTTTTCGGACGCACTTCCTTGCATGCAAAGATGTAGCTGGTGGGTCCCAGCAGTCAGGGAGGCGAATCGTTTTTTTTGGATGCACTTCCTTGCGTGCGAAGATGTAGCTAGTGGTCCCAGCAGTTAGGGGGGAAATGTTTTTTTCGTGAAATACGGAGGCCCATCCGGTGGGTCCCTGCTGTCAGGTGGAGGTATCATTATTCTCCGCGTAATAAGGAGGCACTTCCTTGTTGCGTTCATGGACCCAGCTGTCAGCCTCTCCACGTACAGTCCACGTCCGATGGAAGTTGTTCCTTGACCACTTTGACCACGCCGCGCCGAGAGCACCATGGCGATGGACGACGTCGAGGCCTAGGAAAGGGACGACACGGAGCCGGGGAAGACACGGCAGTGGAAACCCGCGCGGAGAGGAGTACGAGGGTTCACTGGTTCGGCTGCGGTGTGAGGCTGTCGTCGCCGCAGGGCCTGGCCAGTGGTGGGAATAGTTGGGGGCGGTGAGGCCTCCGCGGCAGCACAGCCGGCCACGGGAGACAGGAGCACGCGGCACGACCGGCGCTGGTTTGGGCGGCTGGAGCAAGAAGACCAGAGGTTGAAGAAGCACTACGGCGTTGGATGGACATCGTGCGGTCATTGGAGCTAGAGTTGTTCATATTGACTAAGTTGACAAAGCTAAGTTGACAAAGCCTTCCGTCCCCGTCAACTTAGTTGGCCCACAAGTCATCCTCCCACTATGGTGGGTCCCAGCTAGTAGGGGGGTATTCATTTTTTTGTGTAATAAGGAGGCACTTCCTTGCATGCGAAGATATAGCTGGTGGGTTCCACATGTCAGCGGGGGAACATTTTTTTCGTGAAATATAGAGGCCCTTCCGGTGGGTCCCAGCTGTCAGGTGGAGGAATCATTATTTTGTGCATAATAAGGAGGCATTTCCTTGTGTGCGGCTGTGGACCCAGCTGTCAGCCTCTCCACATACAGTCCACGTCCGATGGATGCAGTTCGTTGACCACGTTGACCAGGCCGCGCCGAGAGCACCATGGCAGTGGACGACGACGAGGCCTAGGAAGGGAACGACATGGAGCCGGGGAAGACTCAGCAATGGTTGCCCACGCGGTGGGGAGTACAAGGGTTTACTGGTCCGGCTGCTGTCGCCGGAAAATAACAGGAGGTGTGGGTGAGTAGAGGAATGGCCTGGCCAGCAATGAAGTAGGGTGGGGCGGTGCGGCCCGTGCGGCAGCACAGCCGGCCACGGGAGGCGGGAGCAGGCAGTCCCACCGGAGCTAGTTTGGGCGGCTGGAGCAAGAAGATCAGATATTGAAGAAGGAGCACGGCCGTTGGATTAACATCCGACGGTCACTACTGCTAGAATCGTTTGTGGACTAAGTTGACAAAGCCAAAGTACACGTCAACCTAGTAGACCCACAAGTCAGCCTCCAAATCTGTCCCAAACAGCATACAGCCCAAAATTTCTAGCCAGGTTCAAATTAATTTTAAATCTAAATATACCTTAATTTAAATTCAATGAAATTTTACCCGCACAAAAACAATGAAATTTAAAATATCAAAATCCGAAAGAAAACAGTATTTTGGAACTAATTGCATGTTTGCTATATTTTTTCATTTTACAACCCATTTATTATTACTTATAGCCCATTTCTTATTACTTATAGCCCATTTTCTGGGCAAAATGCATCCCTCCTCGTCTTGAAAGATTTCCGGCCCAGCAGGGCGTAGAAAAGCAAGTAGGCCTATGTTGGTTATTCTGCAAAAAACAAAATAGCTGGCTAGCCATTTTCAGAAAGGAAAAAAACAAATTGGGCTGGTCATGTGCTAAACATATGAAATAAAAGCCTGGGCTAGACGGGCCACGGGTCCCGCACAACCTAGTTGATACCCTTATCCATCCCAAAAAACCAAATTACTGCGCGCGCTGCTGGGTCCCTACTGTCATCCTCACCATGTACGGTCATCTCTTTATTCCTCTCGGTTGTTGACCATGTTGACAACACTGGAGGGTGGCGCCGCGGCCAGCGAACCAAGGCGGAGGACGATGGTGAGGCCTCGGACGGGAACGAACAGGAGCCGGGCAAGATGTGCAGAGTTTTACGGTGCGATGTGGCCATGATGCATGCGCGGCAGCACAGCCAGCCGTGGGAGGCGGGAGTAGGCGGTCCCGCCGGCGCTGGTTTGGCTTTGGAGGCTCGAGGAAGAAGAGACTGAAGAAACACGACAGACATTGAATGTCAATCCAACGGTCAAGGTTGGCACAGTCGTTTGTTGACTAAGCGGACACCAAGTAGCATACTTTTTTATATATATAGGAAGAAAAGAAAATTTGGACTCGTTGGCCTGATAACATTCCCGAAACTGCGACCGTTTGATCTTGTGTCACAACTAAAACTGCGAGGAAAATGCGTTCGTCTGCCGTCCTCCTCACAGGGAACGTTCACCACATAAGTGACTAGCACCTTTGGTTTTCAACCGAGAGGTCTTGGGTTCGAGTCCCAAGAACTCTCAATTTTTTCCTCCTTCCTTCCTCGCAAAAAAAAGGGAAAGAAAATCAAAGACATGGGAAGGCGTACAGAACAAGCTAGTGTACCAGTAAAGAGACGTTGCCGAGTTTTAGAAAAAGGAGAGACGTGCTCCTGTAGCTGGTTCGAATCCAAACCTAGACTATGACTATATATGGTGCTATGCTACTATGCAAGTAATGAAACTGAGATATCCAACATTCGCTTCTCCTCTTCTCTACTTACTATGCCTAGCATCAGAAGCTCTGGCCACAACAACCATGTCCGCTGGCTGCTCGTCCACCTGCTCTTCAGCAGGCAACAACCAGATATGCGCCAAGTCGCCACCCATACCACCGCCTGTGGGTCTCATCACACCCCTGCCGGCACGTGCACCGCAGCCGATTGCTCATCGCAACCCGCTGCCATTGGTGTGGTGCCACTGCTGCAAATCATGCAGAGTCATCCCTCGCATCTCAACCACAATCCTCAACCTTGGCCGAGTCTTCTACAAATGCCCGAATCATGGGGTAATAATATGTTTAAGTGTTGTTCTGCTGCTTTCTGTTGATGATTTTTTTAATAGTTTGGTTGATGATCTTCCAATTTGATTCATGCAGAAAAGGGAAGATTCGTGTGATTTGTATTTCTAGGTATTTGCTGATGTCGGGGAATGCAACTACGCTGATTATTTGGTTAGCCGAGGAATCCCAATACCAGCAGGTTGGGGTGTTGGACAAGTAACTGAAGGAACGGCAGAAGAGGAAGATGCAGAGCAGAAGGTTAAAGATGCGGTTCCTCTGATCATGGCCAAGCAACAGCTGTTGAACGGCCTTGACAGAAATGAGGAGATGAAAGATCTTGTGAAGATAATGGGCAAAATTGATGTGCTCTGTAGGATGATTGTCTCTTTATTTGCAGTGTATGTAGCACTCGTGATGTATTCAGTGGCTATGACATGAGCACTTTGCTGAAACTAGTAATGAATGAAACCTGTGTAGCGGGCTGGGCATAGTGTTGTGAACATCTAATGATTTGTATTAACGGAAATCAGGGGGTATCCCCTTTTGCTCATAAATAAATAAATAGCAGAGGCCCTGTCGGGTCAGCTTTGTTCTCATTCGAAGATGTTGAGCAAATTGTAGTCCAACAGCAAACTGTGTCATCAAATTCAAGTTTCACGGCCAAATATGAGTACAACTAAACAACAATGTCATCATGTTTTAGTTGTCATACAATCACCAAACACAAATCAGCATACATAACAAGTGATGTTCTCATAGCAAAATACTAAACAACATGTTAATCAGGTTTCATTTGTCATAGCAAACACAATTTCACATAGTAGATAAAAAATGTCTTCTGACAGGCAAATACGACAAAAGCAATGTAATCATCATCTGCAGCAGCAGCGTCAACATCTTCGCCATGTGTATCAGTCTGAATCGTAATTCCCCATGGTGTCATCTTCTTCTTCGTCCTCAACGTCCTCGAACATTGGCTTCTTCTTGATCAACTCTTGTATGTCCACAGCACGACAGACAATCTTTTCGCCGGCGTCATTGACGTGATGGTTCTCAAAGATATTAGGAACATCTGTGTTATCTTGTACATTAGGAGCAGTGTAAGCATCATCTTGTTGTGCAACTTCATTAAACGAATTCCTCTGCTCAAACCTTTGCAATACTCTCCAGTCATCGCTACGTGCAAATGTGCCTTCCAAGAAAAATATATGTGTTGCTTGATTTGCCAAAATAAAAGGCTCGTTGGTCTGGTACGTCGCCTTGACATTGATGGATTTGAAATAATCATCATCTCTGGGTTTTGCGATCCTGGAAAATAGGTTATACCAATGACAGCACAACAGAACCACACACCAATGATCCTGGAAACTGGAGATATACTGCAACTGAACAATGTCTATTATGTTATCATACATTTCAGTTGTCTCTTTGTCATACGTATCCGTGCTCATGATGGCACTGTTTTGTGTCTTCCTGCCTTTGTCTCGTGCAAGGTTGTTGTAGTGCACATCTCCAACAACGCAAGATTCATAATGTCTTACCCGAGTATCAGGACCCATTGCTAGTGAGTAAAGGGCATCATCAATTGCCTGCCCATCCTCCTGCATCTTCTTAACCTATGGTTAGAAAATAGACAAGCTGATCATCTTATGTCTCAATATATTAAAAAAACTGTCAGTGCAATTCAAAAGCTTACATGGCTCTTGAACCATTTCGCAAATCCTGCCATAACCAGTTTGTCAATGTTTCTTGGATTTTGCGGCAGTAACTCCTTTTTGTAGATGCTGCACAACATAGTGATCACGTCAAGCATCTAAATATATAAAAATGTGATGCAAGTTTAGTAGATTACGATGTATAAGCTGCAGTACTACACTTGCTTGATATAAGGTAGTATCTCAGGACAGTTATTCAACACATACCAAACCATTTTGTCCAAATCTTTAGGTTTGTCCTCTTGTCAACTCTTCCCTGTAACTCGAACAGAATAATCGAAAACATTGAGCCCGGGATTGTCTTCACCCACCTCCTTGCTAAGCTGATCAGTTGTTTCAATGTATTTTGAGCAGAATGTCAACGCTTCTGTAGCAATGTAGACCTCTTCCATGGAACCCTCGGGTCTAGGTCTGTTCCTAACATAGCCCTTGAAAGTGCCTAGCCGCCTTTCAATAGGGTACATCCAGCCATACTGTACTGGACCTCTAAGTAGTGCCTCATCAGGTAGATGAACAACCAAATGCATGGGATAATTGGTATCTTGTCTCTAAGACGCTCCAAAGCATCTATCCTGATATTTCTACTGCAGAGTTCCTTGAAGAATTGTCCCAACTCTGCAACTGATCTGTATAAGTCAGGGCGGCCCAATCCTCTAAGGATAACAGGTAAAACCCTTTGAAGTAGGACGTGGCAGTCATGAGTTTTCAACCCTTGTACCTTGTTTCCATCTGCACTGACTCTCCTTTCAGGGTTGGAAGCAAATCCATGTGGGAATCTCACACGTGACAGGACCTCGCAGAATTCTTTTTTTTTTATCTTGTCCAAGACGTACACAGTTGGTGCCATATCCCGTGGTTTACCTTCATCTTGCACCAGCAAATCCTTTCTGATACCCAGGTGGGTCAAATCAATCCTAGATTTTAAGGTATCTTTCGTCTTGCCTTCAATATTAAGAAGTGTGCCGATAATGCTGTCACATATATTTTTCTCGATGTGCATCACATCAATATTATGCCGCAGATCCAAATCTTTCCAATACTCCAAGTCCCACAAAGTGAACCTGCGGGTAAACAATAATCTCTCTTCTGCCCTCCCACGCTTCCTTTTCCCGTTACCATTACCAGGATGGTTTCCTGGTGTAATATGCCTGACCTTCTCTAATGCCACTTGCAACTCATCGGCGGTGAGCCTCTTTGGCGCATCACGGTTTTCATGCTTTGCATTGAACACATGTCTTTCGTATTCTCTAGGATGCGGCTTGTCCTTGGCAAGGAAACGGCGGTGTCCAATGTAACAGATCTTGCTAGGTATTGCGTATGACAGCGGATTCCTGTCACAGCGAACACATGCATTGTAACCATGTGTCGTTCGCCTTGACATAGTGCCCAAAGCCGGATAATCATGGATGCACCAAATTATAACAGCACGCAGAAAGAAATCAGCTGGTGGGCTGCTATATAGGTCTCGAGTGAGAACACCCCTCCATAGTTGTTGAAGTTCCTCCACAAGAGGCTCCATGAACAAATCAAAATCCTTTCCAGGACTTTTTGGACCTGGGATGAGCAAGGCCATCATGTAGTTTGATTCTTTGGTGCAGACATTTGGAGGCATGTTGTAAGGGATAACAAGCACTGGCCACATGCTATATGTGGCGCTCTGGTGGCCAAATGGGTCAAATCCATCTGAAGCTAAGCCAAGTCTAATGTTTCTCGGGTCAGCAGCAAACTTTTTGTGTTTATCATTGAAGCTTTTCCCCACACTACCATGAGATGGATGGCTCATTACATTCCGATCTCTGGACTCCTGGTTCCTAGAATGCCACAGTACATCCTCTCTTGTTTCAGCATCATGAAACAACCTCTGCAATCTTGGTGTAATTGGAAAATGTCTCAGAACATTATGAGGAATCCTCTTCACAACATCGCCATCTTTCCATCTTGATGATTTGCATTTCGGGCATTCACTTAAGTTCGCATAATCCTTCCGGAACAAAACACAATTATTCTTACAAACATGGATCATATCATATCCAATTCCAACTGCACAAAGGAAATTCTTCATTTTACTGTAGGTGTGTGGCAGCTCAGACGCATCTGGGAAAGATTTGTGGAAAGCAACCAACATCGCATCGAATGATTTATTGGTCATCCGCTCAGATGTCTTCACCTGAAGAAAGGTGACCATAGCTGAGAATTCTGACAGCTTATTTCCTGGGGTGACAGCCATGTTGCATTGTTCCAACATGCGGGCCCACCATTTTTCTTCTGCAGGTGAAAGTTCACGGAATGCACGAGCATTTCGTAGCATTGTTTCAATGTTGGTCAAACTCACTGGCTCCGCCACCACCACCTCCTCCTCCTCTTCCACCTGAGCATCAGGCAGATCAAGATGGTGATCTGCTGCTCCCACGTAGTCAATAACATTGACGTTCACAGTTTCACCATGATGAACCCACCTAGTATATGTGACCAACATCCCATACAAGTGTAGATGATTTTGCACAGTTGACTGGGGTCTTGTAACTGAATTCATACAACTGCTACACGGGCAGAGCACATCTGATTTTGGACCACCGTACTCAGCTCTGATAAAGTTCATGAAGTTTTCAACCCCCTCGACATATGCAGCGGAGAATCTTCGAGAAGAAGTTATCCAAGACCTGTCCATCTGTTAGACATACAAATTAGTTCTTCTACTAGATATTACAGGAAAAACATATATGTTTTTTTATGAAGTCCAGAAAAAAAATATCTAGGTCGATGTCTAAAGCTATGGCAAGATATTTGGACGAGCAGATCTAAATAACGAAATATCTGTAAAGCTAATTCAGCAAACAGATTTGAGTGCTAAATTATGGCAGGCTGTTTCAGCAGTCAATGAGGCCGAGCACACAGCCATCAAACTATCGAAGGCCATCGCAGCAACAAAGATCGAGTATAAAATGGTGTAGAGCTATTTCACCTAACAGATTGGCTACTAGACCATGGCAATCTGCGTCACAATAAATATATGGCAGGATATTTTAGCAACTAATCGGCCTTGGCATGCCATCTCAGCTAAGCAGATTGGGTGCAGAATAGGGCAAGGAAGCTTCTTAAGCAGAGCATATTGACTGTAAACTACTTCGGCAAACAGTGAGATTAACAGCGTCTATCAGCTAACATTCAGCGCTACATCGACATGAACAAGGCCTCAGTCTAGAATGCGCGTACCGTGGGAGAAGCTAACCACCGTGCGTCTCCACACGAACGTCGGCAGTGGTGGCGGCGCTGACCGTCGTGCGCCTCCAGAAGAACGTAGCCAGTGGTGGCGGCGCGGCTAGAGGACGGCAGTCTACGAGAGCGTATTATGGGAGTGAGAGGATCGCCGTGCATCCCCTCGACGAACTGCGGCGCTGACGTATCGGCGCGGCGGGGAGGGCGACTTTGGCAGAGCGAATGGACTAGAGGGGGACCGGGGGAGGGGGTTGGGGAATACTATTGGCTAGTTGGCCGAAGGGCGGTTG
>NC_041385.1:205113161-205134565 GCF_002162155.2 Triticum dicoccoides
CGGTGGGCGGGGGGAGTTTGGCACATGGTCGGTTTCTCCAAGTGCAGTCCCACGTGTTAGTGAAGAGGCAAGCCGAAGCGTGTTCCGTTTGCGTGAGCCATGTGCAGGACCGAACGTGTGTGTGGTGCAATGCGACCGCGACAGGAGTGTTGTGAGTGTACCGCCTTTTTTCCTTTTAAACTAGGTGCTTCGCCCCCTCAAAAAAATTTGTTGCTTCACGCGATCCATCGATACTACTACTAGTAATCCGGTAATCCTGACTAAAACGGCGCGGTCGGTTCTTTTCCCGCGCAATATGCTGGGAGGTTGGCTTAGTTGGATTTTTTAGGATGAGTAATGCTACACCTACGTAATCCCAATTACGTAATTAACGTAATGTGAAACGTGTGAGCTATTGATTGTAGATTGGAGGAGGGAGGGGCCCACCACCATGAAAATCAGGGGAGGAGAGAGAGAGAGGCAATTTACGTTAACCCTTTCATAGGTTCCCATAGATGTAGAAAGATGTGAAATGCGTGAATGTGTAGTGGATGTACTATTGGAGTGCCTAAGATAAATTGTGTATGTATAGACCCTATGTGTTTATTTTACTTCGCATGTTAGATTTGTCTCGGTTCAATAAAAAGCAGAGTTGGTGCTGATGGTGTGCGTGTCATCCTGGAATATAGGCCGTCCGATCTATATCTAACGGATAGGAAGGAAACTATGACAATTTACCCGCAGTCCTCTCCAAATTTGCAGATAAGGCTTTCCCTCGTTCATCCTTTTCTCCCACGAGATCTTGATCTTCCGTGCAACGCACGGGCATCTTTCTAGTACTCCTACAATATACTATATTATTGTGAAAGTTCATATACACCGGCCGACATTAATGCAAACACGGCAGATTTTCATTACATTTCGAACTTTTATAGGACAGAAAAATAAAAGAAACCTAACCCTAAACCTATTGTACGGCGGCGACCGACGTCCTCCATCTGCGATCTCTATGTACGGGGGCGGGGTTCAAGAGCCATAAAGTGAAGGTGCGGTCTCCGGCGAGGAAGAGTAGAACACGGGATACGGACCGGCCAGTTGGCACACCATGCCCTGCCGCCTCCCATGCCCTACTCATCCTCGGAGGAGTCCCCGACCTCGGCGGTGCCGGATGTTGGACGACGGCAAGTAGGATGCGTGGCTGACGGTGCTCCCATTGTCAGCCGCC
Source organism: Triticum dicoccoides (assembly GCF_002162155.2). NCBI lineage: Eukaryota > Viridiplantae > Streptophyta > Magnoliopsida > Poales > Poaceae > Triticum > Triticum dicoccoides. The sequence goes on from NC_041385.1 coordinate 205,114,366, forward strand.
AGCGTGGCCACCGCTTGTGCGGTCGCGTCCATGTCCGGCGACGCCGCTATTGCGTCGCGAGAGGAGACTTGAGCGAGGGCGGCGACCTCGAGCTTCATCCACGAAGACAAGCTCTCCCGCAGAGCGTTCGCACTTGCGGTCATGGCCGATGTGGTGCCAGGTAGGAGGACGATGCGCTATGGTGTGGAGGTTAGCTGGGCATTGCCGCTTTAAGTAGCACATTCCGGTGAGGCCAAGCATTCGGGTGCGTCATTAAGTCACCGGAGTTGGTTCCTCGGGCACCGAGCCTCTTAAGACGACATATGAACGGACGGCATGAATGCGGGCAGCTGGCGCCGGCTGGGAACGCATCGTGCGACGGTGCGAGGGACGAGGGTTTTGGTGTGCCAGGGTAGTCAGTTGCGGTCGTGGCAATGTTGGAGATGCCCTTTGCTCACATGCGATCCCTGCATGTCATTGAAAAAGCAAGACGACCCGGCATGGTCTCAGTTCCTGAGGATGCAGTTAGCCGAGCTAAACCACTCCATGGACGCGTCGCGACACCCCGTGCATCCTTGACGAGCTGCATGTTGAGGTGTGTTTGGAATGTGGCCAAAGTGCACCTTACCAAAATTTTGGTCATGACCCAAAGATTGGTCTTTGTTTGGATGGTTGCCATTTTTTTGGCATGCTAATGAACTCTAGCCAACTCTAGTTCATTTTTCTTGCCAATGTCGGCCAAATCATGGGCAACCAATACCTCAACCAAAATTTTGGCTACCCAATGCTTTGATGGGGCAACCTTGGGCACAAACCAAACATACTTTTGGTCGTGCCACAGCACTAACGGCACCCTCGGCACACTGAAACCGACCGTGTCTAGCGACGATATGAGCGTGTCGCTCACCGCGGTCGCTGTGTCCAGAGGCGGTGCTGGAGCTGCGCCACGTTGTTGTCCCCAACGACCCACATGAACGGTTGTCGGTGGCGAGGAGGTCGTGGGACAACTCCTCCATTTGACTAGTCTGCGCTACGTCGTCCCGACGGGTGTGCCCCACATGTCGGTTTCCCTGTTTTCCTGGCCATATTCAAGCATCAGTGCTCCGCATTGCGCATTAGGCCTTTCACTATGTAGGCCAAGCGAGGCAACTTATTGTTTATTTGAGTCGTTCAAGTATAATCATGTGACATTTGCTTATTTCTCATTCCTCTCCAACCCTCTTCTCCATCGATCATGTCGCCCTCCGGTCGAGTCCATCCTCCCACATGCCTCATTTGAACATTCCGCTGAGTATCATTTGCATGTACCCACCCTAGTCCTCTTTGAATCGATCTCCGGACCCCGAGATGAAATCGAGAGAGAACGAGTGGGGGCACGTGATACTTAAGGTGGATTCAAAATTTTGAACCGGTGATCATAGCATCCGCAAATCATATATAAAGGGTATTCAAAGTTCGTTTCATTTTTGAATGTACAATATACTCCCTCCTATCCTTTCTAGTTTACATATAAGTTTTATGTGTAGTCAAAGTATCTCTACTTTGATCAAAAAGGTATCAACATTCAACAACGCCAATCAATAATGTTAGATTTTCACGTATACTTGAGATGGTTTCCAATTTGTTTTCAACCACGTGAATGTGCCTGTTCTCGCGCATGCTCTTCCTACTAGGATTTCGCCACATATAGCCAGTCCAATAGTAACTTTTTTAAGCTCCCTGTCCAATAGTACACGTGGAGTACTGACAACATTTGTACTCCCTCCTTCCATTTATATAGGGCCTATGTGGAGGAGAGAGATGTGAAAAAGTAAGGGGAGTGAGCTCTTATGCAAGAGCCTTAGCTATATACGCATTCCTAGTTAAATAGTACAATAAATATGAAGAAAGAGATAGAGAGGAGATGGAAAAAAGTACTAATACAATAGCCAACCTTATATATTTTTTGCGGGAAATAGCCAACCTTATAGCCCACACTACCGTATGAGTGCATATAATAGATGATGGCTATAGATGACATGGCAGTCCCTCATAGCCATCGGCTAGCTATATTATTAACCATGCTCTAATGTGTTTTTAAAACCGCATTTGACTATTGACAAGATTAATAGTACATGAGATGTATAATGTGAAAATTATATCATTGGAAACTCCTTTCACATACGAATTTGACAGTATGCTTTGTGTAAGTTGCATGTCATATATTATTACTCTAACATTTGGTCAAAGTTAGCCTCGAAAAACGCATTAGGGCCTGTATAGTAAATGGAAGGAGGGAGTAGTAGTGGAAGTGGATCCTCTGACGTAGGTATCCCTGCCTTACCCTCCCTTTCGGTCACTTACTGGCGGACCCCATGCTTGCTAGGCCCCGCATGTCAGTTACTCAATGGGTTCGGCCACGTCAGGGGATCCTCATCCGTAGTATACTCGCTCTGTTTTTATTTACTACGCATAAAACGGAGGGAGTGGTAGTATAATAAATGACGCGGGTGGGGGAGGGGGAGGGACGTCAGTTTGCTCTCAACTGTGGTCCCACAACCGAGCAAAAACGCAAGACGAAGCATGTTCCATTCGGTGAGCGACATGGAGGGTCCAGCGTGGCGGGCTGCAACGCGAACGCAACAAGAGCGATGTACAGTCAAAAACGATTGACTGGTCATCATCGGAACCACTATTCACACAAAACCTTCGCTGCTTGGACTACACCAGCCACTGCCCTAAAACCACACCTAATCTCCAACCCATTCCCCCACCTTTCGATCCCCTAGCCCGCATCAAGCGTCCCCTAGTTCGTCGGAAAGCCATGGTGCGCCGCAAGATCAGTTACTACAAGATGCTGACGCCGGAGCGCCACGCAGAAATCGCGGCGGCGGTCGGCGCCACAGACCTCTGTTCCCAAGCTCACTTTGCGGTGGGCCAATCCCCGAGTTCTCTGGAGCCAAGCTACGAGGAGGAGGAAGCCGATCCAATGTTCATGGTGGAGGTCGTGGCGCAGAAGGCCCTCGATGGGTATGAGACGATGGACGTCGACTTCATGCCGGCGTCCGAGTCCCCCATGGTGCAGGCGGACCAGCGGTTCAACATGGTGATACTAAAGGAGGACTGGGAGGCAGAGGCTCAACTCGACGCGGAGCGCACGCATGCCGCTGCCATCGAGGCTCTCCTGCAGGCGGAACCGGATGCCGTGGATGTGAACCGGGCGGTGGAGGCTCAACTTGAGATGGAGCACGAGGATGCCGCTGCCATCGAGGCCCTCCTGCAGGCGGAACCGGACGTCCTGGACTAGAACCGGGCAGCAGAGGCTCAACTCGACGCAGAGCGCGTGGATGCCGCTCTCATCGACGCCCTCCTGCAGGCGGAACCGGACGTCCTGAACTTGAATCGGGCGGCGGAGGCTCGACTCGACGCGGACCGTGCGGATGCTGCTGCCATCAAGGCCCTCCTGTAGGTGGAACCGGACATCCTCGACTTGAACCGGGCTGTGCTCTCGTCTATGTAGAGTGCCCGCATGCTCCGCGTGAACAAGTAGCTGGAGGCCCAGAACAACCACGGTGCGGAGACACACGTCGGCAGCTACGGCTGGTTCGCGCCGGCAGCCAAAGACGATGAGGCCGTCTCTTTCCGCGAGCAGTGATAGTTTTTCTTTATGTTGTTGTTTTTATGGATCTTTTGTTGTGTAAAAACATATATTTGTTATGCAAGTCGCCTGACTTGGGTGAGTCTACCATTTCAGGCGGTTGGATGAATATCCTACGTCTCCTAACCCTTCTTTCCTTCTTCCTCACCTCTTCTTCTTCCCCAACAGACCACCGCACGGGCCGTACGGATACTCCCCAACATGCGGTTGGATAAACATACTCTATGAACGAAAATTATGTGTCAACGATAGGATGGCTGAGTTTGGTTTGTTCACATGCGACAGCACGTGTCAGTGAGGGTGCGTTCCCTTGGTTGGGTTTGCGCCATGCAGGAGCGATTGTGTGAGGGTGCAGTGCGACCTCGGCGTGCAGGAGCGACTGTGTGAGGGTGTGGTGCGACCGCAACAGCCGTGCGCAAGTGTACCTCCTCATTTTGAAATCTTTAGGCAAGCTTGGCAAAAATGTGTGGCGAAGTTTGGCAATGCAAGGCCTAGACCCAAACAAGATAAGTACGTATGTACTAGGAGTACTAGTGTTAAAAAAGAAAGGCGGGGCTTTCCTTCACGGGATTTAATTGATACAAATCCTCGTTTCACGTGTCAATTAATGCGTTATTTTTTCTCCAAAGACCAAAGAACTAACCATCTCACTCATCATCGCTTGATTAATGCAGCGCCATGCAAACCAACCTTCTCACTTCCGCATGCATGCATGGGATATTAATGTCCTTGGTTGCTAGTACGAGGCAAACCCCATCAATTTTGAATCGATTGGTGTTAGTTGCCTTTTGCAAATTGTAATTTTGATATACTAGCCTTGTGTACAAAAAAAATGGAGGTAGTAACTATATTTGACTTCCTTCCCCATTGCGGTGCGTCAACGATATCTTTTTTTTTGTGGTTTGGCAAAGTGCGTTCGACGGAGAACACCATTGAGGGAGACCACGGTAAGTCGTTCGCAAGTGTCGCCTGCAAGCCGAGACAACCGCCTTATTTGCATCCAGGAAGTCCGTTGAATCAAAGGACTAGTACTACTAGGAGTACACAATAGCATCATCCATCCAGCTTAGTGCGGTGAGATGGTTTCTCGAAGAAGACGATGGAGAAGTGGAGCCAGCGAAGAGTGAAATGATGGTTGCTTCATTCGTGCTTTTGTGATTTGACGCCTCACTGCTTTGTGATTTGTCATAGAAGGGACAGGGGAGCAGACTTTGTGCTCTATACTGTACTACATGCGGCCAAGCATGGGAGAAAGAGGAGAGACGTTGCATTTTTCAATTCCTTCAATCAATCAATCAATCAGGGAGCTTCGGTTCCATCTTTTTGGCTTTGGCAACACCGTCCACAATGGTTCCCACGATGCCAAAAGCTATTTTCACATTTGGCTACACATTGTGGATGCCCTTAACCATACCACTTGGTTTTGCTCCTGTGTGCTATCTATACAAGTCTCAGTTATATTTATCTAAAAAATTATAGAATCAAGATTAGTAAAAAGGAGGTGATTTTGCCACGCGGATGGCGAGGGAGGTTTCTTATTTTCAGAGGATGTTGTCCTGGCGGTTTGCTAACATGCGGTCCCACGTGTCAGTGCTTTACCAAGCCGATCCGCGTCCCACATGAGGCAGAACAACGGCAGAAGGAACACGTGGTTAAGTTGAAGAAGATGGGGGAGAAGCGGATTCAGCAACGAGTGAAATGATGGTTGCTTCGTCCCTCCAACTTATTTTTTTAGCATTATTACTTTTTCCCTCCAACTTAATTGCCGGAAAGGTGCAGCTTTGTGATTTGACGCCTCATTGCTCATTACTACACCGGCGCCATGACTGGGGTGCTTCACCCCGGCTGCGCTGCACTGTATTCCGGTATGGCACGTGGACCCGGTAGCTTGATGTCCCACATGTCGGTGAAAGGGACTAGAAGATTTATGAAAGCAAGCGCTCCACTCTTACGACGGAGGAGTACACGACACGACGGCCCAGTGAACTGTCACTTGTACTGTATAGTACTATAGTTTTGTTGTTTCGCACGATCCATCGATACAAACGTGATTAAACAGGAAAGGGAGGGATTCTTCCCGTGCGATAGATGATACTGGCCATACATTTCAAAGGCAATTTTAATGTATATAAACTGAATAATTAAGGCCTTTCCCAGTGCTCCACGGTGTACAGGTGCTAAGGATGCCACATAGGCAGAAAAATGATGTGGCAAAGCAATTAAAGAGGAGAGAGAGGATTATGGTGACCCCAACAAGAACCAATGCTAAGCACGTGAACCTAGACAAAAAGACTACCAACCAATACATGAAGGAGTTTTATTACTAAACAATTAAATAGAGAAGGCTTAGCTACAAACCGATGCATTGGGGACATTAGTTGCTAAGCATTTTAATGCACTTAGCACCCCACTTTAGCACCAATGCATTGGGAGAGGTCTAAGTAACAATATGATATCTAGCAAAACTAAAAGCACATATGATTTATTGTGTTAGAGTGTAGTAGTAGTGTTGTATTGCATAGTTGTTAGATGTAACATGCGAGAACGTGCAGAGATGTAGTTTTGGAGGGCCTATAGAGAGAAAAGCGTAATACGGTCACTGAACTTCAGAATAAGCTGATTACGGTCACTATATATGTTTTGCGGTGATTATACGGTCACTTGCTCACGGTTCAGCATCGGATTGCACTCTGTTGACCGGCCAAATAGTCTGCGTGGCGCCATGTTGACTAGTTAAATCAACCACGTTTCTTGTGGGTCCCACCTGTCAGTTCGCATAGGGAAAAGGTCAGATAAACACAAATTTACGCAGGCACGACAAGACTCCAACCCGTGCGCGGGAATCACCTGGTTGTGTATGTGTCTAACGAGGCCTGATGTGTGCGCATGCACGTGTAGATTGAGCACTTGAGCGTGAGAGTGTGTGTTGGTCGTGTGGTGTACTGGTGTGTGCATGCATGCGTGCGTGTGTGCGTGTGAGTGTTGCGTGCGTGCATGGTTGCGTGTGTATGTGTGAGTGTTGCGTGCATGCGTGGGTGCATGTGTTTGTGTGAGTGTTGTGTGCATGCAGTTCGTCTGCATGCGTGCGTGTGTGTATAATCACCACACCAGCTCATGTGTGTTAAAACAGACGACTCAGCATACCAATACAAGGCCACCTTGTCCGTTGTGCTCGCGGTCATGACTTCGAACCACCGTCCAAATATATTTTTTGTCATTTGTTTTCATTATTACTAGCAAGATGCTCGTGCGTTGCACGTAACATCAAGATGCATTTGTATGACTAGTTTATCTTGTGAGAGAAAAGGATGAACGAGGGAAGGCCTTATTTGCAAATGTGGAGAGGTGTGTGGGTACCTTTTTGCAAAATTGCCATAGTTTCTTTCCTATCCGTCAGATATAAATCGGATGGCCTATATTGCAGGATGGCAGGCACACCATCATCACCAACTCTGTTTTCTATAAGAGTGTATTTTATGTATTTTATAAGAGTGTAGATGTAGAGTAGATACAAGCCGACAGGTGGGCACGATGGTAGTGAGATAATGTGATGCAACACTAGAGGTCCCACGTGGAGCGTTTAACTGGTCAACTAGTCATGTCATGAGCAAATACAGAGTTGTACGGTGAGCCCGTGACTGTATAATAACCACTAAACGTAAATGGTGACTGTAATGAGTGGATTCTGAAGCCCAATGTACGTATCGTTCTTTCGCTTCAAATACAATGATTGCCATTGCATATATCACAAGAGAAAGATGAAACATGCGTGAATTTTCTGGGGGCTTACTTTTAGAGGACCTGGAGATAGTTTTGTGTGCATACGTGAAAGGGGCGTACAGGGGGGGGGGTATGCGATGGAGGGAGAGATGCTCTTCGTTTCTCTTTATTATGACTAACTTTGTATATAGTATAAAAATATACAAATTCACAGTGCGGAATAAATATCATTGTGGGCACCATGCAATGCAAATTAGCGTTCATACTCCTCCATATAACTTTGTAATGTTGTATATATGTAGAAACTCTAAAATAATTTTTTGGCCACACTTTCAAAAGGAATGTTGTATGCAAAATAAACGTGCAGAGATGGCTTTTTAGATCAATGGGGTACGTGATGTAACAGGTGTGAATGTGTAGTTGATGCATTTGGTGGGGCCTAGAGAGGTATGTGTGTGTATTACGTATTCGAGAGAGGCATGGATAGAGGGGCCGACGGGGGGCGTGGGAGAGATAGCACGAGAAATGAGAGTGGTCTAAAGAGAGAGAGACGAATATGACGTCACAACGAGAGATTCCATTCCCTTGAGTGTGTATATGCAAGGGGGGAGGGAACAGAGGCACCAGGAGAAATTTTTTGTGTGTGTGGTGTTTGTGTTGGTATGTGTGGTTGTGAGAAGATAATGAGACATGGGAGAAGAGGTTGTGTCACCGCGTGAGGTCCGGTGGGTCGAGGTGAGGCCCTTCGTTCGGTTCCGTCCTGCGCCACATTGGTCGGCCCGTGACGCATTTAGGAAGACCCATGGATGACTAGTCGTACAAGACAAAGATAGTAGAATTGTCAAGGACTCTGTGTCCACTGACAAAGCCGGCTAGGATTTGTAACCCTACGTTCTCGGGCTAAGGTAACCCCTTTATCTCTGATATTACTATTCATCCAACCTAACTTTAAGGGGCATCCTACAGAATGCTCTGCTAGAATCATACTCGTCGATTAGGAAGAGAGGTGTGAGACAATGCGTGAGAGACAGGCCTAAAGATAATGTGCATACATGAGACACGTAGGCAGGTCCATGTATATAGAAAGGGTCGATGGGGATTGTGCGTGTGTATTCTTGCGAGAGGAAGAGTGCTTGTGATAAAGGTTAGTGAAAATAGTTTTAAATGGTTACGAGAGGGAGGGATGGTTATATCTAGAGCATGTGTGCGAGAAAGACACCTCAGGAGAGAGTGTGTGAGCATGTGTGAGAGACCACCGATGGAGAGTGAAACTACACGTAAAAGACTACTGTACACATTGATTAAAGATATAAATTGTATCCAAATATTAGGATGGGATCATGATATTTGCAATTCGCGTAAGTAGCGGTCATTGATCCATCAGACATCTAGATTCTATCGAATTTGAGCATGTCTATGTTATTATTCGACACAATTGATCCACATAGTTAGTATTTTGAACTCCAAACAATGCATCGCTTTAGCAATCGAATATAAACGTGAGTATAGTTCATGTTGTGTGTGTAAAGCACATTATACATACGAAAGTTACACAATGAACATTATAAATAGCTACCTATGAACTAGCATACATTTGAATTCAACTTAAGGTGGTTTAAAAAAATCGAATTCAACATGAAGTCCATTCAATTATTTGAATTTGATACCATGGCGTTTGTAAATCATACATAAATTATGGGGGCACCAATCTTTGCTCTGATTTTGTACATAATAGCATATGTAGTCGTGTACAAAATAGATTCAAATTTAGCTCCTCCATTCCAAAATAATCGTAGTTATAGGATTTTCAAGTGTCAAAATTTCAAAAAGAAGTGGATAATTTAATGAGGTTTTCAAACATACAAGGTCAAATATAATGTTGTCTATTTAGGTTAATCCTCATAGTTCAAGAGTACTCTAAACGTGAATGCTTGTGTTTCAAAATTTCGGATGAAGCGCCAAAAGAGCCTCTACTCGCCCGAAACCGCGTGAAACCAATGTTTGGTAGTACAAGGAAATTACTTCTCTAATAACTCCGACCCGTGAAACCTACCGGCCCGACGTCCAAAGGTCTAAACCGGGGTAGGTTTGTAGCTTCATCTAGACGCCACACAACCGCCTCCAAAAAACATTCATACACAATGGCCGCCTAAGCACACATGCGCGCAGCCGAAATCGCTCCTACCCACTATTTGGGACACCTGGGATTACCATCCTACCCCCGACCCACAGTAGGTCCGAAATTTAAGAGGGGGGCAAAGTTTCTACTTTCCCCAAATTTCCAACAAGCACGTCCCATCTTCTATCCAAAAAGCCAAAAACAAGCGCGTCCCAGACCGAAACATGGTTCCCCCCACCCGTCTGATTCCCCATTCGTACTCCATGGGCGCCAAAACTACCTCTCCACCAGCCGTGAAACCCCGGCATCCTCCGTCCGCCACCCCATCCCACCCATCAACCGCCGCCCTCCTCCATCACGCTGGAGCCGATACCCCGACGTCGTCGTCCACCACAACCTCAACCGCAACACCCTCCACGGCTAGTAGTTGAAGCTGAGGCCGAGCCGTCCGTACCCAAGCCAGTTCAACCATGCCGTCCTGCGCCTCACCGCTGCCGCTCCAACTTTGCCACCGTCCACCGCACCGAAGTTGTTCCTGCTATGCCGTCCTTCGCCGCCTCGGATATGCTTCCCCTCCGCTGATATACGGCCACGGCAACACAGTCAACAGTTTGGCCATGGGTTTGTCCAAGGATCCACGGCTCTCCAAAACATCGTTTCCCCCGGCAAAAACAAGAAGATCGCCGCGACATACAGACACCACACTGGCAACCGATAACGGTACTCCTCTTCCCTTATTTGTGCAAATCTTACGTGTCTGCTTGCACGGTATTCATCCCACAGAATACACTAGTTGACCGCTTCTTCTTCATACTAGATGTTCCTAGTAACTCGCGATGCACAAGGTTTCTCCTCATATACTATTTCACCTTAGCTAGAGGTCCGTCGACCCCCTGAATTTCAATTTCTGGCCAGTTGATTCCCAATTAACGGAAGCATTCCCCGGCGTAACAGGCACTAGTACGCCTATTATGCTGGGGAAGCAGCGCCTTGGTGTTTATCTTAGGGGCGTGTGCGGCCTAGAGCTACTGGCGCCCGATCTGGAGGTCGGCCGAGATTAAAGGGATGGCCTGGGGGCGCTGCCAAGCACGGCGATGGTGTGAGGTCGAGGGGAGGGCGGGGCGACGGAGGCAGGGGTCTGGGACGGTGGTCGCTGGCGTTTCGAGAATGATCGTCAACAGTGACTGGCGGGAGGTATATGAAAGCCATCTGCCCGTTCCTTATAGATCGGATGGTTCATTAAAAATCGACTGACCTATTTATTTTCAGTCGACTGTTATCTTAGATATGACCACATGTGGTGGTGTGCTGGAGGAGTACCTGCATTTCTTGTGCTCATATATTACAAAATCATACGGAGTAGAATCTAATTTTGTTTGCCATGCAATGTTGTAGAGCTATCATATGTCTCCTGTCATTTATTTTTCAGCCACCTGCTATCTTCTACTTTTAAAGTGCACTAGTTCTGCACACACTTCACCCATACTCTCACTATTGTGTTTTTATGCAAGGGTATTTCAGAGTCTGCCTTGAGAGAAGCAAAAAAGATAAGAGAAAAGTTGACCCAGCTTTCTTCGCGGTTAGGCACGACGCGTTACAGCGCTATAAAGGGTGCAGTGTCAGCATATGGAGACGGTAAACGTAGCTCTGGAGTTGATGACCTCTCTCGCAATGAACCACCATCCCAGGTGCTTGCTTTAACTTCGCGGTGTCATATGTGGTTGCATGTTCCATATAGTGTCTAGCTTGTATTCGAAAGGCCGAAGTCGGTCTTTGGGGTTGTTTGGTTCTAGGCCTAGCATTGCCACACTTTGCCACATATTTTTGCCAAGCTTGCCTAAGGTTAGTTCATCAAAATGAAAGCCACAAGTTGGCAAGCCTAAGGGAATCTTGCCACATTTTTTGTGTGTATGCCGTGTGGGGTCCAAGTGTGGCTTGCCTAAGGTGTGGCTTGAACCAAACACTCACCTAAGTTAGTCAAACTTGCCTAGCTTTAGGTGTGGCAACATTTGGCAAAGTTAGTCATAAACCAAACAGCCCCTTTATTAAGATAAGGAAAGATATTTTTTACATGAACCACCATCCCGTGAGCACCAGAAGACAAATAGCTAGTCAGGGCATTGGCCGAGCCAGCGACAAGCCCAGCAAAGATAGCATCACCTGGAAGCCAACTAAAAAGTTGCGATGGTGGCGAAGCAGCCCACCTCCCACTAGGCTCTCAGGTCCTAGATGATCATGCTCACCACTCCAGCCGGATGTCTAGCTTGTATTGCTTCCAATTTGGTTAAATTGCATCTGCTTAGCTTACACATTATACCTTTGAATATGACATGCCTTTCTGTTTTTGGTACATACTAGTACATCTATGCATTAACCATGTTCTTACATCAAACTAATGTTCTTGTGTATCCCTGATCAATCACTTATGATGAGGCAGGCAGGCAAGGGGACTACTCCTCATTTAAAGAATGCAGCGTCAGCCTCCCGGCATGATTCTCAAGAAACAGAAATGCTAGATGAAGATAGTGAACGTAGCTTTGTAGTTGATTACAGCATTTCCCCTACACTAGCATCGCAGGTGCTTGCTCTAACTTGGCAGCGTGATATGTGGTTGCATGTTGCATATGGTGTCTAGATTGTAATTCTTCCAATCTGGTTAAACTGCATGTGCTAGTCTGCTTAGCTTATACACTATACCTGTTAATGTGACATGCCTTCCTGTATTTAGTACATAGTACATCTGTCTATTAAGCATTGCCTTACATAAAACTATTGTTTTTTTGTATCCCACATCAATCAATATGACGAGACACCTTTAGTATATGCAGTGCGGTATTAGTTGCATCTTTCATATGATTTATAGCATGTGCTGCTTCTAATTTGTTGAAATTCCATTTATGATGGGACGCTTTTAACTTGGCAGAGTCATATTGGTTGCATCTTTCATGTGGTGTCTAGCTTGCATTGCTTCTTATTTGTTGGAATGGTTTCTGCTTAGTTTACACAAACAGTTGTGAACATGCCATGCCGTCCTGTTTTTCGTACATATTCCATCCTGGTATCATGTGTTTGCCTTACATCAAAGTAGTGATTGTTAGTATCATGCATGAATGAGTTCTGAAGAGAGAATTTTATTGCTTTTTCTTGTCGGTTTTACTTGACAATTCAAAATCAATAAAGCGGAAGGAAGTTAGTAAGGCAGCGGATAAAGGTGCTCCTTCCGAACGGAGGGCCTCTACAGTTTCTACTCCTCCACACCCCCAAGATGATTTCCAAGACAACACATGCATAGACACTCAACAAAGCTGTGTTTATGATGAGCACGTCTCCCCTAGTGCACCATCACCTGTGCTCCCTCTAACTTGGCACTGTTATATGTGGTTGCATGTTATGTGTGATGTCTAGCTTGTATTGCTTCTAATTTTGTTGAATTCCATCTGCTTACTTTACACATTATACTTGAATAAGACACGTGTTCCTGTTTCTAGAACATACAATATCTGTCTATCACACCATGTTCTTCCATCAAATTACTACTATTGTGTAACCTGCAACAATCACTTATCATAAGACACGTTTGACTTTGGAGTGTGATATAGGTTACATCTCGCATTCTTTTCTAGCTTGTACTACTAATTTGTTGAAATGGCACTTATGACGAGACAGTTTTAACTTGGTAGAGTGATATTCGTTGCATCCTTCATATGTTGTCTAGCTTTCACTGCTTCTAATTTGTTGAAATGCCTTCTCCTTAGTTTACACATCATAAGCTGTGAATATGCAATGCTATGAATATGCAATGGCACTAATGACGAGAGACCTCTAACATGGTAGTGTGATGTTGTTTGCATCTTGCATATGATTTATTTCTTATACTGCTTCACATTGGTTTAAACGCCATTTATGATGAGACATTGTTAACTTGGCAGAGCGATATTTGTAGCATCTTTCATATGGTGTCTACCTTCCATTGCATTGCCTCTAATTTGGTGAAATGTCTTCTTCTTAGTTTGCACATCATAGTTCTGGTTATCTCTTCCGTCCTATTTTTCATACATATTACATCCTCCTATCATGTGGTTGTCTAACATCAAAGTTCAGTTCATTTGCATCACGCATCAATTTGTTCTGAAGAACTAAATTGTTATTCGTTTTTCTTGTCGGCTTGACTTAACATGGCATAGTGAAAGAGGAAGAAACACATAATGGCAGGGAATGAGAAGCGGATGAATCCTGCAGATTCTGCTGGTACTGGTGGTGCAATAGAAGGTCAAAGTCCAGCGAAAAATTCTACAAACACGGCATCCCATGCTACACGAGCTGCAAAAAAAAGCCAAACAAAAATAAATAGCGGTCACCAAACAAGCAGAGACAACCCTAGTTCTTGCAACACCTACCACAGTACTACCAGTTGCACGAGTTACTCGTGCGTCAACTGAGCTAGCAGCATGTTCCCAAGCTCCCTTGCCATCTGACACTACTTCCCAAGCACTCTTGACACAAGACGAGTTGGCAATATCATATGAACCTTGTGAGCTTCAACAGCAAGAAGGTAGTAGCTGGAGTCAAGTTACAGTTGCATGCTTCTTTATATGTAGTCTCACAGTTTAATGTACACTAACACTTCCTATGTTCGTTGTTGGACTAGCACCTAGGTGCAAGACGAAACAAACATCAGGGATAATGCTCGATAGGTTAACTAAATCTAGAGGAGGAAGAATGGAGATCCGTTTTGAGGCAAGTTTAAAAAGGCCATGTGATGATACAGAGTCAGCCAAGTTACTATCAGAGGCAGCGGTTGCCGTTAGGTGTCATATACGTATCCTCCCAATATGGATTCAGTACAGGAATGACAAAGACGAAACCTAGTTCAACACCTTCCTCGACCATTGATCTGTAAGTATGGTTATGTATGGAAACTAGTAATATCGTCTTGCTCTGTCCCATACATTCTAGGTTGCTGATAATGAGACTCCCATAATTTTCAACAGATGAGGTTCAAGTTGGATAGCCAAGATGATGCAACCAGACAAACTTGCACCCATGTTTTCAAGTCTGCTCTGCGATAGTATCGGTAAAACTTGAGGACAACTCACTTTGAAGGCAAGGCTAACAGTGAACTTTCCCAAACATCTCCTGTGGAAAATATATCGGATGAAGACTGGAGGGGCCTTGTTAAACACTGGTCTGATCCGAAGTATCCGGTACATTATATATATGTGATCAGATCACATGTTGAAGTCCTATTTACGCATGTGCCACACAAATCTATCTTCTTGTAGGTGAACTATTCAAAGAACAAGGCCAACCGTACGAAAGTGAAATTCCAACAGACGACATGATCTCGTAGCTATATTGCACACTGCGAGGCTCTTGTAATTAGATGTTGTTTCACTCTTTTCGCTGTACCATATTATCAGATCTATATTGACTTGTTCGAGATGCAGAGGAAAGCCCGCAAGGACCAAAAAGTACCTGAACCAAATGCTGTGGAAATCTTCAAGGACTGTCACACCAGCAAGAAGAAGGGCATGACTACACCAGTCAAAGCCGTTGTTGTAAGTCCTTAATCCTCATGCCTTTTAACTACTACTTACTCTGACTTGTGCCTTAAACTGCATGGTTTGCAGCCAATGTCTATTACTCTTTTCAATTTTATACACAATTGTCTTAGCGTATCATTGCACCTTACAAGGTTTAAAAGAGAGGAGTGATGTTCCTTTGATCTTGACCCGTAATCTAGTTTCGTGCTGGACTTGCCCACACAATGTTACAATTGCTTGTTTGTCTGTTCTTAGTTGTTTTGTGATATGAATGATGTCATACTATGCTTACCGTATTATAAACTTCGTCTCTTTATCCTTAGCCCTCAATACAATGTGAAGAAATAGACAATACATTAGCGATGGTACATGGTCATATGTTTGGAACCTGGTTTTATTATGTACTTTGCAATAAAATACAACTAATATTTTACATGGGTTCACCAGAATAAGTTCTGTATATAGACCAAAGCTATTTTGTTTGGTTTTGCTGCCTCCTTAATATCTTCTGCTCTGGTACTACTAATGTAAAACCTCAACTTTTCAACGAGCTATGGAAAAAATGGTGGAATCGCCACCTTCTAAAGGTGGCGAGGCAACTATAACCGCAATGTCAGCTCTTGCTGCAATGGGTCAGTACCTGTCCACTAACAGTGCCAAAAGCACGTTCCTGCATAATACTGGGTTGGTTGTTAAGGCAATATCATCCAAACTACCTCATGATCAAGATATGCAAGCTCAAAGCAATGTTTTCTGTGCTCCAGACACAAGTCCATTCCCTAACAGTGACCCTTTCTGAAACAAGCAGAGACATTGTTTGATGTCATCAAGATATGCATGGTTTTGAAACCAGACTATCAGACATTTGCTATGTTGTTCAGGAGCCTAGGGGAAATGAAGGCGAGGGTTATGGTGCTCCATCGGACAATACAGCATGAAAATGTAACATTCAGGTCAAATGAACTGAGCTTCTAAACTTCTGGTGGTGCATTTATCTGCTAGACTGTTAAGTTTTATGTGAGCCTTCCTTTTGTTATATAGTTGTAATTTGTTTTGGTGCGATACAAAATTTATTCTTAACGTGCAGCCACCGGCTGAAGAAAACAGCAAGCCATTTTTGTATAGTGTAGGGTGTTCCCTATATTTGCACTGGTGGCGATCTTTGATGCCGAGTGGATGTAATCTGTGCAATCGCCTTAATAGCCTAGCGTTAGTTTCGGCCTTATTTGTTTCCTAGTCTTCTTTTTCCCTGGTTTGCTAGTGGCCGCAACAACCATGGTCCATATACGGGTAGTAGGATCCATGGGTCTCCTACGGGCCGTAGGATCCATGGGTCTCCTATGGGCCGTCGATAAATGGGCCTCCAACAGGGCCGTAGAATCGGTGGGCCTCGGCCCGTCGGATAAATGGGTCTACATGGGCCGTAAACAGGCGTAATTGGTATCGGCCCAGCACGGTAACGGGCCGTTAACAGGCCGTAGGACAGCAAAGGCTTGATTATGTCACAAGCATAACGGGTCGTTAATGGGCCAGAATATAGGATGGGCTGGAAACGGTGCAACGGGTTAACAGGCCAGAAACGGGCCGACTCTTGCCATGGGCCGAATTTGGCCCATTAGGGCAATAGGCCAGTAACGGGCCGACTCTTGCCATGGGCCGAATTTGGCCCATTAGGGGAACAGGCCAGTAACGGGCCTGAAGTAATCGAGGGCCGAAAAGGAGCCCAAGAACGTATGGGCCGTCAATAGGCCGAAAGCTAACACGGGCTGGAAACGGCCCATGTAAATCATGGGCCGTTAACGGGTACAAAGAAAATTATTATTCATTATGGGCTAGAGTCCCCGTGGGCCTGTAAAGGGCCGAAAGATACGAAGGCCTCATATGGGCCGAAAGATACGAAGGCCTCATATGGGCCGAAAGACGTCGTGGGCCATACATGGGCCGAAAGTGAAATGGGCTGGTGTTATATTCGACGGCCCACATGACGTTGTTGGGCCGATTTACTTTAGGGCCTAACGAGCCGTGACTTACCGGGCCGTAAAATGGGCTATTTGCAAAGAGACTGTTAACAGGCTTTTCATGGGCCAGCCCGTCAACTTTTGACCAAGTCAAATGGGCCGGCTTTGTAAGCTAAATGGGCCAGTGGTGGGCCGTGGCACGTGTCGACATATCATAGGCGCCTATCTGACCCACTGACGAGCTGACACGTGTTTCGTTCGGCCAATAAGAATTTTACACGTGGAAATTTCCCATTGGTCGGGGCTGTTAATGGGTTATCGGATCCAAAACCCGACCCGATAGCTTAATGGCATTCCGTTACGGTGGATGCCACGTGTCGGTCACCCTTGACGAAAGCACTTCTGTGACGCGCGATTTATCGTCATGGAAGTGGACACTTCCGTGATGATAATTTTGGTAATGTCATGGAACACTTCTACGACAGCACAGGTATGACTATCTTGATTCTGTCATAAAATCGTCATGGATGTACATGCATGACAAAAACACGACCTATTGTGACAAACACGTATCATCACGGAACTGTATTTTTTTTATAGTGACAGCAAGCCCTGCAAAAACAAGTTAGACGTCCTCTACTTTGTTGTTGCAAGTTTTACGTGGCTGCTACAGGCTTCTAGCAAGAACCGTTCTTACCTACACATCAAAACCACAATGATTTTTCGTCAAGTGTGATGTTTTAACCTTCAACAAGGGCCGGGCGTAGCCACACTCGATTCAACTAAAGTTGGAGAAACAGACACCCGCCAGCCACATTTGTGCATAAGAACGTCGGTAGAACCAGTCTCATGAACGCGGTCATGTAATGTCGGTCCGGGCCGCTTCATCCAACAATACCACCGTATCAAAGTATGACATGCTGGTAAGAAGTATGACTATTATCGCCCACAACTCTTTGTGTTCTACTCGTGCATATAACATCTACGCATAGACCTGGCTTGGATGACACTGTTGGGGAACATAGTAATTTCAAAAAAAATCCTACGATCACGCAAGATCTATCTAGGTGATGCATAGCAACGGGGGAGAGTGTGTCCATGTACCCTCGTAGACCGAAAGCGGAAGCGTTATGTAACGTGGTTGATGTAGTCGAACGTCTTTGCAATCCGACCAATCAAGTACCGAACGCACGGCACCTCCGCGATCTGCACATGTTCATCTCGGTGACGTCCCTCGAACTCTAGATCTAGCTGAGGCCGAGGGAGAGTTCCTTTAGCACGACGGCGTGGTGACGGTGATGATGAAGTTACGGGTGCAGGGCTTCGCCTAAATACTACGACGATATGACCGAGGTGGAAAACTGTGGAGGGGGAACCACACACGGCTAAAAGATCAACTTGTGTGTCTATGGGGTGCCCCCTCCCCCGTATATAAAGGAGTGGAGGAGGGGGCCAGCCAGCCTCAAGGGGCACGCCCTAAGGGGGGAATCCTACTCCAAGTAGGAGTAGGTTCCCCCTTTCCTAGTCCAACTAGGAGGGGAAGGAGGGGAAGGAGAGAAGGAAAGGGGGGCCGTCCCCCTAGTCCAATTCGGTTTGGGCTAAGGGGGCACGCGCCCCACCTTGGCCTGCCTCCTCTCTTCCACCACTTGGCCCATGAGGCCCAATAAACCCCCGGGGGGTTCCAGTAACCCCCCGGTTCTGCGGTTTATCCGAAACTTCTCCGGAACACTTCCGGTGTCCGAACATAGCCGTCCAATATATCAATATTTATGTCTCGACCATTTAGAGACTCCTCGTCATGTCCGTGATCACATCCGGGACTTCGGATAACCTTCGGTACATCAAATCACATAAACTCATAATACCAATCGTCATCGAACGTTAAGCGTGCGGACCCTACGGGTTCGAGAACTATGTAGACATGACTGAGACACGTCTCCGGCCAATAACCAATAGCGGAACCTGGAAGCTCATATTGGTTCCTACATATTCTGTGAAGATCTTTATCGGTCAAACCGCATAACAACATACGTTCTTCCCTTTGTCATCCGTATGTTACTTGCCCGAGATTCGATCGTCGGTATCATCATACCTAGTTCAATCTCATTACCGGCAAGTCTCTTTACTCGTTCTGTAATACTTCATCCCGCAACTAACTCATTATTCACAATGCTTGCAAGGCTTATAGTGATGAGTACTACCGAGAGGGCCCAGAGAAACCTCTCCGAAACACAGAGTGACAAATCTTAATCTCGATCTGCCAACCCAACAAACACCTTCGAGACACCTGTAGAGCATCTTTATAATCACCCATTTACGTTGTGACCTTTGGTAGCACACAAAGTGTTCCTCCGGTATTCGGGAGTTGCATAATCTCATAGTCTGAGTGTAACACCCCGGATTCAATGCGCCAGGTGTCCTTCAGTTATTCGTCATCATTGCCATGTCATTTGCTTGCGTGTTGCATTTTATCATGTCATCATGTGCATTTCATTTTGCATACGTGTTCGTCTCATGCATCCGAGCATTTTCCCCGTTGTCCATTTTGCAATCCGGCACTCCTATGTCATCCGGCGTTCGCTTTTTGCCTCTTCTCTTGTGTGGGTGTTAAACTTTCTCGGAATGGACCGAGGTTTGCCAAGCGGCCTTGGTACACCATCGGTAGACCGCTTGTCAAGTTTCGTGCCATTTGGAGGTCGTTTGGTACTCCAACGGTTAACCGGGTAACCGCAAAGCCTCTTTTGTTTGCAGCCCAACACCCCTTCCAAACTGGCCCAAAACCCAGGAAACTCCCCTCCATGCTCTCGGTCATTCGATCACGATCGCGTGGCCGAAAATCGCTCCTCATTTGGACTCTCCTAGCTCCCTCTACCTATAAATAAGCCTCCCCCTCCGAAATCCCGGTGCAAACCCTAGTCCTCTTCCTCCCGCCGCCACCGGACATGTCCGTCCCGGACCGGACGCGTCCGCCACCGCCACCCGTCCAATCCGGCGCCGCCACGTCACCCCGCCGCCGTCTCCACCGCGCCGGCCACCCGGGGCCCAGATCCGGCCCGCCCCGGGCTGAACCGGGCCGCGCCGGGCCCGCATCCGCCGTCGCCCGCGCCACCACGCCGCTCGTCGCCGGCGAACTCCGCCATGCCGACGAGCGCCCTCGCCGCCGCGCCCTCTGCTTGGCCGCGCCCCGAGGCGCCCGCACCTCCGCCGGCGCGCCCCGCCGCGCCCGAAGCTCCGCCGCCGCTCG
>NC_041385.1:205135194-205141812 GCF_002162155.2 Triticum dicoccoides
CCTCCGGCCCTCCCGCGCCGCCGTTCCTCGCACTGGCCGCCGCCTCCGCCGCCGCCCGCGCTCCCGGGCGCCCCCGCCTCTCCCCATCGGCCGGCGCCGCCCTCCGCGCCCGGATCCGGCGAGATCCGGCCGGACCCGCCTCGGATCTGCCTCCCCGGCCATCTCCGGCGTCCCCCACGTCCATCTCCGGCGAGCATCTCCGACGTGCCTCGATATCCGTGCAGGGTTGACTTTCCCCGAGGTCCAGAATCCACTAAGTCCCCGGTTTATTTCAAAATTATCATGCCATGTTCGTTGCATCGTATCTATGCATCCGTAGCTCCGTTTCATGCGTGTAATATGTCAAATTGTTCGTCTCGACGAGTACTTCATTTCACTCGATTGCATAATTTTCATTTGAGCTTATCTTGATGCCCGAAATGCTGTTGGAAGAGTGCATGTTGATGTTAATCTGCTGAAACTGTTATAAATTGCTCATTTGTCATTTTTGCCATGTTTGATGTGTGCATCCTATGAGGTTGATGTCTACATGTGTTTTGATATATGCCATGCCATATTTCCAGGGGTGTATGCCATGTATTTTTGTGACTTGTGTAGTGAGTGCATCGAGCTTGCTAAGTAGGGTACTTGCTGTTGCTGTTTTCCTGACAGATTCTGTTATATTTTGTTGCTATGTGAACCTGCTATTACAAGTCATTTCGTGCATTATTTTGGAGATGTTCACTAAGGATGTTTTGTTATACATGTCTTGCTCTATCCATTCATGCCTCTTGTTGCAATTATAGCCTGCTGGAACATGTTGTTATCTTGCTCCAAAGTTTGCTAAATGATGTTGCTGTCAGCCTGTTAACATTAAGTTCAATGTTTCCATGATTGTTTTCTAGTGATCCATGCACCTTATGAACTTGATCTTGCCATGCTTAGCTTCACAAACATGCCTTCTTACTGTTGGTTGCCTTGCCATGTCATGTATTGCTCTGTGGTGAGTGGTTCAAGCTCACGAACATGCCTACTTATTGTTGTTCCTGCCATGTATGAATCTGTCATATTATTTGCCATGTTTACATGGGTGCCATCATATATTTTGTGCCCTTTTGGCTCATGGTCAGTAAGGGACTCTTGTTCTATGCAATTAGTAGATTCATGCCATGCCTTTATTTGCCATGATAATTTACTGTAGCATGTTGTTTGATAGCTCTAAACATTGCAACCTGATGTTATTTCTGCAAAGTCTGAAACTGTTATTATTTGCAATCTTCACATGTCATTTTGAGCATGTTCTAGTTGTTTCTGGAGATAGCTCAGTGTTCATGTTTTGTTATGCTTTACCTGTACTTCATGCCCATGCCTTTTGTTCTTATGTTGTGGTGCTGTAGCTTGTTGTTTTGATGCTTGTAAGATGCCTAGTTGCTGTTATGGACAGATTGTTGTTATGTTTTGTATAGAGTGTATGTGTTGAACCGTTGCTCCATTTTGAATGTGCTCTATATGAAACTTGCGTGATTTTGCATGTAGCTTCATATTATCATGTTGCATCCTTGTTTTGAGGTGTTTGCTTGATGTTTGGGTGCATTTTGCATCAATGCCATGCTTAACTTGTTTTGCTCATATCTTCTAGGCCGTAGCTCCGAAACTAATGAACTTTATATGTAACTTGACTAGAATTTCGTGTAGATCATCTTGGTGCATCTTAACATGCTGGTTAACAACTTGAACATAAGGTTTATTCAGTTCTGGACCAATTTCGAAATATGCATATGAGGACTTACCGGAATTGTTATATGTTGTTTCCGGCCTCATTTAAACTTGCCTTGATGTGTTACTCTTGTATGCATCGTCTCTTGCCATGAGTAGCTTCATGTAGCTTTGTCATGCATCATGCTTGTTGTGCATCATGTCTTGTTCATGTTTGGTGTGTTTACCATGTTGTGTGCTTCTTCTCGATAGTTTCCGTTTCGTTGCGGTCGTGAGGATTCGTTCGTCTACGTGTGGTTCATCTTCGTGGCTTCATCTTCTTCATGGACTCGTTCTTCTTCCTTGCGGGATTTCAGGCAAGATGACCGCTACCCTGGGTCTCACTACTATCATTGCTATGCTAGTTGCTTTGTTCTATCGCTATGTTGCGTTACCTATCTTTTGCTCTTCAAGCCTCCCCAAATTGCCATGAAACTCTAACCTTTGACACCCTTCCTAGCAAACCGTTGTTTGGCTATGTTACCGCTTTGCTCAGCCCCTCTTATAGCGTTGCTAGTTGCAGGTGAAGTTGAAGATTTCTCCATGGTGGACAGGGTTATGTTGGGATATCACAATATCTCTTATATTATTAATGCATCTATATATTTGGTAAAGGATGGAAGGCTCGGCCTTATGCCTGGTGTTTTGTTTCACTCTTGCCGCCCTAGTTTCCGTCATACCGGTGTTATGTTCCCGGATTTTGCGTTGCTAACGCGGTCGGGTGATTTATGGGACCCCCCTGACAGTTCGCTTTGAATAAAACTTGTCCAGCAAGGCCCAACCTTGGTTTTACCATTTGCCTCACCACCACCTACCTTTCCCTTGGGAGTAATTAACCCAAGGGTCATCTTTATTTTAGCCCCCCCCCCGGGCCAGTGCTTGTCTAAGTGTTGGTCCGAACTGAGTAGCCTGCGGGGCCACCTCGGGGAAACTCGAAGTCTGGTTTTACTCGTAGCTTGACTTATCCGGTGTTACCCTGAGAACGAGATATGTGCAGCTCCTATCGGGATGTCGGCGCATCGGGCGGCTTTGCTGGTCTTGTTTTACCATTGTCAAAATGTCTTGTAAACCGGGATTCCGAGACTGATCGGGTCTTCCTGGGAGAAGGTATATCCTTCGTTGATCGCGAGAGCTTGTCATGGGCTAAGTTGGGACACCCCTGCAGGGTATAAACTTTCGAGAGCCGTGCCCGCGGTTATGTGGCAGATGGGAATTTGTTAATGTCCGGTTGTAGATAACTTGACACCGGATCCGATTTAAAATGCATCAACCGTGTGTGTAGCCGTGATGGTCTCTTCTCGGCGGAGTCCGGGAAGTGAACACGGTTTTTGTGTTATTATTGACGTAAATAGGAGTTCAGGATCACTTCTTGATCATTGCTAGTTGACGACCGTTCCGCTTGCTCTCTTCTCGCTCTTATTTGTGTTGGTTAGCCACCATATATGCTTAGTCGCTGCTGCAACCTCACCACTTTACCCCTTCCTTTCCCATTAAGCTTTGCTAGTCTTGATACCCATGGTAATGGGATTGCTGAGTCCTCGTGGCTCACAGATTACTACAACAATAGTTGCAGGTGCAGGTTATACGATGATCTTGACGCGAGAGCGATGTTTGCTTGTTTGGAGTTCTTCTTCTGCTTCTTCTTCGATCAGGGGATAGGTTCCAGGTCGGCAGCCTGGGCTAGCAGGGTGGATGTCGTTTGAGTTTCTGTTTGTGTTTCATCCGTAGTCGGATGGTGCTCTTATGTATGATGATGTTGTATTCGTGTGGCATTATATGCCTCTTGTATGTATCCCCATCTATTATGTAATGTTGATGTAATGATATCCACCTTGCAAAAGCGTTTCAATCTGCGGGTCTATCCTTGGTGGGACCTTCGAGTTCCTTTTGGATAGGGTCGCATATTGGGCGTGATAAGTTGGTATCAGAGCCTCGACCGACCCTAGGAGCCCCCTTGATTGATCGTGTAGTTTGGCCGTTGTTGAGTCTAGAAGTAAACTAATTTCTGAGTCTAGCTATATCGGAGAGTAGGAATTCTTTTTACTCCTCTGCCCCTTCATCGCTCTGGTGAGGAATCTTGACGTAGGTGTTTTGAATTACTCCTCTTCCCCTTCAAATTTTTCTTTAGGATCACGTTGTTAGTTTCGTGAGTTGTCCATCCTCTTTTGTCCGGTGCATCTCTCGTCAAGTCGACTCGAACCTCTCTCTCTTTGGGAGATCAATCCTCAACTCTTTTCGATCGATGTTGTTTCCTTGTCCGAAGTTGTCCTTGTTTTTCCCACCCACCCTCCCTTTTCTTCTCAGAACCGGAGTCCGTAATCGAGTATCCATCCTACTCTTGCGAAGTCTTTGCTTTCTTTCCTCAATGATTTCAACTGGTGTTTTCTCTTCAAGATATTCGTCGGTTCCCCCTTCCAAGTTGTCTTTGTTTTTCCCGCCCTCCCACCCTCTTCTTCCCGGAGTTTGAGTCTGTTTCGAGCATCAATTCCATTCGTGCGGAACCCCTTCAGTCTTTCGTCAATTATATCAACCGGTGAATTCTCTTTTGTTTGACATTCTTCATCTCTTTTCTTTCCGGTGGACTTAATTCAAGTTTTTCGTTGTCGATCATATTTTTCCCTCAGCTCAAATATTTCCCTTTGCTCGTTCGCCTCTCGACATTTAATCATTCCGGAGTTCGGAAGAAATCTCAGGAGATTTGTCTGTGTTTGAATTAATTCGAGGTTGTCACCTCATTCAAATATTTCAATTGTTCCGGTGCATCATCTATCTGTTCAACAATCCTTTTCAACGGTGTTTTCTCTTCAGTGGGCCCTAACCCACAGGTCTTTTCCCAGGATCTTACCTGGCTCTTCTAATTCCCCGGAGTTATTCTCAAATTCTTTTCAAGTGTGACGTAAGAATGAATTTCATCAGTCACATGCTTTTCCAAGATCTCTTTCAAATCATTTCATTGTTGGCTCAACCTCTTCGCTTTTCGTTCCCCCGAAGTGCCTCAGTAATTTTGGTGGTGTTTCTCGTCATCATTTGAAGACCAAAGAAGAAGATTTCTGTTAAATCTTGCCCGTTCTCCCGGAGATTCGCGGTGCTAGCTCAATGTTATCCTATCAAATTGTTTTCCAGTCGTGCAAATTCTTTTCATCCATCCGGAGCATTTCAGGAGTTGCTTTCTCTCTCGATCATCCGGAGGCCATTTTTTTAGAAGATTTCTTCGTTCTAAGTTTTCAGATTCGTTCTCCAATTATTCTATATCTGTGCCCCTTCGTTCATCTCAGTATTCTTCCGGTGCTTCGTTCAAGTGTTCCTTAATCAGCTCATGATCTCTTCGTTCTTTTGCATCTAAATCCCCTCTAGCGTATTTGTCTTCTAATTCTTCCCCGGTGATTCATTCTCCTTCGTCATTCAATTTTGAATTCAAACGGTGGTTCATTGAAGATTCTTTTTCCTTGATTATCATTTTAATCCATTCGTTCTTTCGAATCCTACCGGTGGTCCAAGAAGACCTTCTCAAGTTTGCGATATGTCACTTCTCAATTCTTTTTTCAAGAAGAATAGGTAGTATGCAAAAATCCATTGCTTATCATCAATTTAATTTGATGAAGGATAAGCATACAATAAATCTTATTCTTATTTCATCCAAGTGAGTAATCCCTTCCCTTAGAGTTTGTTCTTGATGAATAAATTCTATTTCCAAGTGTTTCATCTTTCTTTTCCGGAGTTCATATTTCATCGGCCTTTTCGTCGGAACCTCCGTCTAAATAATCGCAACGCTCATCTATTCTTTCATCCTTCATCTCTATCTCATCATCCTTTTTGTCACCGGAGTTCTACATGGTGATTCTTCATGATTTAATTCATTCTTCAAGAGTTCATCAAGTATCATTCTATCCTCTCAAGTTCATGCTCTATTCCTTCCATTTTCAGTCGGAATGCTGCTTAAATCTTTTCAGTCTTATTCGTTTCTTTTCTCATTCTAACCACTCCGGTTAGAACGAGTGCTTTCATAGTCTATCTGATTCCTTGAGCTTTCGATTCTCGTCATTCTCATCGTTCCTCTCTTCTTCTCGAGTGCTCTCGATTCTTTGATTCTTCTCTTGAGTTCTTGTTTTACCTCTTCCCTTTTCTCTTCCGTCTCGGTCCTAAGATCTCCAGACGAGATCTCTTGTTAGTGGAGGAGTGTTGTAACACCCCGGATTCGATGCGCCAGGTGTCCTTCAGTTATTCGTCGTCATTGCCATGTCATTTGCTTGCGTGTTGCATTTTATCATGTCATCATGTGCATTTCATTTTGCATACGTGTTCGTCTCATGCATCCGAGCATTTTCCCCGTTGTCCGTTTTGCAATCCGGCACTCCTATGTCATCCGGCGTTCCCTTTTTGCCTCTTCTCTTGTGCGAGTGTTAAACTTTCTCGGAATGGACCGAGGTTTGCCAAGCGGCCTTGGTATACCACCGGTAGACCGCTTGTCAAGTTTCGTGCCATTTGGAGGTCGTTTGGTACTCCAACGGTTAACCGGGTAACCGCAAAGCCTCTTTTGTTTGCAGCCCAACACCCCTTCCAAACTGGCCGAAAACCCAGCAAACTCCCCTCCATGCTCTCGGTCATTCGATCACAATCGCGTGGACGAAAACCGCTCCTCATTTGGACTCTCCTAGCTCCCTCTACCTATAAATAAGCCTCCCCTCCGAAATCCCGGTGCAAACCCTAGTCCTCTTCCTCCCGCCGCCACCGGACATGTCCGTCCCGGACCGGACGTCTCCGCCACCGCCACCCGTCCAATCCGGCGCCGCCACGTCACCCCGCCGCCGTCTCCACCGCACCGGCCACCCGGGGCCCAGATCCGTCCCGCCCCGGGCTGAACCGGGCTGCGCCGGGCCCGCATCC
>NC_041385.1:205142434-205178001 GCF_002162155.2 Triticum dicoccoides
CCCCGAGGCACCCGCGCCTCCCCGCCGGCGCGCCCCGCCGCGCCCGAAGCTCCGCCTTCGCCGTGGCCCCGCGCTCCGCCGCCTCGCGCCGCGCGCGCCCCCGCGCCTCCGGCCCTCCCGCGCCGCCGTTCCTCGCACCGGCCGCCGCCTCCGCCGCGGCACGCCGCCGCCGCCCGCGCTCCCGGGCGCCCCCGCCTCTCCCCATCGGCCGGCGCCGCCCTCCGCGCCCGGATCCGGCGAGATCCGGCCGGACCCGCCTCGGATCTGCCTCCCCGGCCATCTCCGGCGTCCCCGACGTCCATCTCTGGCGAGCATCTCCGACGTGCCTCGATATCCGTGCAGGGTTGACTTTCCCCGAGGTCCAAAATCCACTAAGTCACCGGTTTATTTCAACATTATCATGCCATGTTCGTTGCATCGTATCTATGCATCCGTAGCTCCATTTCATGCGTGTAATATGTCAAATTGTTCGCCTAGACGAGTACTTCATTTCATTCCATTGCATCATTTTCATTTGAGCTCATCTTGATGCCCGAAATGCTGTTGGAAGAGTGCATGTTGATGTTAATCTGCTGAAACTGTTATAACTTGCTCATTTGTCATTTTTGTCATGTTTGATGTGTGCATCCTATGAGGTTGATGTCTACATGTGTTTTGATCTATGCCATGCCATATTTCCAGGGGTGTATGCCATGTATTTTTGTGACTTGTGTAGTGAGTGCATCGAGCTTGCTAAGTAGGGTACTTGTTGTTGTTGTTTTCCTGACAGATTCTGTTATATTTTGTTGCTATGTTAACCTGCTGCTACAAGTCATTTCGTGCATTATTTTGGAGATGTTCACTAAGGATGTTTTGTTATACATGTCTTGATCTATCCATTCATGCCTCTGGTTGCAATTATAGCCTGCTGGAACATGTTGTTATCTTGCTCCAAAGTTTGCTAAATGATGTTGCTGTCAGCCTGTTAACATTAAGTTCAATGTTTCCATGATTGTTTTCTAGTGATCCATGCATCCTATGAACTTGATCTTGCCATGCTTAGCTTCATAAACATGCCTTCTTACTGTTGGTTGCCTTGCCATGTCATGTATTGCTCTGTGGTGAGTGGTTCAAGCTCACGAACATGCCTACTTATTGTTGTTCCTGCCATGTATGAATCTGTCATATTATTTGCCATGTTTACATGGGTGCCATCATATTTTCTGTGCTCTTTTGGCTCATGGTCAGTAAGGGACTCTTATTCTATGAAATTAGTAGATTCTTGCCATGCCTTTGTTTGCCATGATAATTTCCTGTAGCATGTTGTTTGATAGCTCTAAACATTGCAACCTGATGTTATTTCTGCAAAGTCTGAAACTGTTATTATTTGCAATCTTCCCATGTCATTTTGAGCATGTTCTAGTTGTTTCTGGAGATAGCTCAGTGTTCATGTTTTGTTATGCTTTACCTGTACTTCATGCCCATGCCTTTTGTTCTTATGTTGGGGTGTTGTAGCTTGTTGTTTTGATGCTTGTAAGATGCCTAGTTGCTGTTATGGACAGATTGTTGTTATTCTTTGTATAGAGTGTATGTGTTGAACCGTTGCTCCGTTTTGAATGTGCTCTATATGAAACTTGCGTGATTTTGCATGTAGCTTCATATTATCATGTTGCATCCTTGTTTTGAGGTGTTTGCTTGATGTTTGGGTGCATTTTGCATCAATGCCATGCTTAACTTGTTTTGCTCATATCTTCTAGGCCGTAGCTCCGAAACTAATGAACTTTATATGTAACTTGACTAGAATTTCATGTAGATCATCTTGGTGCATCTTAACATGCTGGTTAACAACTTGAACATAAGGTTTATTCAGTTCTGGACCAATTTTGAAATATGCATATGAGGACTTACCGGAATTGTTATATGTTGTTTCCGGCCTCATTTAAACTTGCCTTGATGTGTTACTCTTGTATGCATCGTCTCTTGCCATGAGTAGCTTCATGTAGCTTTGTCATGCATCATGCTTGTTGTGCATCATGTCTTGTTCATGTTTGGTGTGTTTACCATGTTGTGTGCTTCTTCTCGATAGTTCTCGTTTCATTGCGGTCGTGAGGATTCGTTCGTCTACGCGTGGTTCGTCTTCGTGGCTTCATCTTCTTCATGGACTCGTTCTTCTTCCTTGCGGGATTTCAGGCAAGATGACCGCTACCCTGGATCTCACTACTATCATTGCTATGCTAGTTGCTTCGTTCTATCGCTATGCTGCGTTACCTATCTTTTGCTCTTCAAGCCTCCCCAAAGTGCCATGAACCTCTAACCTTTGACACCCTTCCTAGCAAACCGTTGTTTGGCTATGTTACCGCTTTGCTCAGCCCCTCTTATAGCATTGCTAGTTGCAGGTGAAGTTGAAGATTTCTCCATGGTGGACAGGGTTATGTTGGGATATCACAATATCTCTTATATTATTAATGCATCTATATATTTGGTAAAGGGTGGAAGGCTCGGCCTTATGCCTGGTGTTTTATTCTACTCTTGTCGCCCTAGTTTCCGTCATAGCGGTGTTATGTTCCCGGATTTTGCGTTCCTAATGCGGTCGGGTGATTTATGGGACCCCCCTGACAGTTCGCTTTGAATAAAACTTGTCCAGCAAGGCCCAACCTTGGTTTTACCATTTGCCTCACCACCACCTACCTTTCCCTTGGGAGTAATTAACCCAAGGGTCATCTTTATTTTAGACCCCCCCCCCCCGGCCAGTGCTTGTCTAAGTGTTGGTCCGAACTGAGCAGCCTGCGGGGCCACCTTGGGGAAACTCGAAGTCTGGTTTTACTCGTAGCTTGACTTATCCGGTGTTGCCCTGAGAACGAGATATGTGCAGCTCCTATCGGGATGTCGGCGCATCGGGCGGCTTTGCCGGTCTTGTTTTACCATTGTCGAAATGTCTTGTAAACCGAGTTTCCGAGACTGATCGGGTCTTCCTGGGAGAAGGTATATCCTTCGTTGATCGCGAGAGCTTGTCATGGGCTAAGTTGGGACACCCCTGCAGGGTATAAACTTTCGAGAGCCGTGCCCGCGGTTATGTGGCAGATGGGAATTTGTTAATGTCCGGTTGTAGATAACTTGACACCGGATCCGATTTAAAATGCATCAACCGCGTGTGTAGCCGTGATGGTCTCTTCTCGGCGGAGTCCGGGAAGTGAACATGGTTTCTGTGTTATGATTGACGCGAGAGCGATGTTTGCTTGTTTGGAGTTCTTCTTCTGCTTCTTCTTTGATCAGGGGATAGGTTCCAGGTCGGCAGTCTGTGTAACGCCCTCGATGCGGCTATATCTCCCACGTGTCGAAGCACGACTTAGAGGCATAACCGCATTGAAAGCAATGTCGCAAGTGAGGTAATCTTCACACAACCCATGTAATACATAAGGGAAAGAGATACATAGTTGGCTTACAATCGCCACTTCACACAATTACATGAATAAAGCATTACATCATCCAGATACAATCAAGGTCCGTCTATGGAACCAAAATAAAAGAAGAACCCCAAATGCGACAAAGGTCCCCGATCGACCCCAACTGGGCTCCAATACTGATCAACTAAAACGAAACAACACAAAGGGCAATATCTTCATTGAGCTCCTCCTTAAGCTTGGTTGCGTCACCTGCTCGGTAACATAGGCACCTGCAAACTGGTTTTTGAAGTATCTGTGAGCCACGGGGACTCAGCAATCTCGCACCCGCGAGATCAAGACTATTTAAGCTTATAGGAAGGATGGAGTAATGAGGTGG
Organism: Triticum dicoccoides; assembly: GCF_002162155.2. NCBI lineage: Eukaryota > Viridiplantae > Streptophyta > Magnoliopsida > Poales > Poaceae > Triticum > Triticum dicoccoides. The sequence continues at coordinate 205,146,194 of NC_041385.1, forward strand.
AGCTGCAGCAAGCGACTAGCATATATGGTGGCTACAATCGCAAAAGAGAGCGAGAAGAGAAGCAAGGCACGGTCGTGAAGCTAGTAGCGATCAAGAAGTGATCCTAGAGCAACCTACGTCAAACATAACTCCAACACCGTGTTCACTTCCCGGACTCCGCCGGAAAGAGACCATCACGGTTACGCACGCGGTTGATGTATTTTAAATAAGGTCAACTTCGGGTTTTCTACAACCGGACGTTAACAAATTCCCATCTGCCCATAACCACGGGCACGGCTTTCCAAAGTTCAAATCCCTGCAGGGTGTCCCAACTTAGCCCATCACAAGCTCTCACGGTCAACAAAGGAATAGACCTCCACCCGAGACATTCCGATCAGACTCGGTATCCCGGTACAACAAGACATTTCGACAGGGTAAAACTAAACCAGCAACACCGCCCGAATGTGCCGACAAATCCCGATAGGAGCTGCACATATCTCTTTCTCAGGGCACACTCAGATTGTCCAAGGTACGGGTAGGCCAGCCCAGAGTTGCCCCTGGTGGCCACCGGCAGCTGACAGGTTGGACCAACACTCAGAGGAGCACTGGCCCGGGGGGGTAAAATAATGATGACCCTTGAGTCCGCGAAACCCAAGGGAAAAAGAGGCTAGGTGGCGAATGGTAAAACCAATGTTGGGCATTGCTGGAGAAGCTTTACTTAAGGCGAACTGTCAAGGGGTTCCCATTATAGCCCAACCGCGTAAGGGACGCAAAATCCGGGAACATAACACCGATATGACGGAAACTAGGGCGGCAAGAGTGGAACAAAACACCAGGCATAAGGCCGAGCCTTCCACCCTTTACCAAGTATATAGATGCATTAATTAAATAAGATATATAGTGATATCCCAACAAGTAAATAAATGTCCCAACAAGGAACAACATCTCCATGTTCCAACAAGGAGCAAACTTCAATCTTCACCTGCAACTAACAACGCTATAAGAGGGGCTGAGCAAAGCGGTAACATAGCCAAACAACGGTTTGCTAGGACATGGTGGATTAGAGGTTTAGCATGGCAATTTGGGAGGCTGACAAGCAAATGGTAGGCATCGTAGCATTGGCATAGCAAAAGAGCGAGCAAACTAGCATAGCAAAGATAGTAGTGATTTCGAGGGTATGATCATCTTGCCTGAAATCCCGCAAGGAAGAAGAACGAGTCCATGAAGAAGACAAACGGACGTAGACGAACGGATCCTCACAACCTCGACGTTATCGGAACCAACCCGAAGAAGCAAACACCGGAAAAGAAGCACACAACATAGTAAACAACCACCACAACAACATGGCATGATGCACAAACGAGTATGAGGCATGTCCGGTTTAATGAAGCATGGCATGGCAAAGTGCACAAGCAGTTCTACAAATTAAGTGGAGATCAATATGCAACGAGTTGCATATTGACGAAACACCACAACAAGTTATTTAGTTTGATCTCGTTTATGTACTCAACAATATTAAATGTTGGTTAACATGGCAAGAGGGTGAAGCAAAGTAAAACTACCTATCTAGTCAAGTTTAAATGAGGCCGGAAGCAACGAACAACAATTCCGGAAACTCCCCATATGCATATTTTAGATTAGGTCCTGTTCTGCCCTAAACACAATTTTAGAGTTGTTTAATATGCAAATAAAGGTCACCATGATAAACTAGGCAAAATTCTACCCCATTTACATATAAAGTTTATTAAAATCAGAGTTACGGTTATTTAGTTATGAAATAAAGCATTTTAGCATGGCATAGGAGCAAATTAATGCAAACAGCATTTTTTTAACATTTTAAACATGGATGAAAGTTGGATATTATTAATCTACACAAAATTCTGAGCAAGTTTTATATATAAAACATTTTAATCCGATGCACGGTTAGTGAGTTATTAAATGCATGAACTAGGGGGACTAAACTGTAAAACTGGCAGTCTCAGGAATAATAGACAAATCGTCCAGACGCTGACAAAAACATGCATCGGGCCGAATCTGAGGAAGCCCAACAGCGAGGAAGAGAAAAGAGGAGGGGCGCTGGGGTCGGCTCACCCTTGGGCCTGGCCCGGTCGGAGGGAGAGGCATGCCAGCTGGGCTGGCGCGGTGCGGAGGAGGTGGCCCGGCTGGGCCTGGCGCTGCGGCCCATGCGGCTGGCAAAGGGAGCTGGGGAGGAGGCCGAGCGAGGCCGGCGCTGGAGATGGGCCCGGGAGCGCGGCCCGAAATGAAGAGGAAGGAGGCCGGCGAGCTGGGCCAGACTCGGGCGTGGCCCACGCGGAGGCGCGGCGCGGTCAACGCAGATGGATCGGGCTCCTCCCGATCTGGCGCAGGGAGCGATGACTCCGGTGAAGCCGTGGTCGGCGGCGCGGTTCCGGCGGAGATGTGCTCCGGCGAGGGGAGGCCGGCCGTGAGCAGGAAGGGGCGGATCCCGGCGCGTGATGATCGGATCTGGCGACAGCGGCGCCGGACGGGGCTCCAAGTCGCAGGGCGGCGCGCTCCGGCGAAGGTTGCAGGCGAGGTCACCGGCGGAGAGACGCTAGGCGGCGGAGGCGTGGATTGAGGGGCTCCTCCCCTTGACTGGCTACGGGAGCGAGGAGGCGCGGGGTGCCTGCGGGCGGCGGCGGAGATCCGGGCTCGCGCGGGCCCCGGATGGGCTCCGCGGGCCGGCGGCGAAGTGGGGCGACGCGGAAGCCGGTTGGGATAGGTGGCGGCCGCGGGTTGGAGGAGAGCAGCGGCGGGGCTGAGGTGGCGCACTCCGATTGGCTGGAGTGAGGTGGCGCGCGGGGGCGGACATGTCTGGTGCAGCGCGGACGCGTCCGGTGGCGCGGGGAGGAGTGGATCTAGGGTTTAGACTGCGAAATGATCTGAAATTTCGGGGAGGGGTGCTCTTTTATAGGTAGAGGGAGCTAGGAAGCTCCAAATGAGGTGCGGTTTTCGGCCACGCGATCGTGATCGAACGACCGAGATGATGGAGCAGAGTTAGGTGGGTTTTGGGTCAAAATGGAAGGGTGTTGGGCTGCAACACACACGAGGCCTTCTCGGTCCCTCGGTTAACCGTTGGAGTATCAAACGAAGTCCAAATGGTACGAAACTTGACAGGCGGTCTACCGGTAGTAAACCAAGGCCGCATGACAAGTCTCGGTCCAATCTGGAAATGTTTAATCCCCACACACAAAAGAAAGGTAGAAATGACCACCGGAGGAGAACGGAACGTCGGATTGCAAAACGGACAACAGGGAAAATGCTCGGATGCATGAGACGAACATGTATGCAAATGAAATGCGCATGATGACATGATATGCAATGCATGACACGCAAGCAATGACAAGGCAACAACAGCGAATAACTGCACGACACCTGGCACATCGGTCTCGGGGTGTTACAACACTCCACCACTATGAGAGGATCTCGTCCCGAGATCTAGAATGGCACCGGAGGGACAACGGAAGAGAAAGTGAAGAGGTAAAACTAAGTTGCTTCTTTGACAAACGAGTGAGACCAAAGAACCTGGAAAAGGTTAAGCCATTTCAAGAAAAGAATACAACGGAAATGACGAAGCTGAAAACACTCCGTTAGAAAAGAGGAACAAGGGAAAACAACTTCGGGTAGCACTCCGGTTGAGAAGTTATGCAAGACTTGATACGGTGAAAAGAACTTGAGCAGAGGACACGACTCTCCGGTTACACAAGATAGAGAAGGAATAAGACTGATATAATTTGGACAGCACTCCGTCTATAAATGGAAGGAATTGAACTTGACAAGATGAGAGGATACTTGTAAAGAGGACACAACACTCAGATTAAAAGGATAGGCATGGAAAGATCATGATCTTTGACAAAACGAGATGATGGGTTGAAAAGATGAACATCACAATGCCTCCGGAACAAAAGTAAGAATGGAATGTAGTGAACGAAGGAAAACAATATCTTGAGAGAGCACGGTTACAACAGAAGCTAGGACGGAGTTGTCGGAAAACCCACAACGAAAATAATAAGCTTGATATGGTCTTATGGAATATATCTCAAATATATGAGGTGACAATCTGCCACTCACGGGAAAGAATTGGATTGGAATGAACAAGGAGACGAGAAAGCTATATCACCGGAAGGATAATGAAGAACTTGGGTCAATTATAAGCACCAAAATTAGCAACATTCCTTAGGGAAGGCTATAGGTGAAATATAACCCAAGATAACTCCAAAGAAGAGATTGATGGATTTAAAATATCTCATTCTTGATAACTTGTGACTCACGAAGCAACGAAGGGGAATTATCAAGAAGGACATAATACCACCTCCAAAGATACGGTAGAAAGAAATTGCACTCCGGATAGCAAGATGAAGAATGCTTGAGTTTCTTAGAAAAGAATCTCGATGAACACTTCGAGAAGAAATATAAATCCTTGATGAACCATCATGTAGAACTTCCATGAAGAACTTCGGTAACAAAAAGATGATCAAAACGAAATGAAGGAGAAGTTGAAAACACAAGTTGAACCCTTGCAATGGTTAGATAGATCTTTGGAATGATAATTAGATCTTGGAACTCCGGGAAAGAAAAGATGAGCAACTCGAACTGAGAATGTGATACGATGAACCACTCCGGAAAAGAAATTGAATAAACTTGATGAAACAAGAATAAGAATTATGTTATGTCTATCCTTCACCAATTAAATTGATGACAATCAACGGATTTGACATATTACTTATTCTCGTAGAAAAGATTAAGAGAGATATAACATAAACTTGAGAAGGTCTTCAACGAACCACCGGTAGGATTGGAACAACAAATGAATTGATATGATAAGAAAGAAGAAAAAAAAATCTTGAACGAACCATCGTACGAATTGAAAATGAATTAAGGGAAGACAAATAAACACCGGGAAGAATAGTGAAATGAACGAAGATACCTGAGACAATCTAGATACATGAGAACGAAGAGAGCACGAGCCGATTAAAGATCACTTGAACAAGGCACCGGTAAGATCGGAGAATGATAACTGCAAACTGAGAATGAATAAATCTTCGATGATGGGCTCCAGATAATCAAACTGAGAAGACTCTTGAATTACTCCAGATGGGTGAAAATAATATCTCACAATCGAACACAGTTATGAGAGGATGGCAACAAGCTAGAATCACGAATCTTGAAGAGAAAAGAGCAAGATTAAGGAGAAATCCTTCTTCGGTCTGCACATGCTGAGAATGATGACGAGAACCACCAAAATTGTTGAGGCACTCCGGGATGAAAATTAGAAAGGTTGAACCAACGATGAAAAGAATTTGAAAGATCTTGGAGAAGGACATATGACTGATGATAATTCATTCTTACGTCAAACTTGGAAAAGAATTTGAGAGTAACGCCGGGAAAATAAGAAAAGTCAGGTAAGATCCTGGGAAAAGACCTGTGGGTTAGGGCCCACTCAAAGGAAAACACCGTTGCATGATTGATTGGAAAGGGGGGATTGCACCGGTTGAATTAAATGGCCTAAATGATATAACAACCTCGAAATAATTTGGACGGATTGAGAATGGAAAGACGGGCCTTCTGAGATATATTCAACACTCGAGAACGAAGGAATAGCGAGAAGTGAATGAATATGAGGTGCACCGATATGACAAAAGCATTGAAACGAGGAAAAAAGGTATGATCAACAAAACTTGACTTGAATCCACCGGAGAAGAAAGAAAGAAGAATGATGAACTTGAAGCTCCGTTAGAAACTTCATGAGAATCACCGGATAAGAAAATGAAGGGAAAGAATGGAGAGACTTCACACCAATAAGATGGTACTCAATTAAGAAATCTGAGTCCTTGAAGAAAACAAGGGAGGGAGGGCGGTAAAACAAAGACAACTTGGGATGGATGAATGAACACCATTGAGAAAGCTGAGATTGGATCTTGCGGATGTTGAAATGTTCGGATCCACTTGAAGAGAAACACACCGGTGAAAAGGATTGACATGACAATCTCGATTATCATGAAGGATTGGTATTCACATCGGAGTATGAAAACACCATTTGGGGAAGGTATGGAATCAACATTTGACTTTGAAGCAACTCGAATACCACAACTCAAAACAAAACAAAGAATTGACTTGCGAAATAAGCCGGAACAAACATATGATAGAGATTTCGTCCGAAGTTTTCGTGGTGGGGCCTACACGGGCTCGATCGTACAGCACCATCATGTACAAGGCAGTGCACATGACATACGAAGCGTCCCCGAGTCGGCATAGCCAAGGACTCTTTAAGACACAACGAGACCACTGTAAAATCGACCGTGAATAGGCGGACCACTAGATGTCGAACCCCAATTTCATATCATACATCTGTCGGAAAGATATCCTAAGAGCTACTTGAATTCCCACTTATGAAACTCCCGAACCTTTCCGGTTATGCAATCAGGTGTTGGGGATACAGGGGAAGCATAATATCTCACCCAAACTAGCAAATCCTACATCCAGCTGTATCCATCCTTCAACACATAACCAAGAAACCTTCGGAAATCATCTACCTCAACCTTCGAAAATCATCCGTTATACAAGTTATGGCGATACTCCCGAACTCCCGCCCCAGTACTGGGTGGCGTCGAGGTTATCTCACCAACAACTGCATAAAAGAGATTTTCGATGTCGGCGTACTAAACTCAGGTATTCCAGAACTGCAACGATAAAATTATGATGACAACACCTCAGAGCTCAACTCCCCGGGACACTTCCACTAAACCCCTGACAGGAGGCACCAAGACAATGTTCTCGTCATAAAACCATCGGAACGATTCCAAGATACCCGCGTGATCCTAAAAAAAATTTTAGTGAAATTTGAGAAGAGAAGAGTCAAAACTCTACGTCAGGATGCCTTACCAGAGCGACGAGGAGACTGGGAAGTAAAAAGAATTCCTAAACTCTCCGATATATAATTCCTAAATGACTCAAAACATTTTTCTAGACGCAACTCGGCTGCTAAAAACGATCAAGCAATGGGGCTCCTAAGGTCGGGGAAGGCTCTGATACCAACTTGTAACGCCCTCGATGCGGCTATATCTCCCACGTGTCGAAGCACGACTTAGAGGCATAACCGCATTGAAAGCAATGTCGCAAGTGAGGTAATCTTCACACAACCCATGTAATACATAAGGGAAAGAGATACATAGTTGGCTTACAATCGCCACTTCACACAATTACATGAATAAAGCATTACATCATCTAGATACAATCAAGGTCCGTCTACGGAACCAAAATAAAAGAAGAACCCCAAATGCGACAAAGGTCCCCGATCGACCCCAACTGGGCTCCAATACTGATCAACTAAAACGAAACAACACAAAGGGCAAGATCTTCATCGAGCTCCTCATTAAGCTTGGTTGCGTCACCTGCTCGGTAACATAGGCACCTGCAAACTGGTTTTTGAAGTATCTGTGAGCCACGGGGACTCAGCAATCTCGCACCCGCGAGATCAAGACTATTTAAGCTTATAGGAAGGATGGAGTAATGAGGTGGAGCTGCAGCAAGCGACTAGCATATATGGTGGCTACAATCGCAAAAGAGAGCGAGAAGAGAAGCAAGGCACGGTCGTGAAGCTAGTAGCGATCAAGAAGTGATCCTAGAGCAACCTACGTCAAACATAACTCCAACACCGTGTTCACTTCCCGGACTCCGCCGGAAAGAGACCATCACGGTTACGCACGCGGTTGATGTATTTTAAATAAGGTCAACTTCGGGTTTTCTACAACCGGACGTTAACAAATTCCCATCTGCCCATAACCGCGGGCACGGCTTTCGAAAGTTCAAATCCCTGCAGGGTGTCCCAACTTAGCCCATCACAAGCTCTCACGGTCAACGAAGGAATAGACCTCCACCCGAGACATTCCGATCAGACTCGGTATCCCGGTACAACAAGACATTTCGACAGGGTAAAACTAAACCAGCAACACCGCCCGAATGTGCCGACAAATCCCGATAGGAGCTGCACATATCTCTTTCTCAGGGCACACTCAGATTGTCCAAGGTACGGGTAGGCCAGCCCAGAGTTGCCCCTGGTGGCCACCGGCAGCTGACAGATTGGACCAACACTCAGAGGAGCACTGGCCCGGGGGGGGGTAAAATAATGATGACCCTTGAGTCCGCGAAACCCAAGGGAAAAAGAGGCTAGGTGGCGAATGGTAAAATCAATGTTGGGCATTGCTGGAGAAGCTTTACTTAAGGCGAACTGTCAAGGGGTTCCCATTATAGCCCAACCGCGTAAGGGACGCAAAATCCGGGAACATAACACCGATATGATGGAAACTAGGGCGGCAAGAGTGGAACAAAACACCAGGCATAAGGCTGAGCCTTCCACCCTTTACCAAGTATATAGATGCATTAATTAAATAAGATATATAGTGATATCCCAACAAGTAAATAAATGTCCCAACAAGGAACAACATCTCCATGTTCCAACAAGGAGCAAACTTCAATCTTCACCTGCAACTAACAACGCTATAAGAGGGGCTGAGCAAAGCGGTAACATAGCCAAACAACTGTTTGCTAGGACATGGTGGATTAGAGGTTTAGCATGGCAATTTGGGAGGCTGACAAGCAAATGGTAGGCATCGTAGCATTGGCATAGCAAAAGAGCGAGAAAACTAGCATAGCAAAGATAGTAGTGATTTTGAGGGTATGATCATCTTGCCTGAAATCCCGCAAGGAAGAAGAACGAGTCCATGAAGAAGACAAACGGACGTAGACGAACGGATCCTCACAACCTCGACGTTATCGGAACCAACCCGAAGAAGCAAACACCGGAAAAGAAGCACACAACATAGTAAACAACCACCACAACAACATGGCATGATGCACAAACGAGTATGAGGCATGTCCGGTTTAATGAAGCATGGCATGGCAAAGTGCACAAGCAGTTCTACAAATTAAGTGGAGATCAATATGCAACGAGTTGCATATTGACGAAACACCACAACAAGTTATTTAGTTTGATCTCGTTTATGTACTCAACAATATTAAATGTTGGTTAACATGGCAAGAGGGTGAAGCAAAGTAAAACTACCTATCTAGTCAAGTTTAAATGAGGCCGGAAGCAACGAACAACAATTCCAGAAACTCCCCATATGCATATTTTAGATTAGGTCCTGTTCTGCCCTAAACACAATTTTAGAGTTGTTTAATATGCAAATAAAGGTCACCATGATAAACTAGGCAAAATTCTACCCCATTTACATATAAAGTTTATTAAAATCGGAGTTACGGTTATTTAGTTATGAAATAAAGCATTTTAGCATGGCATAGGAGCAAATTAATGCAAACAGCATTTTTTTAACATTTTAAACATGGATGAAAGTTGGATATTATTAATCTACACAAAATTCTGAGCAAGTTTTATATATAAAACATTTTAATCCGATGCACGGTTAGTGAGTTATTAAATGCATGAACTAGGGGGACTAAACTGTAAAACTGGCAGTCTCAGGAATAATAGACAAATCGTCCAGACGCTGACAAAAACATGCATCGGGCCGAATCTGAGGAAGCCCAACAGCGAGGAAGAGAAAAGAGGAGGGGCGCTGGGGTCGGCTCACCCTTGGGCCTGGCCCGGTCGGAGGGAGAGGCAGGCCAGCTGGGCTGGCGCGGTGCGGAGGAGGTGGCCCGGCTGGGCCTGGCGCTGCGGCCCACGCGGCTGGCGAAGGGAGCTGGGGAGGAGGCCGAGCGAGGCCGGCGCTGGAGATGGGCCCGGGAGCGCGGCCCGAAATGAAGAGGAAGGAGGCCGGCGAGCTGGGCCAGACTCGGGCGTGGCCCACGCGGAGGCGCGGCGCGGTCAACGCAGATGGATCGGGCTCCTCCCGATCTGGCGCAGGGAGCGATGACTCCGGTGAAGCCGTGGTCGGCGGCGCGGTTCCGGCGGAGATGTGCTCCGGCGAGGGGAGGCCGGCCGTGAGCAGGAAGGGGCGGATCCCGGCGCGTGATGACCGGATCTGGCGACAGCGGCGCCGGACGGGGCTCCAAGTCGCAGGGCGGCGCGCTCCGGCAAAGGTTGCAGGCGAGGTCGCCGGTGGAGAGACGCTAGGCGGCGGAGGCGCGGATCGAGGGGCTCCTCCCCTCGACCGGCTACGGGAGCGAGGAGGCGCGGGGTGCCTGCGGGCGGCGGCGGAGATCCGGGCTCGCGCGGGCCCCGGATGGGCTCCGCGGGCCGGCGGCGAAGTGGGGCGACGCGGAAGCCGGTTGGGACAGGTGGCGGCCGCGGGTTGGAGGAGAGCGGCGGCGGGGCTGAGGTGGCGCGCTCCGATTGGCTGGAGTGAGGTGGCGCGCGGGGGCGGACATGTCTGGTGCAGCGCGGACGCGTCCGGTGGCGCGGGGAGGAGTGGATCTAGGGTTTAGACTGCGAAATGATCTGAAATTTCGGGGAGGGGTGCTCTTTTATAGGTAGAGGGAGTTAGGAAGCTCCAAATGAGGTGCGGTTTTCGGCCACGCGATCGTGATCGAACGACCGAGATGATGGAGCAGAGTTAGGTGGGTTTTGGGTCAAAATGGAAGGGTGTTGGGCTGCAACACACACGAGGCCTTCTTGGTCCCTCGGTTAACCGTTGGAGTATCAAACGAAGTCCAAATGGTACGAAACTTGACAGGCGGTCTACCGGTAGTAAACCAAGGCCGCATGACAAGTCTCGGTCCAATCTGGAAATGTTTAATCCCCACACACGAAAGAAAGGTAGAAATGACCACCGGAGGAGAACGGAACGCCGGATTGCAAAACGGACAACGGGGAAAATGCTCGGATGCATGAGACGAACATGTATGCAAATGAAATGCGCATGATGACATGATATGCAATGCATGACACGCAAGCAATGACAAGGCAACAACAGCGAATAACTGCACGACACCTGGCACATCGGTCTCGGGGCGTTACAGTCTGGGCTAGCAGGGTGGATGTCGTTTGAGTTTCTGTTTGTGTTTCATCCGTAGTCGGATGGTGCTCTTATGTATGATGATGTTGTATTCGTGTGGCATTGTATGCCTCTTGTATGTATCCCCATCTATTATGTAATGTTGATGTAATGATATCCACTTTGCAAAAGCGTTTCAATATGCGGGTCTATCCTTGGTGGGACCTTCGAGTTCTTTTTGGATAGGGTCGCATATTGGGCGTGACAGTGAGGAACATGTATAAGTCATGAAGAGAGCAGTAGCAATAAAACTGTAACGATCATAATGCTAAGCTAACGGATGGGTCATGTCCATCACATCATTCTCCTAATGATGCGATCCCGTTCATCAAATGACAACACATGTCTATGGTTAGGAAACATAACCATCCTTGATTAACGAGCTAGTCAATTAGAGGCATACTAGGGACAATATGTTTTGTCTATATATTCTCACATGTACTAAGCTTCTGGTTAATACAATTCTAGCATGAATAATAAACATTTATCATGAAAAAAGGAAATAAATAATAACTTTATTATTGCCTCTAGAACATATTTCCTTCACTTATCAGCAAGATGGCCTTTGAACGATTCACACCGGTCCGACACTATGCACATCTCAAGCTGAAGGTGCCGATCCAAACGGGGTCATTTCCAAATTGGTAAAAAAATCGAATTTATAAACTTTTAAAATTCATGATTTTTTTCATATCCATGAACTTCTTTTCAAAACCAAAAACTCTTTTCAAATACGTAAACTTATTTTCAAATCCATGAACCGTTTGAAAATTCATGAACCTTTTTAAATTTATGAACATTTTTTATATCCATAAATATTTTTTAAAATTCATGTACATTTTTCAAATTTCAAATAAATTTGTGCACATCGGGGGCATTTTTTAAAATTTAGTAAAGTAAACTGGCACTTTTCCCAAAGTGTAGACCAACGAGCAAAATGCGAGCATAGAAAATATAGTGAACACGGGTCGAGCGAACGAGCGAGCAGTTTATTAAGCCATGACCCACAGGAGCAATGCTATGCAATGTTTCGCCAAAGGGCATATAAGATGCCATTTGCTAAAAAAATAAGACGCCGGACAGAGAAAACTTTAACTAAGGGGTACCCCTTGCAAAGTTACCCATCTCCTCTGCGGCTCTTGTCACAACCTGAGAGTTCTGACTGGATTCTTCCCATGAGCACGATGGATGAATGGGTTTGTTTGTGTGTTTTTAGATTTCTCTCCAAAAAAAAATCTCTCTTTACCGTCTGTCCAAATTACTAACTATTTTTACCATTACGTCCCCATGTCAAGAGCTTCGAAACTAGAATCCTTGTTTATAAGTTTCAAGGAACTTCCTTTTCGAGCAAAATTTTGCTCGCAACTACTTCTAACATGCTCTCCCAACGTGAATTAATATGTGCTTCCACTTAGTAGTAAGTTGTATTTTCAACTACTAACAACATGGGTGCTCCCAACTATACTAACCTGTGCTCCCACTTAGTACTAACCCGCATTCCGAATGTGAAGCACAACAGTGCTCCCACGTGAAGCACACATATGCTTCAAGTGTGTACTTATACGTGCTCCTGCCTAGTACTAACCCGTGTTCTGATCTAGTATTAACATATGCTCACAATGTGAGACACAAATTATGCTCGTATCGCCACATGAGAGCACAACTGTGCTCCAATAGAAACACGAGAATAATAAAAATCAAAGAAAAAGCAATATATCAAGGAAACCTAGAAAAATCCAAAAGAATGGGAAAATTAATCTATCAAAAAAGACTCGGGTAAGTCCAGCACATGATGTGTGCTAACAGCCGAACGCAACATTTGAAGTGCTCACGTGCTCTCACGGCCCAAAGAAGGTGCTCCCCCGTGGGGCCTGTCTCAAGCTGCTCCATCCTTCCAAAATTAGCTCCACGCCATTAAATTCCCTTTGTAGAAGATTCATCCAGGAGTTGCATCTTCACCATAGCAGTGGACCTTGTTTGGTTCCAGCTAGCTCCAGCTTCAAAAAATAGGAAATTTTGGTAGGAAATGTCTACTGTGGGTTGTCTTACGCGAGGAAAAATAAATAGGCATATACTTACCGGTGGCAGTGGTGCGTAGCTTTACCTAACTCCACAAGGATTCTTTGAAGTAGAATTTTTAAAGCACCCCTTGGAGAGGTTCATGGGAAACAGGGAAGTTGTGCCTCATATTCGATGTTTTTTGGATCGGGACATAAGCTACCTTGTTTGGCTTGCGTTTCTAGAGCGAATCGGAAGTCCCAAACATGCATTTGTGTAGGAAGCTAGATGCACATTGACGTATTTGCCCAAATACTCAACTGACATAGCATGGGAAACAGAGAGCACATAACCAACACTTCAGGCGCCACCGATCGTGCGGGTGCTCACGTGATGCTATGGCGGGTGGCGATGGTAAATAGCGCTCATAGCTTGGTCGGTCGATGGCTGGCTAATTAGATCCATTTTTACATCGGCTCTATCGTTCAATTGCACAATAGTAAAAAGACCAACAACAAAGGGTTTAAAAAGGAACTAACTTTTGTTTTCTAATGATAAAAAATATACATTCAACAAATGTGCTCGTCAAAGAATTCATGAATTTGAAAAAGATGTTTATCAATAAACAAGAAACAAGAATTTTAAAAATTGTTTGTGAATCTAAATATAGCTCATGAATTTTCAAAATGTTTGTAAATTTAAGAAAATGTTTTTGGATTGAAAAATTATTCATCATCGAAAAGGTTTAAGAATTTTAAAAATATTCATGAATTTGAGAAAAAGTACACAAATGCTAAAAAATCAAGAATTTGAGAAAATTCACCAATTTCAAATCATTAATTTTTTTAAAAAATATTCATAGATTTGAAAAAGAAATCGCAGATTTTAAAAATGTTACGGATGATGAAAGAAGATCATGAATTCATAAAAGTTTAGGAATTTGAAATATTTTCAGGAATTTAAAACTAAAAAGATAAAAACTTAAAAATTAAAATTAAAATTAAAAAGGAATCTTAAAAACAAAAGGCAGGTAAAAAAACTAGAAAAGAAAAACTCAGCTAGAAAGTTTTGGACGCTTCATAAAACCAGAATGATGTATGAAGCTATATGGCCGGTGCTATGTATGCATGAGACCTATATCTCACTTATAGCGAGATTGACGCTTCCCTTGCCTGAAGGATTTTCGCCCCATGTAGTGGTTCTATCGTTCGCTCGTTGCAGAGTTACGGGTTTGTCCAGGCACACCGGTTAAGTAGTGATGAGGCACACAGGTTAGCTATATCATCCACTAAACTTCATATTGGTAGACATGTGTGGCTTATTTATGCACCGGATCACATTTGTATCCCTTTAAACATTATTGAATGAAATAAAGTGAGGTGTTCTCAGAAAAGAAATAGCTACTCCCTCGTTGTGTGTAGACCAGTTTTCTTCGGGTTTCTTTACTTCTCTCTTTTCCTTTTCTTTTGTTTTCTTTCCTTTTTCTTAGTTTCTTTAATATTTTCTTCTGTTTTGTTCGTTTCTTACCAGTTTTCTTTTGTTTACCATTTTTCTTTTCTTTTTACACTGATTTTTCTTCGGTTTTATTATTTTGTTTTTCTTTTGTTTCTTACTTAGTTTTTCCTTTTTTGCGTTGTTTTTTCTCCATGGTTTTCGTTTTTTTCTTTTATTTCTTCCTTGCTTTTATCGCTTCCTTTTCTATTTGGTTTTTTTCTTCGTCTTGTTTTTTTGTTTCTTTGATGGTTTTCCACAGGTTTCTTTCTTTGTTTCTTGATTTCACTCTTTTCGAATGGTATTCTGTATTTTTTTTTCCTTTTTTGCCTTTTATTGAATTTCTTCATTTTTCTTTGTTTCTTTTTCATTTTCATCGTTTTCCTTTTGTTCAACACATGTTAAACCTTTTTTAGCATACATCATTAAAAATATATACACGTCTAACAATTTTTAAATACATTATTAGTATTATTTAAAAACTATTTTTATCTCACCATTCTTTCATAGATATTGTATATCTAATACATATTTTATACAATATTTAACATTTCTCAGATACAAGACTGAAATTTTTTAATTAACTATTCAACATTTTTCAATACAAGGAGAATGCTTTTTTATGACAATAAACATTTTTCTCCCATAGTATACATTTTTTGCATACACCAGGAATAGTTTTAAATACTTTTAATATTTGTTAATTACACAATCAACATATTCATACACTTTATTTTTCGTATACATGACAAACATTTTTTCTATACACATTTAAACTTTTCAAAAGCTGCCTTACTTTTTTCTAATACATGATCAAATTTTTTTTGCGGGAATACATGATCATCTTTTTTCATACACATTGTATACATTTTTCATCCAAACATTTCCTCCATACACATTTTTTTAAGTGAATAGATAACATTTTCAAAATATTTATGTAAACTTTTTTTGTAGTATATCTATTTAGCATATTTGGAAATTTCAAAAAAATAAAGCAAAAAAAGAATCATCATATACGAAAAGGCTGAATAAAAAATCATTAGTGGCTTAAGGCCACCCGCTCACTCGGCCGGAGCATTAAGGGAGACATTTGACGTAAGCGCAACCTAGATCTAGCTATAAGCGAGAGGTGACTCCTATTTGGCATGCGGGTCCCCGCGGAGCGACCGCGCTCGCACTCCCTCGCGCGCTGGAGTTTATATGGGCCGCCCATTTTTTGGATTTACCCAACCGGTTTTGGGAATGTTCAAGAAGAACCTTTCCTACGCCGGTTTTTGGTGTTTTTTTCTTTTTCTATCTTTTTCTTTTTTTCTTTTTATTTTTTGGTCTCTTTTTTTCATTTTATGATTGTTTTTTTCAATTTGTGAAAACCTTTTAAATTCATGAACATTTTTTATTATCTTTCTTGTTTTGAATTTGCAAATATCTTTTGAATTCGTGAATATTTTTCAAATGGTGAACAGTGTTTGGTATCATTAACATTTTTTGAAATAACATACTTTTTTACATTTGGCTCTTTTACGAATATCTTTTCAATTTTGCGAACATTTTTTTATACCTCAAATTCAAAAAGTGTCATCAATGAATTTTTTTTCAATAACTAAAATTTTGTTCATCAGATTTTAAAAATGGTCGTCAAAATTCAAGATTGGTTCGTTGAATTACAAAAATGTTTATCAATTTTCAAATTTGTTCATAGATTTCCTGAAAATGTTCATCAAACTTAAAATATGTTCATTTAATTCAAAATTTGTTCATCGATTTTTTCTAAAAAAATGTTCTTGAATACAAATTTTGTTCATCAAGTTAAAACATGTTCATTGAATACAAATTTTGTTCATCAAGTTAAAACATGTTCATTGACTTCAAATTTTGTTCATCAAATACAAAACAAATGTTCATTATTATTAGAATATTCTCATAAAAAGTGTTCATGCAAATAAAAATTTCATGAAAATTCAAACAAGTTGATGCTTTTGAAATCAGGAAAATTATTTGAATTCGAGAACTGTTTTTGAATTGGGTGAACATTTTTTTAATCTATGAGCATTTATCTTTTCCCAAATATTTTCTCAAACCATGACAATTTTTTAATTCATGAACATTTCACAATTTTCATCTTTTAAAAAAATGGATTAATTTTAAAAAGGGAAAATATTAAAACAAAATAAAAAATAAAAAAACAAGGTGCTTCCCGCTTTTCCCGTCCGGCACATGGGCCGGCCCACGAGGGGCGCAGGGGGAGCGGAGGGTGCGCATTCACTTGTTCCCAGGCGTTGTTTGTGCCAAATAGGAGGTCCCTAAGCAAGACATAGGCACCACTCAAAAAAAAAAGCAAGACATAGGCGTGCCTCTATATACGAATCGTGGGACCTATATCTCGCTTATAACAAGGCGAGACGTATGCTCCCCGCGACTGATGATTTTATCTGCATGCTACAGTACTTGGCCAGCCCTGTTTCATGCGTTCGGTCGTTCCTTGTTGTCGCTGACTGCGTTCAATTCACTCTTTCATTTCGTTTTTTTCTCCTTTTCATTTTTCCTGTTTCTTCACCGATTTTTTGTTTTCTGTTTTTCTTTGTTTTTTCTCTAGTTTTCTTTGCCTTTTTATCTGTTTTCTTTGTTACTTTATTAGTTTTCGCTCGTTTTCCTTTTTCTATGTTTTTCTTTGGTTTTTTGCTTTTTGGGGGTTGACCGTTTTTCCCTTTATTCCTTTCTTGCTTGGTTTTCATTGGTTTTCTCTGGGGTTCTTTAGTTTCTTTCTTGGCTTTCATTGTTTTACATTCTTTTGCCCTAGTTTTTTTCTATTTCTTTTTTTTCGTTTCCTTTGTTTCTTTTTCCATATTCATTGATGTTCTTCATTTTACTTTGTATCTTGTTTTTCTTTCATCTAGTTTCTTGTCTTTCCTTATACAACTGCAACATTTACTATATAAGCTTAATGTTTATTCAAATACATGAAAAAATTAATCAAATACATGATTAAATTTTCCTTCAAATATATACTTTTGATATCAACTTTTTTTCATACACATTATACATTTTTTTATACATTAGAAACATTTTTATAGATGTTTAACATTTCCTAAATACATAATTAACATTTTTAACACGTATTTTTACATCTACTTTTTCCATGCATACTCTACATCCTTTGTATATGTTAGTAACATTGTTTAAATAAACATTCAACATGGAACGCAAAAAAATAAAAATAAACATTCAACATTATTCAAATACATAATTAACATTTTCTAAAACATATTTTTTTACAATGTCTATTTTTCCCGTACACATTGTATATTTTCTGTATACATCATGAACATATTTTATATACACACTCTAACATTTTCCAAAGACATGATTAACATTTTTTCATAGATAAGTTTTGATGTGGGTTGAGGCTTGCTACTGGTCGCGAGAGGTGGGCTGCCTGGCCCATGTACGAACGCTGAGGGCAAGGGCACCTACCAACTCGCTTTAAGCCGTATAGGCACGCCCATGTATGTATATGTTGAAATGCGTGGGAAATAGGCTCGCCTGTTGATACGTCCATTTTGCATCATGCTTTTATACCAATATTTATTGCATTATGGGCTGTTATTACACATTATATCTCAATACTTATGGCTATTCTCTCTTATTTTACAAGGTTTACCATGAAGAGGGGGAATGCCGGCAGCTAGAATTATGGCTGGAAAATGAGCAAACGTTGAAAACCTATTCTGCACAACTCCAAAAGTCCTGAAACTCCACGAAACAAC
The DNA here is from genome assembly GCF_002162155.2 of Triticum dicoccoides. Taxonomy (NCBI): domain Eukaryota; kingdom Viridiplantae; phylum Streptophyta; class Magnoliopsida; order Poales; family Poaceae; genus Triticum; species Triticum dicoccoides. The sequence continues at coordinate 205,164,399 of NC_041385.1, forward strand.
CTTTTGGATTTAATAAGAATTTATGAGCGAAAGAAATAGGCCAGGGGGCCCACACCCTGTCCAGGAGACAGGGGGCGCGCCCCCCTATAGGGCGCGGCCCCCTATCTCCTGGGCCCCTAGTGGGCCTCCAGCGTCCATCTTCTGCTATATCATCACTTTTACCCTCGAAAAATTCATGGGCAAGCTTACGGGACGAAACTCCGCCGCCACGAGGCGGAACCTTGGCAGAATCAATCTAGGGCTCTCGCGGAGCTGTTCTGCCGGGGACACTTCCCACCGGGAGGGGAAATCATCACCAATGTCATCACCAACGATCCTCTCATCGGGAGGGGGTCAATCTCCATCAACATCTTCACCAGCACCATCTCCTCTCAAAACCCTAGTTCATCTCTTGTATCCAATCTTGTATCAAAACCACAAATTGGTACCTGTGGGTTGCTAGTAGTGTTGATTACTCCTTGTAGTTGATGCTAATTGGTTTACTTGGTGGAAGATCATATGTTCAGACCCTTTATGCACATTATTACTCCTCTGATTATGAACATGAATATGCTATGTGAGTAGTTACGTTTGTTCCTGAGGACATGGGTGAAGTCTTGCTATTAGTATTCATGTGAATTTGGTATTCGTTCGATATTTTGATGAGATGTATGTTGTTTTTTCCTCTAGTGGTGTTATGTGAACATCGACTACATGACACTTCACCATTATTTGGGCCTAGAGGAAGGCATGGGTAAGTAATAAGTAGATGATGGGTTGCTAGACTGACAGAAGCTTAAACCCTAGTTTATGCGTTGCTTCGTTAGGGGTTGATATGGACCCATATGTTTAATGTTGTGGTTAGGTTTACCTTAATACTCCTTTTTATAGTTGTGGATGCTTGCAATAGAGGTTAATCATAAGTGGGATGCTTGTCCAAGTTAGGGCAGTACCCAAGTACCGGTCCACCCACATATCAAATTATCAAAGTACCGAACGCGAATCTTATGAACGTTATTTAAACTAGCTTGACGATAATTCCCATTGTGTCCCCGGGAGCTCCTTCTTCATTATTAGAATTTGTCCAGGCTTATCCTTTGCTACATAAAGAATTGGGCCACCTTGCTGCACTTTATTTACTTTATTTACTTGTTGCTCGTTACTATTTATCTTATCACAAAACTATCTATTACCTACAATTTCAGTGCTTGCAGAGAAAACCTTACTGAAAACCGCTTATCATTTCCTTTTGCTCCTCGTTGGGTTCGACACTCTTACTTATCGAAAGGACTAAGATAGATCCCCTACACTTGTGGGTCATCAAGACTCTTTTCCGGCGCCGTTGCCGGGGAGTGTAGCGCTTTTGGTGAGTGGAACTTGGTAAGGAAACATTTATATGGTGTGCTGAAATTTTCTGTTACTTGTCACTATGGAAACTAATCCTTTGAGGGGCTTGTTTGAGGTATCTTCACCCCAACCAGAAGAGCAAAGAGATGCTCCTCAACCTACTGAACTTTATGAAAATATTCATTTTGAGATTCCTTCGGGTATGATAGAAAAATTGTTAGCTAATCCTTTTGCAGGAGACGGAACATTGCATCCCGATTTACACCTTATCTTTATGGATGAAGTTTGTGGATTATTTAAGCTTGCAGGTATTCCCGATGATGTTGTCAACAGGAAGGTCTTCCCTTTATCTTTGAAGGGAGATGCAATGACATGGTATAGGCTATGTGATGATACGAGATCTTGGAATTATAAGCGATTGAAGTTGGAATTTCACCAGAAGTTTTATCCTATGCATCTTGTTCATCGTGACCGTAATTTCATATATAATTTCTGTCCTCGTGAAGGAAAAAGCGTCGCTCAAGCTTGGGGGAGGCTTAAGTCAATGTTGTATTCATGCCCCAATCATGAGCTCTCTCGGGAAATGATTATTCAGAATTTTTATGCTCGACTTTCTCTCGATAATCGCAACTTGCTCGATACTTCCTGTACTGGTTCTTATATGTTGAAGACTATTGATTTCAAATGGGACTTATTGGAAAGAATTAAATGCAACTCTTAAGATTGGGGTTCCGACGATGGTAAGGAGTCAGGTATGACACATAAGTTTGATTGTGTTAAATCTTTTATGGATACCGATGCTTTCCTGGATTTAGCTCTAAGTATGGACTTGACTCTGAGATAGTAGCTACTTTTTGTGAATCTTTTGCTACTCATGTTGATCTCCCTAAAGAGAAGTGGTTTAAATATAATCCTCCTGTTGAAGTCAAAGTAGTTGCACCTATTACTGTCGAAGAAAAGACTATTACATATAGTGATCCTATTGTTCCTACTGCTTATGTTGAAAAACCTCCTTTTCCTGTTAGGATAAAATATCATGCTAAAGCTTCGACTGTTGTTCCTAAGAGTAATACTAGGACATATACACCTCCTGAGCAAATTAATGTTGAACCTAGTATTGCTATGGTTAAAGATCTCTTGGACGAGGATTTAGATGGGCATGTTATTTCTTTCTTGGGTGAGACTGCTAATATTGCTAGACCTGATACTAAGACACGTAGACCTGTTGTAGGCATTCCTGTTATTTCTGTTAAAATAGGAGATCATTGTTATCATGGCTTATGTGATATGGGTGCTAGTGCTAGTGCGATACCTTATGATCTTTATAAAGAAATTATGCACGACATTGCACCCGTTGAATTGGAATACATTGATGTTACTATTAAGCTTGCTAATAGGGATACCATCAAACCTATTGGGATTGTTAGAGATGTTGAAGTTTTGTGTGGGAAGGTTAAATACCCTGCCGATTTTCTTGTTCTTGCTTCCCCACAAGATGATTTTTGTCCCATTATTTTTGGTAGACCCTTCTTGAATACAGCTAGTGCTAAGATTAATTGTGAAAGGAATATTGTCACTGTTGGCATAGATGGTATGTCTCATGAGTTTAATTTTGCCAAATTTAGTAGACAACCTCGTGAAAGGGAACCATCTAGTAAGGATGGAATTATTGGTCTTGCTTCCATTGCTGTTCCTCCAACTGATCCGTTAGAACAATATTTGCTAGACCATGAAAACGATATGTTTATGAAGTAAAGGGAAGAAATAGATAAAGTATTCCTTAAACAGGAACCTATGCTGAAACATAATCTTCCCGTTGAAATTCTTGGGGATCCCCCTCCACCCAAGGGTGATCCCGTGTTTGAACTCAAACCATTACCTGATAATCTTAAGTATGCTTATCTTGATGAAAAAGAAATATATCCTATTATTATTAGTGCTAACCTTACAGAGAAAGAAGAAGAAAGATTATTGAAAACTCTGAAGAAGCATCGAGCTGCTATTGGATATACTCTGGATGATCTTAAGGGCATTAGTCCCACATTATGTCAGCACAAAATGTCAGTGGAGAAAGATGCCAAGCAAGTTCGAGATCCTCAAAGACGATTAAATCCCAAAATGAAGGAAGTGGTAAGAAAGGAGATTCTAAAGCTCTTTGAGGCAGGTATTATTTATCCCGTTGCTGATAGTGAATGGGTAAGCCCTGTCCATTGTGTCCCTAAAAAGGGAGGTATTACCGTTGTTCCTAACGATAAAGATGAATTGATCACGCAAAGAATTATTACAGGTTATAGGATGATAATTGATTTCCGTAAGTTACTAGCAATGTGCCTGTGCATTGCAACAGATCCAAAGTAGAATAGTATTTGTTCACGAACTTGAAGAAAACACTCTTGTTTTGATATACATATAGCACTAAAAATATATTACGTTTCACTCAAAATATATTTCTCATGCTGTTTTGATGAGGTGAGGGAGGGATGTGGTTGCTTTCAAGACAATAAGGGGGTTTCTGCAAATTGGAGCAGAGATGTGGGCTATTATTGCAAAAATGCCACAACTTACCTCGCAGCCGTTAGATGCAGATCTAATGGTCAGAAATGACGGATGGCAGACACACCATCATCACCAATTGAGTCTTTTATAGGAGCAGAGAAATAAAGCTACTAAGAAAGATCATTACCCTTTACCTTTTATTGATCAAATGCTAGAAAGGCTATCCAAACACACACATTTTTGCTTTCTAGATGGTTATTATGGCTTCTCTCAAACACCTGTGTCAGCGAAGGATCAATCTAAAACTACTTTTACTTGCCCTTTTGGTACTTTTGCTTATAGACATATGCCTTTTGGTTTATGTAATGCACCTGCTACCTTTCAAAGATGCATGATGGCTATATTTTCTGATTTTTGTGAAAAGATTTGTGAGGTATTCATGGATGATTTCTCCGTCTATGGATCCTCTTTTGATGATTGTTTGAGCAACCTTGATCGAGTTTTGCAGAGATGCGAAGACACTAGTCTCGTCCTGAATTGGGAAAAGTGTCACTTTATGGTTAATGAAGGCATTGTCTTGGGGCACAAGATCTCCGAGAGAGGTATTGAAGTTGATAAAGCCAAAATTGATGCTATTGAAAAGATGCCATATCCCAAGGACATAAAAGGTATAAGAAGTTTTCTTGATCACGCCGGCTTTTATAGGAGGTTCATTAAGGACTTTTCTAAAATCTCTACGCCTTTGACTAATTTATTGCAAAAAGATATTCCTTTTGTCTTTGATGATGATTGTGTAGAAGCATTTGAAACACTTAAGAAAGCTTTGATCACTGCACCTATTGTTCAGCCACCCGATTGGAATTTACCTTTTGAAATTATGTGTGATGCTAGTGATTATGCTGTAGGTGCTGTTTTAGGGCAAAGAGTCGATAAGAAATTGAATGTTATCCAGTATGCTAGTAAGACTCTTGATACTGCCCAGAGAAATTATGCTACTACTGAAAAAGAGTTCTTAGCAGTTTTGTTTGCATGTGATAAGTTTAGACCTTATATTGTTGATTCCAAAGTTACTATTCACACTGATCATGCTGCTATTAAATATCTTATGGAAAAGAAAGATGCTAAGCCTAGACTCATTAGATGGGTTCTCTTTCTCCAAGAATTTGACTTGCATATTATTGATAGAAAGGGAGCTGAGAACCCCGTCGCAGACAACTTGTCTAGGTTAGAGAATGTTCTTGATGACCCACTGCCTATTAATGATAGCTTTCCTGATGAACAATTAGCGGTCGTCAATGCTTCTCGTACTGCTCCTTGGTATGCTGACTATGCTAATTACATTGTTGCTAAATATATACCGCCTAGTTTCACATACCAGCAAAAGAAAAAGTTCTTTTATGATTTAAGACATTACTTCTGGGATGATCCACACCTTTATAAAGAAGGAGTAGATGGTGTTATTAGACGTTGTGTGCCTGAGCATGAACAGGAACAGATTCTATGTAAGTGTTACTCTGAATCTTATGGAGGACACCACGCTAGAGACAGAACTGCACACAAGGTACTACAATCTGGTTTTTATTGGCCTACTCTCTTCAAAGATGCTCGTAAGTCTGTCTTATCTTGTGATGAATGTCAAAGAATAGGTAACATTAGTAGACGTCAAGAAATGCCTATGAATTATTCTCTTTTTATCGAACCATTTGATGTTCGGGGCTTTGATTATATGGGACCTTTTCCTGCCTCCAATGGTTATACACATATTTTAGTTGTTGTTGGTTACGTTACCAAGTGGGTAGAAGCTATTCCAACTAGTAGTGCTGATCATAACACTTCTATTAAAATGCTTAAAGAAGTTATTTTTCCGAGGTTTGGAGTCCCTAGATATCTTATGACTGATGGTGGTTCACATTTTATTCATGGTACTTTCCGAAAGATGCTTGCTAAGTATGATGTCAATCATAGAATCGCATCTCCTTATCACCCGCAGTCTAGTGGTCAAGTAGAGTTGAGCAATAGAGAGCTCAAATTAATTTTGCAAAAGACTATGAATAGATCTAGAAAGAATTGGTCCAAAAAACTTGATGATGCATTATGGGCCTATAGAACTGCATACAAAAATCCTATGGGTATGTCTCCATATAAGATGGTTTATGGAAAAGCATGTCATTTACCTCTTGAACTTGAACATAAAGCATATTGGCTATTAAGGAGCTCAATTATGATTTCAAACTTGTCGGTGAGAAGAGGTTATTTGATATTAGTTCACTTGATGAATGGAGAACCCAAGCATATGAGAATGCCAAGCTTTTCAAAGAAAAAGTCAAACGCTGGCATGATAAGAGGATACAAAAGTGTGAGTTTAACGTAGGGGATTATGTGTTATTGTTCAACTCTCATTTTAGATTTTTTGCAGGAAAACTTCTCTCAAAATGGGAAGGTCCCTACGTTATCGAGGAGGTCTATCGTTCTGGTGCTATAAAAATCAACAACTTCAAAGGCACAAATCCGAGGGTGATAAACGGTCAAAGAATTAAACATTATATTTCAGGTAATCCTATCAATGTTGAAACTAATATTATTGAAACCATAACCCCTGAGGAATACATAAGGGACACTTTCCAGAACGTTCCAGACTCCGAAAAGGCATAGGTATGTGGTACGGTAAGTAAACCGACTCCAAAATAACTTTAATGGCAATTTTCATCAGTTTTGGATTATTTAAGAATTTTAGGAAGAAAGAAGTAGTCTGAAAGGGACACGAGGCCCCCACGAGAGTGGAGGGCGCCCCCCCATGTAGGGCGCGCCCCCCGTCTCGTGGGCACCTCGTGTGCCTCCCGGACTCCGTTTTCTTGTATGTTACGTATTTTGGTCCGTAAAAATTCATTATATATACTCCCGATGGTTTTGACCACCATATCACGCAAATACCCTCTGTTTTCGTTTCGAGCTGTTCCTGTTGCAGATTTGGAACAAGATGTCATCCCAAGATTCGGAGGGAGAGAGCTACATGGCTGATTATATCGCAAACCCAAAAGTATATGGGGATGTGGAACATTATGGATGGACCACAGAGGAAGAAGAAGACTATGATCCAAAGGGGAAGGAGGAGACAAGCTCCGATGAAGAGGACGATCCACTACCTCAACCTGGTGATATGCATGTGGAGTTCAAGAAGTCAAGCCTCCCTAAGGTCCAATCTATCCCACCATGTTTTTTGCAGGACAGCAAGGCAGCACTATGCAAAAAGATAATGAAACTTGAGCTCGAGAATGAGGATCCGAGGGAGGAAAATTTTAGCCTCAGACGCAAGCTAGAGAAGAAAAATGCAACAACTCCACCGACATTACCACCTCCATCACCTCCGAGGAAATAATCTCATGAGTATGGGCACTCCCCTTGGCAACTGCTAAGCTTGGGGGAGGTGTCCCGGTATCGTATCACCATCACACTCCTATCTTTACCACTTTATTCAGTTCGATCCTTTTAGTAGTATCTTGATCTAGTAGTTTGAAGTTTTGATATCAAGTAGTTTTGAGTTTTGCATTGTGATCTCTTTATGTAATCGAGTCTGTGTGCTATCTATAATAAAGATTAGTGTTGAGTCAAGGGCTTTGCTTTGTTGCTATGTTCTTGAGAAAGTAGAAAGAATAAAAGAGTTTATATTGATCTTATGGATAGTGATAACTTAACACATAGAAAGTATGAGGCATAAAAATTGTTGAGAGTTGATGAACGTAGTCTTGGTCATCGTTGCAATTATATGAAGTGATAAGGAAAGAGGGGTTCACATATAAATACATTATTTTGGACATTTTTTATAATTGGGAGCACTCATTAAATATGACATGCTAAAAGAGTTGACGTTGGACAAGGAAGACAACGTAATGGTTTATGTTTTCCGACATCTCAGTTAAAGTATATTGTCATTGACCTTCCAAACATGTCGAGTTTGCCTTTCCCCCTCATGCTAGCCAAAATTCTTGCACCAAGTAGAGATACTACTTGTGCTTCCAAACATCCTTAAACCCAGTTTTGCCATGAGAGTCCACTATACCTACCTACGGATTGAGTAAGATCCTTCAAGCAAGTTGTCATCGGTGTAAGCGATAAAAATTGCTCTCTAAATATGTATGACTTATTAGTGTGGAGAAAATAAGCTTTGTACGAACTTGTTGTGGAAGTAATAAAAGCGACGGACTGCATAATAAAGGTCCACATACAAGGGGGAATATAAAGTGACGTTCTTTTGCATTAAGATTTCGTGCATCAACCCTAAACGCGCATGACAACCTCTGCTTCCCTCTGCGAAGGGCCTATCTTTTATTTCATGTTTTTACTTTATGCTTGAGTCAAGGTGATCCTCACCTTTCCCTTTTTCATTTTATCCTTTGGCAAGCTCTTCGTGTTTGAAAGATCATGATATATATATATCCAATTGGATGTAAGTTAGCATGGTCTATTATTGTTGACATCACCTAAAGGTGAATACATTGGGAGGCAACACAATAAGCCCCTGTCTTTCTCAGTGTCTGGCTGAAACTCAATAACCACAAGTATTGTGTGAGTGTTAGCAATTATAGAAGACTACATGATAGTTGAGTATGTGAACTTTCTCAAGAGCTCTATTGTTGACTCTTTCTGATGTTACGATAAATTGCAATTGCTTCAATGACTGAGATTATAGTTTGTTAGTTCCCAATGAAGTTTTTGAACCATACTTGACATTGTGAATTGCTTGTTACTTGAGCATAGGAAATCATATGACAAAAATCTATTTATGTTACTGCTATTAGAATGATAATGATGCCCTCATGTCCGTATTTTATTTTTATCGACACCTCTATCTCTAAACATGTGGACACATTTTTCAATTTCGGCTTCCGCTTGAGGACAAGCGAGGTCTAAGCTTGGGGGAGTTGATACGTCCATTTGGCATCATGCTTTTATATCAATATTTATTGCATTATGGGCTGTTATTACACATTATATCTCAATACTTATGGCTATTTTCTCTTATTTTACAAGGTTTACCATGAAGAGGGGGAACGCCGGCAGCTGAAATTCTGGCTAGAAAAGGAGCAAACATTGGAAACCAATTTTGCACAACTCCAAAATTCCTGAAACTCCACGAAACAACCTTTTGGGTTTAATAAGAATTTATGAGCGAAAGAAATAGTCCAGGGGGCCCACACCCTGTCCAGGAGACAGGGCGGCGCCCCCCCGCCCTATAGGGCGCGAACCCCTATCTCCTTGGCCCCCTGTTGGGCCTCCGGCGTCCATCTTCTGCTATATCACCACTTTTACCCTGGAAAAATTCGTGGGCAAGCTTACGGGACGAAACTCTGCCGCCACGAGGCGGAACCTTGGCGGAATCAATCTAGGGCTCTGGCGGAGCTGTTCTGCCGGGGACACTTCCCTCCTGGAGGGGGAAATCATCACCAACGTCATCACCAACGATCCTCTCATCGGGAGGGGGTCAATCTCCATCAATATCTTCACCAGCACCATCTCCTCTCAAAACCCTAGTTCGTCTCTTGTATCCAATCTTGTATCAAAACCACAAATTGGTACCTGTGGGTTGCTAGTAGTGTTGATTACTCCTTGTAGTTGATGCTAATTGGTTTACTTGGTGGAATATCATATGTTCAGACCCTTTATGCATATTATTACTCCTCTGATTATGAACATGAATATGCTTTGTGAGTAGTTACGTTTGTTCCTGAGGACATGGGTGAAGTCTTGCTATTAGTAGTATGTGAATTTGGTATTCGTTCGATATTTTGTTGAGATGTATGTTGTCTTTTCCTCTAGTGGTGTTATGTGAACGTCGACTACATGACACTTCACCATTATTTGGGCCTAGAGGAAGGCATGGGGAAGTAATAAGTAGATGATGGGTTGCTAGAGTGACAGAAGCTTAAATCCTAGTTTATGCGTTGCTTCGTTAGGGGTTGATATGGACCCATATGTTTAATGTTGTGGTTAGGTTTACCTTAATACTCATTTTTGTAGTTGCGGATGCTTGCAATAGGGGTTAATCATAAGTGGGATGCTTGTCCAAGTTAGGGCAGTACCCAAGTACCGGTCCACCCACATATCAAATTATCAAAGTACGGAACGTGAATCTTATGAACGTGATGAAAACTAGCTTGACGATAATTCCCAATGTGTCCTCGGGAGCTCCTTCTTCATTATTAGAATTTTTCCAGGCTTATCCTTTGCTACATAAAGGATTGGGCCACCTTACTGCACTTTATTTACTTTATTTACTTGTTGCTCGTTACTATTTATCTTATCACAAAACTATCTATTACCTACAATTTCAGTGTTTGCAGAGAAAACCTTACTGAAAACCGCTTATCATTTCCTTCCGCTCCTCGTTGGGTTCGACACTCTTACTTATCGAAAGGACTACGATAGATCCCCTACACTTGTGAGTCATCATCCGTGTGGGCCGACCAAATCTTGGGGCTTCTAAGCCTATCATAATTTCCTGTGAAATTTCAACTATCCGTTATAGCCCGTAGGAAGATCCATCCCAAAAGCCTAAAAAAGGCAGATCCAACTAAAAAAACAGTTTTCTCGGTTTGCAGTTTCTCATGTTGTTGGTAGACATATTTGTTTCTAGCCCGGTAGAAAAGATTTTTTATCCCAGCGAATCTGGTTGTATCTATTAGTGCCGAGTCCTAAAAAGAAAATGCCCTTGCTCCGTTGGAGATCGGATAGTTGCACAATCTCTGGGTTTCTCCAAATTGGCGATAACACCCGATAGTTTCGCCCCTAAATCCAACGTACGTTGATCAGCAGCTCTTAGTGACAAGATGAGTCCATGCCTTTGACATTCCATCAAGCATTGTTGTATCATGAAATCATGCAGAAATGATGATTTCATTTGTGCACTCCTACTAATTTGTCACATTGGCCCAACTTGGATCTTTTGTGTGCTCGCCAATCCATTTCCTCACTAACCGGAAGACAAGTGGAGGGAATTTCCTATACGCTGCCTATTGCGGCAACTAGTTGCGGCTTTGCACAAGGCGCAACTCACACTGGGCCGGCCCTTTCGGGTTTCACTTGGCGAGATAAAAAATCGCAGAAACAACACGCACCAGGTATCGAACCGTCAACCTCCTGTGGATGTACACGCTGCGCTAACCACCACGAATGGTGCCTGCAAGCGAAAGAATAACAACACTATTCTAAAAGATGTTCGCGAGCAAGGGATGATGTGGGCCGGCCCGCCCACCGATTTTATGACCCTGGTTTTGGGAACCTTCCAGGAGGTTTCTGAACCGGGTTTTTTCGGTTTTGCGAACTTTCTAGGAGGTTCCTGAAACAGCTTTTTTTTGCTGTTTCAATTCCTTTTTTTCTGTTCCTTTTTTTCTTTCTCTCCTTTTCCTGTTTCTTTTTCTTTCCTTTTCTATTTTCGTTTTTATTCAAAATATTCATGTTTCTTGAAAATTCTTCACATATTTATATGAAAGTTTGCATTTTACCAAAAATTGTGAGTTTCAAAAAATTCTTGTATTTCAAAAAATTGTTGGGTTTCCAAAAATTGTTCATGGTTTCAAATTTCTTCCGTAGCTTCAAAAATTGATCGTGTTTTAAAAGTAACCTTTCCTTTTTTTTCATTTTTCTGTTTCTTTACTTCATTTTTTCTATTTCTTTGCAATTCCTTTTTCTTCTCTTTCATGTTCTTGACAATTTCCAATATTGTTCAAAAATTCAAAACATGCTAAGAAGTTGAAAAATGTTTCTGTTATTATCTTTTGTTCACAAATTCAAAAAACAATTCTCCATTTTTATAAAAATGTTTGCATATTTAGAAAAAATGTTCACCTGTCAAATATTGTTCATAAAATAAATAAAATGTTCATATTTTCAAATTTTCTTCTGGAGTTTGAAAAAAATGTTCCTCTTTCAAAATTCATTCACAATTTTAAGAAAAATGTTCATGTCTTCCAATTTTGTTCTGTAGTTTCAAAAAATATTTCCATCTCAAAATTTGTTTGCAATTTGTGAAAATGTGTCTGTTTCTAATTTTGTTTGGGAGTTTCAAAAAATGTTCGCAATTTATTATAAATGTTTACATTTTCCGATTTTGTTCAGGAGTTTCCATTTTTTTTCCTTTTTTTAGAAAATGGTCACGTATCCAAAATTTGTTTTGGAATTTAAAAAATGTTCATCTTCTTTTTTCGATTCTTCTTCTTTTCTCTTGTTCCCTTTTCGTTTTTTAAGAATATTGCCAGAGTTCTTTTAAAATGTTCGTGATTTCATAAAAACTGTCCATGTTTTTCAAAAAAAATTAAAACTGAAAAATATTTTCCATTTTTCAAATTTTGTTCTGAGTTTGAAAAAAGTTCTTGTTTCAAAAATTGTTCACGGATTCCAAAAATATTCACATTTCCAAATTTCTGTTCAGAGTTTCAAAAATTGTTCCATTTAACAAAAATTTGTTCACATATTCAAAATCATGATTTTCAAAAAAAAATTAGTTTATCAAAACTTTGTTCACATATTAAAAAAATGTTCGAGCTTTTTATTTTTTTCTCAAATTTGGAAAGTGTTCGCTTAAAAAAACACTTTTTTTAAATAGTGCTCGCGTTTGGAATTTGACAAAATGATCTACATTACCTTGATCTTCGCGCGGCATAGTTAACCGAGAAACATATCCATCGCATTGGCTAGTCTTGTGCGTACATAATAGGAGGTCCCTGGTTCGGTCCCTCCCTCGAGCAGTCTTTTTTAGATTTTTCATTGTGTTCGGTAATGGGCCGGCCCAGCTGGAGTCGCGCATGTGCGTTTGCTCGGCAATTTGCCGCAACTAGCGGCGCATAGGAGCTCCCCAAGTGGAGGCCCAAGTGATTCCTCCACACTCAATTGTCGAATTAAATCCTTGGTTGCACCCTTTGTTTGTCCCTTACCTTCGTGTGCTGGTATTTGCTTAACTTTCTAGTCACAAGTGACAGATGCAGAAGCCACACTTTGCATTAGTTTTACAAGAACTAACGCATGCATTGTGAGATGCTTCATGTAACTTAATAGCTTGAGAAGACTTAATTTAGCACAGGTCATGCAAAAGGGAAGTAATTAGATGCGGGCATATATGCCGTACACATGAAATGTTCAACTCACGGGTGCGATCAACCTATTTAGCAGTCATATGAGTTTTGTTTTGACAATTGGACCCCTTTTATTTATTGTTAATCAATGTTACATCAGCTAGCAAGAGGGGAACTAGCTCACTTGGAGCCTCTTCTAACTACTCATTATAGGTTGAAAATTTAGCAATTTTAGACAGATAATGGGCTACTGAATTAGGTTCTCTAAAGCAGTGATCAAAGCATATTTGCACAAAATTACACGCTATATGATAGCAATCATAAAATATAGCAGTTGTAGTTGTTCCACCTGCTGATCGACCACCTTCTTTAATAGTTGTGATGACCTGCATATTATGAGAATTGACAATTATTTCATCAGTACGCCTGAGCTTGCGGCCATGTTGGTAATTTCATATTGCATGATATGCTGACCAGACCGAAAAACATCCATTTTTATTTAGATTCCATGCGAGGAAATCGTCCATCTCATGTGCAGGAAATGGAATAGCTAGGATTCTAGCCACATCAACAACTCAGAAGGTTGCTCCAGTAGACTCACATCCCTTTAGCCCGAGGTGGGGCCAATAAGGTCACATACCCCTGCCCCCTCCCCTCGGTTCTGGTTATGATCATTCTTGTTAGTGAAGTGGGATTCCAAGCATCATGCCATATAT
>NC_041385.1:205178355-205235191 GCF_002162155.2 Triticum dicoccoides
CCTCCAAATGTGACCATGTTTTATTGTATTCACCCATTTCATAATACTCTGCCACATATATGATGGCCTTTTTTCGAATCCGCACACAACAGATCGTCATTAGTGTAATACTTAGTCGTCACAATACTCGCACACAATGTTTGGGAGGAGGGCTTCACTGATGTTCTTTTCAAAACTAATTGCCTCTTGGTGGTGCAGTGTTTGATGTCTCCGTCCAGAGATCGCTCGGTGGTGGGCTCCGTCCTCGCGCATGTCAAATCTATGGCAAATGTCCTATCGTCTGTGGACTTCCATCATGTTCATCGGCATTGTGATGTTTTAGCTCATGTTTTATCTAGATCAAGGTTGAACTCTACTAGTCTTTGTATTTTCCATTATGCTCTGGATTGCATCCGGTACTCTTTGTAACTTTGTTGCTTGATCAATAAAAGCCGACGTTCTCTAAAAAAAATACTTGCACACAATGTGTTTGGGCTTTCACTTAATCTCGAAGCTTGCTTAACCAGAAAGCTAAATCAAAACAATGAATATCCCCAAGCCAAATACCTCCTTGCCTCTTAGGCACACACATCTTCCAACAAGCAAAGCAATGCATTCTCCGTTGAGTTTCACCATCTTCCCACCAATAGTGCGACGTTGCGTTTGTTATTTTTTTACATGTTTCTTTAGGAATTTTGAATACCAATATTGCATATGATGGCATAGCTTGCGCAATCGCTTCAGGGATAACTTCCTTACCCCCAGCCGAGAGTTGTCTTTCTTTCCAACTATTAAATCTTCTACAAATCTGATCAATCAAATATTGGAAGCAACCAGTTTTGACCAAACCCACAGTAGTTGGCAGATGCAAATATTTGTCTAATAAAGCTTTGGTCATAATATTCAAATCATTGCAAACTTGCTCTCTACCCTCCTTTTTCGTATTTGGGCTGGAAAAAATTACTACATTTTTTTCCACACTCACCATTTGACCAGAAGCAACACAATATGAATTCAAAATAGCTCGCAAAGGATTAGCAATCTGTAGGGCGGCCTTCATCAATATCAAAGAATCATTTGCGAACAAAATATTTGTTACTGAAGGGGCCTCTCAACAATGTTTCACTCCTGCCAACTACCCCGATTCTTTAGCATGAGATAAAAGGGTAGTCGGCCCCTCCGAGTATAACAAAAGGAGGTGTGGAGGGAAGGAGGGTCCCCTTGCCGAAGTCCCCTAGTAGTCTTGAACATATCTGTTTCGTTAGAATTGAAGCGTACTCTATATTGCACTAAGACGACACACTGCATAACCATACCTACCTAGTTTACATGATGCCCAATTTTAACATAATCTTCTTCATGAAAACCCATTCAACATTATCATAGGCCTTGTACATATCAAGTTTTACTGCACAAATTCCTTCTTTTCGTTCCCTTATATTTTTAATAACATGCTGATATTCATAAGCAGCAATCACATTATCTGTTATGAGCCTGCCGGGAATGAATGCACTCTGAGTTGAACTAGTAACATTTAGGAAGTATCGACTTTAAACGGGCTGCTAACATTTGTGAGATAACTTAATGTTTCCCTATTTTCCTTCATGTGTTGATGACACTATAATTTATTTGCTTATTTGTGGAAGGGGGAAATACAAACTAGCGCCACATAATCATTGACAACGTGCTATATGTTGGGGAACGTAGCAGAAATTCAAAATTTTCCTACGCGTCACCAAGATCTATCTATGGAGAAACCAGCAACGAGTAGAAAGGAGAGTGCATCTACATACCCTTGTAGATCGCTAAGCGGAAGCGTTCAAGTGAACGGAGTTGATGGAGTCGTACTCGTCGTGATTCAGATCACCGATGATCCTAGTGCCGAACGGACAGCACCTCCGCGTTCAACACACGTACAGCTCGACGATGTCTCCCACGCCTTGATCCAGCAAGGAGAGAGGGAGAGGTTGAGGAAGACTCCATCCAGCAGCAGCACAACGGCGTGGTGGTGATGGAGGAGCGTGGCAATCCTGCAGGGCTTCGCCAAGCACCTACGAGAGAGGAGGAGGTGTCACGGGAGGGAGGGAGGCACCAAGGGCTCAGGTATGGATGCCCTCCCTCCCCTCCACTATATATAGGGGCAGGGGAGAGGGGGGAGGCGCAGCCTTGCCCCTTCCTCCAAGAAAGGGGTGCAGCCAAGAGGGGGGGGAGGAGTCCATCCTCCCCAAGGCACCTCGGAGGTGCCTTCCCCCTTGAGGACTCTTCCCTCTAGGGTTCCCTAGGCGCATGGGCCTCTTGGGGCTGGTGCCCTTGGCCCATGTAGGCCAAGGCGCACCCCCTACAGCCCATGTGGCCCCCCGAGGCAGGTGGCCCCACCCGGTGGGCCCCCGGGACCCTTCCGGTGGTCCCGGTACAATACCGATGACCCCGAAACTTGTCCCGATGGCCGAAATAGGACTTCCTATATATAAATCTTTACCTCCGGACCATTCCGGAACTCCTCGTGACGTCCGGGATCTCATCCGGGACTCCGAACAACATTCGGTAACCACATACAAGCTTCCTTTATAACCCTAGCGTCATCGAACCTTAAGTGTGTAGACCCTACGGGTTCGGGAGACATGTAGTCATGACCGAGATGTTCTCCGGTCAATAACCAACAGCGGGATCTGGATACCCATGTTGGCTCCCACATGTTCCACGATGATCTCATCGGATGAACCACGATGTCAAGGACTCAATCAATCCCGTATACAATTCCCTTTGTCTAGCGGTATGGTACTTGCCCGAGATTCGATCGTCGGTATACCGATACCTTGTTCAATCTCGTTACCGGCAAGTCTCTTTACTCGTTCCATAACACATCATCCCGTGATCAACCCCTTGGTCACATTGTGCACATTATGATGATGTCCTACCGAGTGGGCCCAGAGATACCTCTCCGTTTACACGGAGTGACAAAATCCCAATCTCGATTCGTGCCAACCCAACAGACACTTTTAGAGATACCCGTAGTGTATCTTTATAGCCACCCAGTTACGTTGTGACGTTTGGCACACCCAAAGCACTCCTACGGTATCCGGGAGTTGCACAATCTCATGGTCTAAGGAAATGATACTTGACATTAGAAAAGCTTTAGCATACGAACTACATGATCTTGTGCTAGGCTTAGGATTGGGTCTTGTCCATCACATCATTCTCCTAATGATGTGATCCCGTTATCAACGACATCCAATGTCCATGGTCAGGAAACCGTAACCATCTATTGATTAACGAGCTAGTCAACTAGAGGCTTACTAGGGACATGGTGTTGTCTATGTATCCACACATGTATCTGAGTTTCCTATCAACACAATTCTAGCATGGATAATAAACGATTATCATGAACAAGGAAATATAATAATAATCAATTTATTATTGCCTCTAGGGCATATTTCCAACAGTCTCCCACTTGCACTAGAGTCAATAATCTAGTTCACATCACCATGTGATTAACACTGACAGGTCACATCACCATGTGACCAACATCCAAAGAGTTTACTAGTGTCACTAAACTAGTTCACATCATCATGTGATCAAGACTCAATGAGATCTGGGGTTTGGTCATGTTCTGCTTGTGAGAGAGGTTTTAGTCAACGGGTCTGAACCTTTCAGATCCGTGTGTGCTTTACAAATCTCTATGTCATCTCCTAGATGCAGCTTCCACGTTCTATTTGGAGCTATTCCAAATAACTGTTCTACTTGGAGCTATTCTAAATTGTTTCTCCATTATACGTATCCGGTATCTCTACTCAGAGCTATCCGGATAGGTGTTAAGCTTGCATCGACGTAACCCTTTACGACGAACCCCTTTACCACCTCCATAATCGAGAAAATTCCTTAGTCCACTAGTTACTAAGGATAACTTTGACCGCTGTCCCGTGATCCATTCTTGGATCACTCTTGTACCCCTTGACTGACTCATGGTGAAGCACACTTCAGGTGCGGTACACAGCATAGCATACTGTAGAGCCTATGTCTTAAGCATAGGGGACGACCTTCGTTCCTTTCTCTCTATTCTGCCATGGTCGAGCTTTAAGTCTTAACTTCATACCTTACAACTCAGGCAAGAACTCCGTCTTTGACTGATCCATCTTGAACACCTTCAAGATCATGTCAAGGCATGTGCTCATTTGAAAGTACTATTAAGCGTTTTGATCTATCCTTATAGATCTTGATGCTCAATGTTCAAGTAGCTTAATCCAGGTTTTCCATTGAAAACACTTTCCAAATAACCCTATATGCTTTCCAGAAATTCTACGTTATTTCTGATCATTAATATGTCAACAACATATACTCATCAGAAATTCTATAGTGCTCCCACTCACTTCTTTGGAAATACAAGTTTCTCATAAACTTTGTATACACCCAAAATATTTGATCATCATCAAAGCATACATTCCAACTCCGAGATGCTCACTCCAGTCCTCAGAAGGATTGCTGGAGCTTTGCATACTTATTAGCATATTTCAGGATAGACAAAACCTTCCGGTTGTATCACATACAACCTTTCCTCAAGAATCGTCGAGGAAACAATGTTTTGACATCTTATCTGCAAGATTTCATAAATAATGCAGTAATTGCTAATATAATTCCAACAGACTCTTAGCATCGCTACGAGTGAGAGAGTCTCATCGTAGTCAACTCCTTGAACTTGTCGAAAAACATCTTAACGACAAGTCGAGCTTTCTCAATGGTGACACTTACCATCATTGTCTGTCTTCCTTTCAAAATCCATATGTACCTAACAGCCTTACGACCATCAAGTAGTTCTTCCAAAGCCTACACTTTGTTTTCATACATGGATCCTCTCTCGGGTTTTATGGCCTTGAGCCATTTATCGGAATCCGGGCCCACCATCGCTTCTCCATAGCTCGTAGGTTCATTGTTGTCTAGCAACATGACTTCCAAGACAGGATTACGTACCACTCTGAAGTAGTACGCATCTTTGTCATCCCACGAGGTTTGGTAGTGACTCGATCCGAAGTTTCATGATCACTATCATAAGCTTCCACTTCAGTTGGTGTACGTGCCACAGGAACAACTTCCTGTGCCCTGCTACACACTTGTTGAAGTGACGGTTCAATAACCTCATCAAGTCTCCACCATCCTCCCACTCAACTTTTCGAGAGAAACCTTTCCTCGAAAAAGGACCCGATTCAAGAAACAATCCCTATTGCTTTCGGATCTGAATTAGGAGGTATACCCAACTGTTTTTGGGTGTCCTATGAAGATGCATTTTATCTGCTTTGGGTTCGAGCTTATCAACCTGAAACCTTTTCACATAAGCGTCGCAGCCCCAAACTTTCAAGAAACGGCAACTTAGGTTTCTCCAAACCATAGTTCATACGGTGTCGTCTCAACAAAATTATGTGGTGCCCTATTTAAAGTGAATGTGGTTGTCTCTAATGCCTAACCCATGAACGATAGTGGTAACTCGATAAGAGACATCATGGTATGCACCATATCCAATAGGGTGCAACTATGACGTTTGGACACACCATCACACTATGGTGTTCCAGGCTGTATCAGTTGTGAAACAATTTCCACAAAGTCTTAATTCTGTGCCAAACTCGTGATTCAGATATTCATCTCTATGATCATATCATAGATCTTTTATCCTCTTGTCACGACGATCTTTCAACTTCACACTGAAATTACTTGAACCTTTCAATAATTCAGACTCGTGATTCATCAAGTAAATATACTCAACATCTACTCGAATCATCTGTGAAGTAAGAACATAACGATATTCACTGCATGCCTCAGCACTCATTGGACTGCACACATCAAAATGTGTTACTTCCAACAAGTTGCTATCTTGTTCCATCTTACTGAAAACGAGGCTTTTCAGTCATCTTGCCCATGTGGTATGATTTGCATGTCCCAAGTGATTCAAAATCAAGTGAGTCAAAACGGTCCATTTGCATGGAGTTTCTTCATGCATATACACCAATAGACATGGTTCGCATGTCTCAAACTTTTCAAAATGAGTGAGTCCAAAGATCCATCAACATGGAGCTTCTTCATGCGTTTTATACCTATATGACTTACGTGGCAGTGCCACAAGTAGGTGGTACTATCATTACTATCTTTTGGCATGAACATGTGTATCACTACGATCGAGATTTAATAAACCATTCATTTTAGGTGTAAGACCATTGAAGGTATTATTCAAATAAACAGAGTAACCATTATTCTCCTTAAAT
Organism: Triticum dicoccoides; assembly: GCF_002162155.2. Taxonomy (NCBI): domain Eukaryota; kingdom Viridiplantae; phylum Streptophyta; class Magnoliopsida; order Poales; family Poaceae; genus Triticum; species Triticum dicoccoides. Next base: position 205,184,583 of record NC_041385.1, read on the forward strand.
GAATAACCGTATTGCGATAGACGTAATCCAATCATGTCTATGCTCAACGCAAACACCAAATAACAATTATTTAGGTTTAACACCAATCTCTTTGGTAGAGGGAGCGTGCGATGCTTGATCATATCAAGCTTGGAAAAACTTCCAACACATATCGTCAGCTCACCTTTAGCTAGTCTCCGTTTATTCCGTAGCCTTTTGTTTCGAGTTACTAACACTTAGCAACCAAACCGGTATCTAATACCCTGGTGCTACTAGGAGTACTAGCAAAGTACACATCAACACAATGTATATCCAATATACTTCTATCGACCTTGCCAGCCTTCTCATCTACCAAGTATCTAGGGTAATGCTGCTCCAGTGGTTGTTCCCCTTATTACAGAAGCACTTAGTCTCGGGTTTGGGTTCAACCTTGGGTTTCTTCATTGGTGCAGCAGCTGATTTGCCGTTTCATGAAGTATCCCTTCTTTCCCTTGCCCTTCTTGAAACTAGTGGTTTCATCAACCATCAACAATTGATGCTCCTTCTTGATTTCTGCTTTCGTGGTGTCAAACAACGCGAATATTTCAAAGATCATCATATCTATCCTGATATGTTATAGTTCATCACGAAGCTCTAGCAGCTTGGTGGTAATGACTTCGGAGAAACTATCACTATTTCATCTGGAAGATCAACTCAAGTGATTGTTGTACTCAGACAATCTGAGCACAAGCTCAACAATTGAGCTTCTCTCCTTAGTTTGCAGGCTAAGAAAATCGTCGGAGGTCTCATACCTCTTGACGTGGGCACGAGCCTGAAATCCCAATTTCAGCCCTCGAAACATCTCATATGTTCCGCGACATTTCGAAAAACGTCTTTGGTGCCTCTACTCTAAACCATTTAACTGAACTATCACGTAGTTATCAAAACGTGCATGTCCGATGTTCGCAACATCCACAGACGACGATTGGGGTTCAGCACACTGAGCGGTGCATTGAGGACATAAGCTTTCTACTGTCCGCATAATTGCTACTATCAACTTTCAACTATATTTTCTCTAGGAACATATCTAAACAGTAGAACTATAGCGTGAGCTACGACATAATTTGCAAAAGGTATTTTGACTATGTTCAGGATAATTAAGTTCATCTTATGAACTCCCACTTAGATAGACATCCCTCTGGTCATCTAAGTGATCACATGATCCGAATCAACTAGGCCGTGTCCGATCATCACGTGAGACGGACTAGTCATCATCGGTGAACATCTTCATGTTGATCGTATCTGCTATACGACTCATGCTCGACCTTTCGGTCTCCGTGTTCCGAGGCCATGTCTGCACATGCTAGGCTCGTCAAGTTAACCCTAAGTGTTTTCGCTGTGTAAAACTGTCTTACACCCGTTGTATGTGAACGTTAGAATCTAACACCCGATCATCACGTGGTGCTTCGAAACACGAACTGTCGCAACGGTGCACAGTTAGGGGAGAACACTTCTTGAAATTGTTGTAAGGGATCATCTTATTTACTACCGTCGTTCTAAGCAAATAAGATGTATAAACATGATAAACATCACATGCAATCAAATAGTGACATGATATGGCCATCATCACTTTGCTCCTTTTGATCTCCATCTTCGGGGCTCCATGATCATCATCGTCACCGGCATGACACCATGATCTCCATCATCATGATCTCCATCATCGTGTCTTCATGAAGTTGCCTCGCCAACTATTACTTCTACTACTATGGCTAACGGTTAGCAATAAAGTAAAGTAATTACATGATGTTTAAGTTGACACGCAGGTCACAAATAAATAAAGACAACTCCTATGGCTCCTGCCGGTTGTCATACTCATCGACATGCAAGTCGTGATTCCTATTACAAGAACATGATCAATCTCATACATCACATATATCATTCATCACATCCTTTTTGGCCATATCACATCACATAGCATACCCTGCAAAAACAAGTTAGACGTCCTCTAATTGTTGTTTGCATGTTTTACGTGGCTGCTATGGGTTTCTAGTAAGAACGTTTCTTACCTACGCATGAACCACAACGTGATATGCCAATTGCTATTTACCCTTCATAAGGACCCTTTTCATCGAATCCGATCCGACTAAAGTGGGAGAGACAGACACCCGCCAGCCACCTTATGCAACTAGTGCATGTTTGTCGGTGGAACCGGTCTCACGTAAGCGTACGTGTAAGGTTGGTCCGGGCCGCTTCATCCCACGATGACGCCGAATCAAGATAAGACTAGTAACGGCAAGCATATTGAACAATATCGACGCCCACAACTACTTTGTGTTCTACTCGTGCAAAGAATCTACGCAATAGACCTAGCTCATGATGCCACTGTTGGGGAACGTAGCAGAAATTCAAAATTTTCCTACGCGTCACCAAGATCTATCTATGGAGAAACCAGCAACGAGTAGAAAGGAGAGTGCATCTACATACCCTTGTAGATCGCTAAGCGGAAGCGTTCAAGTGAATGGAGTTGATGGAGTCGTACTCGTCGTGATTCAGATCACCGATGATCCTAGTGCCGAACGGACAGCACCTCCGCGTTCAACACACGTACAGCTCGACGATGTCTCCCACGCCTTGATCCAGCAAGGAGAGAGGGAGAGGTTGAGGAAGACTCCATCCAGCAGCAGCACAACGGCGTGGTGGTGATGGAGGAGCGTGGCAATCCTGCAGGGCTTCGCCAAGCACCTACGGGAGAGGAGGAGGTGTCACGGGAGGGAGGGAGGCGCCAAGGGCTCAGGTATGGATGCCCTCCCTCCCCTCCACTATATATAGGGGCAGGGGAGAGGGGGGAGGCGCAGCCTTGCCCCTTCCTCCAAGAAAGGGGTGCGGCCAAGAGGGGGGGGGGAGTCCATCCTCCCCAAGGCACCTCGGAGGTGCCTTCCCCCTTGAGGACTCTTCCCTCTAGGGTTCCCTAGGCGCATGGGCCTCTTGGGGCTGGTGCCCTTGGCCCACGTAGGCCAAGGCGCACCCCCTACAGCCCATGTGGCCCCCCGGGGCAGGTGGCCCCACCCGGTGGGCCCCCGGGACCCTTCCGGTGGTCCCGGTACAATATCGATGACCCCGAAACTTGTCCCGATGGCCGAAACAGGACTTCCTATATATAAATCTTTACCTCCGGACCATTCCGGAACTCCTCGTGACGTCCGGGATCTCATCCGGGACTCCGAACAACATTCGGTAACCACATACAAGCTTCCTTTATAACCCTAGCGTCATCGAACCTTAAGTGTGTAGACCCTACGGGTTCGGGAGACATGTAGTCATGACCGAGATGTTCTCCGGTCAATAACCAACAGCGGGATCTGGATACCCATGTTGGCTCCCACATGTTCCATGATGATCTCATCGGATGAACCACGATGTCAAGGACTCAATCAATCCCGTATACAATTCCCTTTGTCTAGCGGTATGGTACTTGCCCGAGATTCGATCGTCGGTATACCGATACCTTGTTCAATCTTGTTACCGGCAAGTCTCTTTACTCGTTCCATAACACATCATCCCGTTATCAACCCCTTGGTCACATTGTGCACATTATGATGATGTCCTACCGAGTGGGCCCAGAGATACCTCTCCGTTTACACGGAGTGACAAAATCCCAATCTCGATTCGTGCCAACCCAACAGACACTTTCAGAGATACCCGTAGTGTACCTTTATAGCCACCCAGTTACGTTGTAACGTTTGGCACACCCAAAGCACTCCTACGGTATCCGGGAGTTGCACAATCTCATGGTCTAAGGAAATGATACTTGACATTAGAAAAGCTTTAGCATACGAACTACATGATCTTGTGCTAGGCTTAGGATTGGGTCTTGTCCATCACATCATTCTCCTAATGATGTGATCCCGTTATCAACGACATCCAATGTCCATGGTCAGGAAACCGTAACCATATATTGATTAACGAGCTAGTCAACTAGAGGCTTACTAGGAACATGGTGTTGTCTATGTATCCACACATGTATCTGAGTTTCCTATCAACACAATTCTAGCATGGATAATAAACGATTATCATGAACAAGGAAATATAATAATAATCAATTTATTATTGCCTCTAGGGCATATTTCCAACACTATACTCACAAGAGGTAAGAGCATCTACAGCCGTGCATCTAAACCCGCCTCAAACGCCCGGGTGGACAGTCCGGTTAGTGACCGGTCACAGAAAGCGACTCAGACGGGCGCCTAAAATGGGCCTCAAACGCCCGGACTGACCGACAACCCTCATATCCAGCCCAAATTTAGGGCGGATATGGGGACGCCGGGGCGTGACCAGCCGTGTCCGCCACGTCGGACTCGGCCCACACTGGCCCACCCGACCTCACATATATTCGTCCCCATCCGCTCGTCGGACCAAACCCCTAGCCACTTCACTTCACTCCACTCCCTTTCACTCCCCTCCTCCACCTAAACTCCCATCAGCGATCTTCGGCCTTGTTCGGCATGGCGGGCAGCGGATCCAACGAGGACCAGTACATATCCGTCGACTGTGGTGTCGTCCCATGCAGTTTGGAGAAGGTAATGGCCGTCCACATTGAACTCCACCGCTTCCGGGAGGACAGCGCCCGACCGGCGATGGGATTTGTCTGGCGCGAGTCCACTGCGTTGGCGCATCGGGCGCTCGAATCCTCCGGGGCTCGATCATCGCGGTCCTCCCGAGAGTCTTCCAATCTCCCTTTCCCATCACCGGTCTGCTGGAGTACGAGTCCTACCGGGACCGGTGTGCCCACCATGGGAAGGAGAGGATGAGGGCCGCCGAGGCCCGACTCGCCCTCGACATGGCGGCGACGGAGGCATCTGATGCGGTGGCGCTCGCTGCCGCAGAGGAGGAAGCCATCCCCGCCAACATTGTAAAGAAGCGGCAGCGGAGGAACACGCACGACCTTGTCCGAGAGCAGAATCGGACGGTCCATGCCATGGCCGCACTGCTCCTCAAGGAGGAGAAGAAGGACAACGGCGGGTCGGACAGCTCCAGCGACGAGCAGATCCGGCTCGATCCATACCGCGTCTTCGACTGCTACTTCCGCGAGAAGGGGGACAAGGGTGCCGGAAAGGGCAAGGGCAACTGTAGATGATCTTCTCCATAGCTAGTATGTAGGTTAAACATGCCGATTTCTAATAGTTCAATTGCACGTTCTGATGTAGTAGTCGGACGATGTGTGTCATGCATCGTTTACAATGTTGCATGAGTTTGTATGGGTTTGGGGTATGCGAATTGTGGTGTTCGGTTGTGAGAAGGAAAATTGAAGACGTGACCGGTTAGTGTCCGCGGGCGCGCGGGTGTTTGAGGGCTGTAGATGCTCTTAGAATAATACTCCCTCTGTCCCATAGTATAAGAGCGTTTTTTACACTAGTGTAGTGTCAAAAACGTTCTTATATTATGGGACGGAGGGAGTGTAGTGTTAAAAACGTTCTTATATTATGGGACGGAGGGAGTATTATCCATCCGATCATGAGCAACTATCGACTCATACCGATTTGTTGGGACCGTCATAAAAGAGCTCGGGAATATAAAGCTTGCAATTGCTTATCCTATTTCGCTTGCTGAATTAGCTCCGTATGATAACCCACTGGAATAATCAAACTATTATCACACGTCGTTTTTGGTTTCACTGTTCCCGTTGCCCTGTCGTCAGCGGAAGAAGGCCCGAGATGTAGGCGTCGGTCGTTGTTGGCTACTGATGCCATGTGCCTGCCACTTGCGCGAAACTCTCTCTCTGGAACCACTCTGACGACCGTTTCCTACATCAGAGCCCAGCACCGGTGGACCATGGCCATAGGCAACAATGACCGGCGATCACAACCTTCGCAAGTGTGCACTGCCGGACGACAGAACGATCCCCACTCGAACAGTGGAGTCAGTGAGGAGATCTAGTCGCAAGACGCAACTCCTGGGCACCTGCAGTACGGCGTGCCACTATCAGGTGCTCTCTGACAAGGACTGACGGAAGTGTGCACTGAACCTTGCTTAGCCAGGGCCCCGGCCATCCTCCGTTCCCTTGGCTGACTTCCCAGTTGAGTTGCGTTGCGTCCCCGGCGTTGGTTGGTCTCTCCGGACGACGCGTCGAAGCAAAGTGGCACCGGTCGTGAGCTCGGTTGCCCGCCACGGCCGTGGTACGGAAGCTCCGGCGCCAGTCATGGGCGGACACGAATATAGCCGGCGTGTGAACATCGCCGGAAAGGCCTTGGCACACCACATAGTGGCAACGGCACACTGGCAGGGGATGTGAGATGTTGGCCACGATAGAGGAAGAGGACGGCGTGCCGAGAAAAAGGCGCGATCTTTTCGTCCCCGTCACGAAGCGGATGGCAGGGGAAGGAGGCGCGAAGGCAGCCGGAGGCGTCAAATCCTTGCTTGTCCATCCATCAAGCCGCTTCCCTTTTGCTTTAGCCTCCGGTCACGGCTGCCAGTCGGTGCTCGCGAGATTCTCCGGTGGTTGCTGCCGCTGCTTCACATTCTGAACCTCCAATCAATCACACGTCGACGCCCGGCACCCATGGAGCCTACCACGAACCTCGCGTTTCCGTCGGGGACTCGTCGCCGATGCCATGATTTCGCCAACGCCGTCCCTTCCGAGGAACAGAGGAACCAACGACTCGTTCCTGTCAGCGAGCAGTCCACCGGCGGCGTCCTCGTCAGGCCGTCGTCTATCCCAAGGTAAACTGCACCAAGCCGCAAGTGCACGCCGTCTCGTTCAGCTGGACAGACTGGCGGGTTGCTGTTCGATTTGATGGCCCTCTCGGTCGTGATCTACGCCCGTTCTGCCCATACGCCTCATGATTGCCCGATTGCGCTTGCGCATACCATGTTGGAACAGGGAGCAGCTTGGATGATCTTCTTGGGAGTGAGATTGCATATTTCCTATGCCTATTTTATTTCATCTCGTGATCAGCGTTGTTTCAGACAGGGATCCGTCGTATGGGTGTCGCTTGGATTCACCTGTTGGCTCCATGTGCGCCTCCTTCCTTTGATTCAGTTAATGCGCGTGGTGCTCCGGGTTTTCGTGGTGCAGTTGATTATAGCAGGGCTGGAGGAAGTGAAGAACTGTGCTGCTAGTTGCTGAATTTATCGGAAGGGAATCGCGGTATCACACAAGTGTGGTGGTTTCTAGTTCCTACTGCCACTCGTCAGATATTATGACCAGTTAACTGGTTTGCATGCAGTATTTGGTTTTGGCCAAAATTCCAACGTGGATTATAATCGTACTCCATGCATAAGGGCGACAAGGATGCTCCCGGGACCCTGTTATACGTCCTCTGCAGTGTGTGACAACTGGCGAAAGCGAAACCGAAATATCTTCAGAGTAGACCGTCTTTAGGCTTTTCTTAGGGGCACCTTCTTTTTTTTTTTTTTGCGGGTGATCTTAGGGGCACCTTCAACGATAATGAGAACCTAGTACTGTGTAGGATAGCCAACCACTTCGCAAAGGAATGGAAAAATATCTTGTGATATGACGTCTCATATGATTCCATGCCACAACAAATAAATTTATGTGTTTGAAAAAAATTTCAAACAAATAATTAATGTTCAGATGACATATGTCTACCATCCCTAAAAAATCTTAGACCCAAATTCGAAATACACAATATTTTAAATTTTTCTGAAACAACAAAAAAATTGATTTCGGAAACACGGTATCATGTAATGGTTGGTACATTATCATATCTTCCCGTGGTTTTTCCTATTTGAATGAAATGGTAAATCATCTGCATGTTTCTTAAAAGAGTGAAGTACACCAACAGTGCATGAGTGGGCACGCCCTGAACGCAGGGGCATCTGCACCCACTTTTGAAAAAAAAAATGCATTTTAAGCATGTTTTAGGATATCAAAAAATATAAAAGAAAATTTCATGCATACATGTTCGCAAATGTGTGTGCGCGGCACAAAATTTTGTGAAAAATGTCATTTTGGTTTGCATCCATAAAAACGATAAATTTCAGTGATTCTAAATAGCATTTCACGACATAATTTTTTGTCTTTTTTGCACAGCCCACAAAAATAGTGTCCCCGTGAAACTTTATGCACGCACATAGAACATGAAGACGTAGCCGTGTAACTTTTTTCAGATTTTCTTAGCATTTAGAAATATATTTTTCAAAGTGTGTTCATATGTATCCGGGTTCATCCATGCACTTCTCAACAGTGCATCAACTTTTTTTTTGAAAAGTAAAAGGAGGCGCAGTGCCGCCTTTATATTTCAAAACAGGCTGAAGCCTGAGGAACAAAGTAACAGTTACATGAAACTTGTGGGATGCACCTTGGTGCAAAGCCACAAGAGCTGCCAGAAAGATAGTGGACAGTGGGTGAGAAGGCAAGGAGAAGTTACATTAGGAAAAGAGCTATCCAGCTATTAGGTTGCCCCAAAACATGAGATCATCCTTGTCCTACTGCTTTGTAGCTCTGCAACACCAAAGGCGGATCAGGTCCGCTGCATAGAAGCAGATGTAGGAATCTGTCCATGAACATGAGTTGAAAATTCGATCATTCCGTGCACGCCAGAGAGTGATGGCACAAGCGGCAAAAGCCACCTTCCATTTCCGTTTGAACCTTAGGTGAGAGGCAGCTTGCTGAAAAAAAGACATAATGTCGGGCGAACGGCATTGCCAAAGAGGCCAGAAGCAACCGATGCCAAAGGCTAGACGCCGCTCGACAGCGCAGCAAAATGTGGTGAACTGATTCCATTGTAGGACAAAGATCACAATCCGCATTCGGAGCAACAGCCGCCCAATGTTTCTTGACCATATTTTCTCTAGTGTTGAGACGACCCCAAAAGGCCAGCCATAGGAAGGTTTTGTGCTTCAAAGGTATCAACGTGTCCCATACCCAACTACGAAAGCATAGGTGACTCCTCGAAAGGTCAGCAGCTGGTAGAAGTATCCTATGCTGATCTTCTTAGCGAACACGGAGGGTGTGCGCACATCCTTGCGTGAATCATCAGGAACTATATCTGCGATGAGTTGGTGCAGCAAGAGAAGCTCATGCTCGGCAGAGTGGGAAAGATTTGGATGGCGCTGCACTGACCAAGAGCCATTCGGGAACTGCGACTGAACCGAAAAACAATGATTCCTAGCAAAATAATATAGGGCTGGTAGCAGCAGGCAGAGTCTGCCAGCTTCAAGCCATTGATTGTGCCAAAAGGATATGAGATTTCCGGAACCCAGAGTACACCGCGAAGATCGAGTTGAGGACCAGAGGTATATGATCCTTGAAGGCTCTCCACAAAGTTGTATCTCTGCTTGTCGTGGAATTGCCACGTCAGATGTCCTAGTGGAAGGACTTAGTCGTGGAGCCATCGCAACTAGGAAGCTTAAAGGGGTTAATCGGGACGAAGGACACATGGTTTATACTGGTTCGGCCCCTTACGGTGAAGGTAAAAGCCTACGATCCAGTTTTGAGTGGGATTGCTTATGTCTCGATTACCAGGGAGCGAAATCGCTTGACCTAGCTCTCGATCTGATGTTACTTGCCCTGAACCACCGTCGGGTCGTCCCTTTATATACAGAGGTCAACGCCCAGTGGCTTACAGAGTCCCGGCCGGCTCATAAACAGTGTCCGACTCGGTCTCTAACTATTCTTGCCTTACAATACAAGTCATGTACATAAGGCGGTTTATCTCTATGGGCCTTAAGTCGCCTTTGGGCTTTGGGCCCTTAATTGAACCGCCATTTTCAGGCTTTGTCTTGGGCTTCAAGAGTCTTCGTAGGTATAACCCGGCCCCTCTTGGGCGGGTCATACCTAATAGTTATATCCCCAACATTAGGCCCCAGATTGATTTGAACTGGTTCATGTCAATCTTCAACACTTAAGAAAAAATCTTCTGCTTCTTTGCTTGTATAAATTTTTTTGTAACCCGCCATGACATCATCCTTTGGATTTGTGGTAACCCGCCATGACCTCATCTACCATTAATGCACATTTTTGTCCAACGTATCTCAACGGATTCTTATCTTAATGACCATCCCGAGAATCGAGGCGTCCTTGTAGCTGGATAACCATGTTTTCGGCCTCCTCATTTTTCGCGCCCACTTATCAGTCTTCCCTTATAAATAGACACGACTAGGTCTCTCCTCATTCTCACCTTTCCTCATCTTCTTCCTCTCGCAACCCTACTGCCGCTCGAGCTCCACCGCCGCCACAGCGCACCTCGTCTTCCTCGACCTCAGCCGCTGCATCAACCTGAGCCAGTCCAGAGAACAGCGGCGATCCTCCGCAGTAGATCTGCAATCGTAAGTCTTCTCCTTGCCACACCTCAGATCTGCATTAGGGTTCGCAAGTTCCTCTATGTTCTTTGTAGTTCATCACGGTTTCTTCGTAGTTCTTCTACCGCGGCCTTATTTGATCCAAAAGTAGTATGGAACTCATGCGGTAGCTGTTTCGCGTCATTTTTTATACTAGCAGATCCCTTTTTCTTGTAAAGAGGCCTCATTAGAACCCACGGACTCATCTGTACCATGTTTTTAGGTCTAGAATATTTTCTTTTCTAAACAGCCGTTTGATCCAAAATAATAACTGCAACCTGTGAAACTTGTTTATGCAACACTTAGGCAAAAAAACTGAATTTGTTAAATCCACCTAGCCATGGCGACTCTTATCACCGGCTTAAAAAGGCAATACTCAATTCATAACCTTGACCACCCATGGCGGTTTAGATAACTTAACTACTTATGGCGCTCATGGCGGCTTAAATAATCTGACATAGTTATCCTTATACCATTAGGCCCCTTTACAAGCCGCCATCCTGAATATGCACTGTAATGTTTTTCTCCGGCTTAAAGTTGAACCAGAAATTTGTACTCTTTCTTAGGCTTTCATCACAATGGCACCCAAACCACCCACTTCATGCAACTGGGTCAAATCCATCGTCACAGACAGTACACTTGATGACTTTGTGAAGATCGGCTATCTGCCGAAGAAGGAAGTTATGGCATATCGTGCCCCTGATCTAACGGACGAAAAGCCTCATCCAAAGATGGGGAGGTCATTGTCTTTACTGACCATATGAACCAAGGTTTTTCACCACCCGGTTCAAAATTCTTCAGGGACGTCCTGCACTTCTTTGACCTCCGTCCTCAAGACATCGGACCCAATTCCGTGTCAAATATTTGCAATTTTCAAGTGTTCAGCGAGGTATATCTTGGAGAAGAACCTAGCTTGCTACTCTTTAGAGAGTTATTCTACTTGAACCGCCAGAATGAGTGTGCCAACGGACAAAGCTTGGAACTTGGCGGTGTCTCAATCCAACGTCGGAGAGACGTAATTTTTCCTTATGCCAACCCACCAAGTCATCCCAAAGACTGGAAGTAGACGTGGTTCTATTGTTAAGACACTTCGCCGGCTGATGAGAATCCTTTGCCCAGCTTTCGTGCTCTACGTCTTGAGTCCAAACATCCACTTCCTGATAAGATAACAGCCGCCGAACGCAAGACGCTCGTGGAGCGACCCGACCTCAAATGGTCAAGTCTCTGTGCTTCCGTGTCATCCCTGGATCGGTAATGCTGACACACACAGTACTCGAAGGATTTATAACAGAGTAGCAATCACACACTTATTACATCGAATGTCTCAAAAGAGAACTTATTACAATAATATGGCTTAAGGCCATCTAATGCGATAACAGCGGAAGGCTTGGAAGATAAAGTGAGTCCATCAACTCCAACGGCATAGCTGAGCTGCACGGCAACGACCTATTGAACCTTACTCCTCGTCTGAAAAGTCTGCAACATAATACGTTGCAGCCCGAGAACGGGTCAGCACATGGAATATGCTGGCAATGTAACACAAAAGAGCAATAACAGAGTAATGCTACCACTACATGCATATTTGGCTGGTGGAAAGCTCTATGGTTACAGTTTTTGCAAAAAGCCAATTTTTTCCTACAACAAAGGAATATATTTTAATTTAACTATCATGGTGGTTGAAACATCATTGAGAAGGTAACCCCAACTCAATGATCCCAATTAAGATAATTAACATCCCAGCAATATTAATTTAGAGTGATGAGATACATGTGAATACTCAAGTACTAGATACTCAGAATTTTCCATAACCGGGAACACGGCTAACCATGATTATATTGTACACTCTATAGAGGTTTGCGCACTTTTCCCCACAAGACTTGATCGCCTCCGTTGATTTCTCGCACTACACGGTGTTTGGGAAACGGATGACCAAGACACAGTCTTTCAGAAACATTAACTCTCTACTCCGGGTAGACCATACCAAACCTACAAAACCCACTACCTGCTGATCTACCTCTTCAAGAGCTTCACGTAACTTACTCAACTATGCTAGAGCCCATAATAGCTTGTGGCTGCACACGGAAGTTTCTAGCATGAATAAACTCAGTTCCCTTTGAGCTAGGGTGGCGGTCCATAGGAAGATCACACGGTAACCCCGGGATTTCCAAAAAAAACAGGCAATCACTGGATACCCCAGGTGCCTCAATCCACCCAGATGTGTATTAAAGTTGCCACCTTAAGTAAACCATTAATTAACAATCTCACATCTGTCATGGATACACTCAAACCCAAACCACGTCTACGAGCATAGCATGGCAATATAAGCAACGTGTAGAAGTAACTCCCAAGGGTTTGATAATAAACAGGGCAATAGGTTCTACCTCAGCAACTACTTCCCAACCCACAAGTTAAAGACATCCTAATCATGCACTGTTTGAGGATTGAAACTAATGCATAAAAACTGGGTATGGAAAGAGTATGATCAATGTGTTACTTGCCTTGCTGACGATCCGTGAATCCTAGAGACTCGTAGTAACACGCTTCGCACTCCGGGAATTCTATCGCAAACAAACAATAACATACATAAGCAACAAGCAAAGATGCAAAAGTAAAACTCCAAATAAAAGAGTTTGACCGGAGAGTTCAACTTAAGAACTCTGGTTCGCAAAAAGAATCAAATCAAACGGAGCAACGAAACTCAAACGGCGAAAAAAATAAGATCCGTTTACTAATCTGAACTAGGGTCAAATTTTACAGAAACGAAAACTTGTTTGAGTTGATTATTCGGAAAGGGGGTTTCGAGATGAAACTCCAGGCGCTTGAATCGCCTGATTCCGATAAACGAGCGAAACGTTAAACAGGTTCGAACATCGGATCAGAAATCGCGATCAGAATAATCGCGGAATAAATCCGATAAAAAGAAAAATGACGAACGGCTAAACGAACGAACGTTCGTTAGCAGAAACTAAATGACGAACACATTCGTTAAAACGAACGAACGAGCGAATGCTCGCTATGTAAATAAACCGAAGAATAAAACCGATCTATATAAAAAAACAAACTAGAGTTTTCTCAAAAAAACCGAAGGGGTTTTATTCGGAAAAAAACCGGCGGCAGGGTGGCTACCTCCGGCGAGGTCGTCCGGCAGGGCGGGCGGCTCTGGCGAGGCTCGGCGAGGGGCGGCGGGGCTCGGCGAGAGGCGGGGTGGCGCGGGAGGCGGCGGCGGCGGCTCGGGCAGGGCGCGGGCGGCGGCGGCTCGGCTCGGGCAAGGCGCTGCTCGGCGGACGGGAGGCGGCGGCGGGTGGTGGCGGGTGGTGGTGAAGACGGTGGGGTGGTGGTATTTAAGGAGGAGGACGGCTCCGGCTTGGGGAAGGGAGCGCCCGGGAAGGAGTCCGGCTCGGACTCCCCTCGGCGTCCGTGCGGCGCACGGCGGCGCGCGCTAGGAGGCGGCGGCGAGGCGGGCCGGCCTGGCTGGGCCCTTGGCCCGGTCGGGCGCGGGTTCTTTTTTTTTCAAAAAAAAATAAACGTTCCGCTGATGTAAAAAAATCCTAGAAAAATAAATAAAAACCTAAAAATTCCAAAACAAGTTTTCTCCGTCTAAATGGAATATTTAGAAAGAGATGAACTTTTCTTGGCCCCTAAAATGCAATTTTTAAAACATGCAAAGTTTTCTGGGGCAAATAAAATTCCGAATAAAATCAAATAAAAACCAAATAATGATTTTAACATTTTTCCTCCGATATTTCAATTATTTTGGAGAAGTCATATTATCTCCCCTCATTTATTTATTTAAAATGAAATATTTTCCTGGAGAGAAAAATAATCAAAATCAAAATCCTCGTCTTCATTATTTGATAATACTCAAATATGAAAATCGGAAAATCCCCAACTCTCTCAGAGGATCCTTGTGTTGCTTAGGATTTCGAGGATTGCAAATGAAAAAGCATTAAAATATGATATGCATGGATGATCTATGTATAACATGCCAAATTGGAAATTTGGGATGTTACAAACCTACCCCCCTTAAGATGAATCTCGCCCTCGAGATTCGGGTTGGCTAGAAAATAGGTGCGGATGGTCCTTGCGAATATCCTCTTCTCGCTCCCAGGTGGCTTCCTCCTCGGTATGGTGACTCCACTGAACTTTGCAAAACTTGATAACCTTGTTGCGAGTGACTCGACTGTCAAAATCAAGAGTCTTTACTGGCTTCTCCTCATAGGTCATATTATTATCCAGCTGAATCGCCTCCAAGGGCACTGTATCATTCAACGGTATATCGGCCATCTCAGCATGGCACTTCTTCAGCTGTGATACGTGAAACACGTCGTGAACTCCTGACAATCCTTCAGGTAACTCCAGCTTGTAGGCAACTTCTCCCATCCGTTCCAAAATACGATACGGTCCTACAAATCTCGGGGCTAACTTTCCCTTAACTCTAAAACGTTTTACTCCCCTCAAGGGTGATACTCGCAGATAGGCTCTGCCTCAAATTTCATAGGTTACTTCCTTGCGTTTTGAATCTGCATAACTCTTCTGTCTGGACTGAGCAATCTTTAGTCTGTCTCTGATCATTTTAACCTTCTCCTCTGATTCCTTGATCAAATCTGGTCCAAACAACTGACGGTCTCCTACCTCATCCCACATCAATGGTGTTCTACATCTGCGTCCATACAGAGCTTCGAACGGTGCCATCTTCAAACTGGCCTGGTAGCTGTTGTTATAGGAGAACTCTGCGTATGGCAAATTGTCATCCGAACTAGATCCATAATCTAGCGCACAGGCTCTCAACATGTCCTCCAGAATCTGATTGACTCTCTCTGTCTGTCCATCTGTCTGCGGGTGAAAAGCGGTACTGAACTCCAATCGGGTACCCAAAGTCTGGTGTAGTTGATGCCAAAACTTTGAAGTAAACTGTGTTCCTCTATCTGATACGATGCTCCTCGGAACTCCATGCAAACATACGATCCTGGACATATATATCTTGGCAAACTTTGCACTTGTATATGTTGTTTTCACTGGGATGAAGTGAGCTACTTTGGTCAAACGATCCACAACTACCCATATAGAATCATATCCTGCCTTGGTTCTGGGTAATCCGGTAATAAAGTCCATACCAAGTTTGTCCCACTTCCATTCGGGTATTGGCATAGGCTGTAACAGTCCTGCTGGCTTCTGATGCTATGCCTTCAGTCTTTGACATACATCACATACAGCTACATACTCGGCAATATCCTTCCTCATACCGGTCCACCAGAAACGTTCCTTCAAGTCCAAATACATCTTGGTGTTTCCAGGGTGAATTGAGTATGGTGAGTCATGGGCCTCCTGAAGTATTAACTTCCTGATCTCCGAATTGTTGGGCACATAAATCCGATCCTCAAACCACAAGGTATCATGCTCATCCTCGCGCAAACCTTTGGCTTTACCTTCGCCCGTCTTCTCTCTTATCTCAGCAATCTCTTTGTCCTCCTTCTGAGCTTCTCGAATCTTGTCTAGCAACATCGACTGAACCTCCATTGTTGCAAGAAAACCTCTTGGAAGAATCTCCAATCGAAGTTCCATGATCTCCGCAGCTAACTCCTTTGGCAATCCTTTGTTCTCAAGGATATTAGCATAACTCTTCCGGCTCAAGGTGTCTGCTACGACGTTGGCCTTTCCTGGATGATAGTGTAGCTTCATATCATAATCCTTTATAAGTTCCAACCATCTCCTCTGTCTGAGGTTCAACTCCTTCTGTGTGAAAAATGTACTTCAAGCTCTTATGATCCGTGTACACATCACAGCGGTTTCCAATAAGGTAATGTCTCCATGTTTTCAACGCATGCACTACGGCTGCTAACTCCAAATCATGCGTGGCATAGTTCAACTCGTGTGGCTTCAGTTGTCGTGAGGCATACGAAACAAGTTTTCCGTCCTGCATAAGCACACATCCAAGTCCCAAGCAAGAGGCGTCACAATACACTTGAAACTCCTTATGTATATCTGGCAAGGTCAGCACTGGGGCTGTAGTCAATCGTTTCTTCAACTCCTGAAAGCTTGTCTCGCAATCCTCTGTCCATTTGAACTTAGTATCCTTCTTTAACAATTCAGTCATTGGCTTAGCAATCTTGGAAAAATTCTCAATGAATCTCCGATAATATCCTGCCAGTCCAAGGAAACTGCGGATCTCGCCAACTGAAGTGGGTGCCAACCATTCAGTGACCGACTGAACCTTACTGGGATCTACTGCTATACCCTCTCCTGATATAACATGCCCAAGAAATCCAACTTCTTTCAATGAAAACTTGCACTTGCTGAATTTGGCGTATAACTGGTGTTCCCTGAGTTTCTCGAGAACCAAACGCAAGTGTTCCGCGTGCTCCTCTTCGTTCTTCGAGTATATCATAATATCATCAATAAATACCACAACAAACTTGTCCAAATACTCCATGAACACCTTGTTCATCATACTCATGAAATAGGCAGGGGCGTTAGTCAGTCCAAATGACATGACCGTATACTCATATAATCCATACCGTGTGGTAAACGCTGTCTTTGGTATATCCTTCTCTCAGATCTTCAACTGATGGTATCCTGATCGTAGATCAATCTTTGAAAACACCTTAGCTCCTTGTAACTGATCAAACAGATCATTAATCATCGGTAAGGGATACTTGTTCTTTATCGTTACTTCATTCAGAGCTCGGTAATCAACAACCATCCTCAAGGATTTATCCTTCTTCTCCACCAAAAGTACTGGGGATCCCCAAGGTGATGAACTTCTATGAATGTAACCTTTCTCCAACAACTCTTTGATTTGCTTCTTAATTTCCTCCAGGTCATTTGCTGGCATCCGATAGGGTCTCTTGGATATTGACCCTGTACCTGGCAATAGCTCTATCAAAAACTCGATGTCTCGATCCGGTGGCATACCTGGTAACTCTTCGGGAAAACATCCGGAAAATCCTTTACTACAGGTACTTCCTCCTGTACAACTCCCGTGAGGGCGTTTACTTGGCTCCTCCTAGGCACATGCCTAGATACATACTTAATATTTTTTCCCTCCGGGGTGGTAAGATAAATTGACTTGCTAGCACAGCCAATACTTCCTTCATACTTTGACATCCAGTCCATACCTAATATCACATCCAATCCTTGCGACTCCAAGATGATTAGTCAGACGGAAAAACATGCGTGCCAATGATTAGAGGTATCTGGGTGCACCATCTGCTAGCCATGTACTCTGCTCCAGGCGAGCTCACTAAAAGAGGGGTCCTAAGGGTTTGGGTTGGTAACTTAAACTTTTCCACAAATCCCCTTGATATGTATGAATGCGATGCACCAGTACCGAAAAGAACAGTAGCGGTTAATGACTGAACCAAAAACTTACCTATTACCGCGTCCGGCTGCTCTTCAACTTCCTCCACGTCAACGTGGTTCACTTGTCCTTTGTTGAATGGATTGGGCTTCTTCCCAGCGCTCCCATTTCCGTTTCCATTCTTTCCTTCAGGGCAGTCATTGGCATAGTTCCCTGTCTTCCCGCACTTATAGCAAATAACTTGGCTTAAGTCCCTCTTTGCGGGTGTAGATGGGTTAGAGTGATTCTGATTATTGTTGGCTCTGTTCCCATTCCCGTTCTTCGCACCATTATGGTTATGCGATCCTCCTCCAGTATGGTTATGACCTCCATGGTTATGAACAAGTCCTCCCGAGTTCGGGGTTAAGCGAGGCTTCTGGTGAGCTCCTGAGTTGTATTTCACTTGTCCATACTTCCTCTTACGGCTCTCAATTTGCTGCTGCTTTCCTTCAATCATTAGAGCCTTATCTACCAACTCCTGGTAGTTGTTGAAGGTTGCCACCATCAACTGCATGCTCATCTCATCATTCAGCCCTTCCATAAACTTCTCCTGCTTCGCGGCATCTGTGGCCACATCATCAGGGGCATAGCGTGATAACTTGCTAAACTCATCCACGTACTGGCCAATAGTACGGTTCCCCTGGCGTAAGTTGCGTAACTCACACTTCTTCATCTGCATAGCTCCAGTCGAGACATGGGCAATACGAAAAGCCTGCTGAAACTGGGCCCATGTGACAGCGTCGATAGGATAGGTGGCTGTGAAATTCTCCCACCATGCTGCTGCAGGTCCGTCCAGTTGGTGTGCGGCAAAACGCACCTTCTCAGCATATGTGCATCCTGCGGTGGTTAACTCCCTTCCAATACGGCGTAGCCAATCATCTGCAACTATTGGCTCGGTGCTACTGGAAAACACCGGCGGCTGTAACCTTAAGGAATGGCCTAGGTTATCCACTGGCGGCGGGTTGTTGTTGGCATTGTTGTTGTTGGCATTGCCCTGGTTTCGAACTAGCAATTGCATCAAGGCATTCTGCTGCTGGATCAACTGGGTGATCTCCGGTGGAAAAACAAAATCGGGGTCTCTTCTCGGAGGCATCTGATGGGTTTAGATGGAAGAGATTAGAATAGAAAATGATCTAGGGGAGAAACACTACCCATATGCATATGAGGCAAACACAAACATTCATTCAATCAATCAAGCAAGGGCATACAAAATGGTCTGGGACTATCGCAAAAGTGCTCAACTACTACTAGTTACATGGGGGAATACTACTATTATATGGTGGTCATCTAAAAATTTTGATCGGTGGAAGACTCCATGATGTCTGCTCCAGCTTCATCTTCGTAGTCATCATCACTTGGATCTGAATCGGTGTCGTCGATGATGATGTAATTGTCTGGACAAGTGGGATCTCCTTCCTCTTCTCTCGGGGCTGGTCCTCCCATGAAGACTCCGATCTTCTCGACTAGATCATCATTCTTCTCCAGTAGGGTCTTGATTTCCTCCTCATATCCATCGCGTGTAAACTTGAGTTCTTCCTCCAGCTCGATGATCCTAGTTTTCGCCTTCTTCATCTCCATCATGTCTGCGCACATCTGGTTCTCCTGACGTCGAATGTGCTGGTTAGCTCCTGGATAAAAGCTGCGACAGATCTATCCTTCCTGGTGCTGATCATCTCCCATTGTTCATCTCGGCGCCCATATATTTGATAGGTGGTGTCTTTAAGCTCCCTGTTGTAGACTTCTCCAATGCGTCCCATGGTAATATGAGCTGCCATACTCTTGCCAAGGCTCCTAGTGGGTGCTTCGAAAGAAAACTCTATGGGTTTGGAAGTTGGCAAGAATGTCCTTCCTGGAACTCGTACTTGAATCATCCAGCGCTCTTCTTCTGGTAAAGTGGCGTTGTACGTCCCGGTGAAGCTTGGTATTCAAATATTCAAGTACCTAGTGACTTCCTTCAAGTGGCGTCCAAAAGGTGTGTCTTCATCCGGTTGTGCAAACTTGTTCTTCATCTCCTTCATCCTAAAGAGTGGAAAATGGAGAGGAGTCAGAAATGAGTAGAGAAGAGTGACCTATGGTTTATCTTAGTGGTCGTGTCCTACACTCAACCTGGCTCTGATACCATCTTGGAGCGACCCGACCTCAGATGGTCAAGTCTCTGTGCTTCCGTGTCATCCCTGGATCGGTAATGCTGACACACACAGTACTCGAAGGATTTATAACAGAGTAGCAATCACACACTTATTACATCGAATATCTCAAAAGAGAACTTATTACAATAATATGGCTTAAGGCCATCTAATGCGATAACAGCGGAAGGCTTGGAAGATAAAGTGAGTCCATCAACTCCAACGGCATAGCTGAGCTGCACGACAACGACCTATCGAACCTTACTCCTCGTCTGAAAAGTCTGCAACATAATACGTTGCAGCCCGAGAACGGGTCAGCACATGGAATATGCTGGCAATGTAACACAAAAGAGCAATAACAGAGTAATGCTACCACTACATGCATATTTGGCTGGTGGAAAGCTCTATGGTTACAGTTTTTGCAAAAAGCCAATTTTTTCCTACAACAAAGGAATATATTTTAATTTAACTATCATGGTGGTTGAAACATCATTGAGAAGGTAACCCCAACTCAATGATCCCAATTAAGATAATTAACATCCCAACAATATTAATTTAGAGTGATGAGATACATGTGAATACTCAAGTACTAGATACTCAGAATTGTCCATAACCGGGGACACGGCTAACCATGATTAGATTGTACACTCTGCAGAGGTTTGCGCACTTTTCCCCACAAGACTCGATCGCCTCCGTTGATTTCTCGCACTACATGGTGTTTGGGAAACGGATGACCGAGACACAGTCTTTCAGAAACATTAACTCTCTACTCCGGGTAGACCATACCAAACCTACAAAACCCACTACCTGCTGATCTACCTCTTCAAGAGCTTCACGTAACTTACTCAACTATGCTAGAGCCCATAATAGCTTGTGGTTGCACACGGAAGTTTCTAGCATGAATAAACTCAGTTCCCTTTGAGCCAGGGTGGCGGTCCATAGGAAGATCACACGGTAACCCCAGGATTTCCAAAAAAATAAACAGGCAATCACTGGATACCCCAGGTGCCTCAATCCACCCAGATGTGTATTAAAGTTGCCACCTTAAGTAAACCATTAATTAACAATCTCACATCTGTCATGGATACACTCAAACCCAAACCACGTCTACGAGCATAGCATGGCAATATAAGCAACGTGTAGAAGTAACTCCCAAGGGTTTGATAATAAACAGGGCAATAGGTTCTACCTCAGCAACTACTTCCCAACCCACAAGTTAAAGACATCCTAATCATGCACTGTTTGAGGATTGAAACTAATGCATAAAAACTGGGTATGGAAAGAGTATGATCAATGTGTTACTTGCCTTGCTGATGATCCGTGAATCCTAGAGACTCGTAGTAACACGCTTCGCACTCCGGGAATTCTATCGCAAACAAACAATAACATACATAAGCAACAAGCAAAGATGCAAAAGTAAAACTCCAAATAAAAGAGTTTGACCGGAGAGTTCAACTTAAGAACTCTGGTTCGCAAAAAGAATCAAATCAAACGGAGCAACGAAACTCAAACGGCGAAAGAAATAAGATCCGTTTACTAATCTGAACTAGGGTCAAATTTTACAGAAATGAAAACTTGTTTGAGTTGATTATTCGGAAAGGGGGTTTCGAGATGAAACTCCAGGCGCTTGAATCGCCTGATTCCGATAGACGAGCGAAAAGATAAACAGGTTCGAACATCGGATCAGAAATCGCAATCACAGTAATCGCTGAATAAATCCGATAAAAAGAAAAACGACGAACGGCTAAACGAATGAACGTTCGTTAGCAGAAACTAAACGACGAACACATCCGTTAAAACGAACGAACGAGCGAACGCTCGCTAAGTAAATAAACCGAAGAATAAAACCAATCCATAAAAAAAACGAAGTAGGATTTTCTCAAAAAAAACCGAAGGGGTTTTATTCGAAAAAAAACCGGCGGCGGGGTGGCTACCTCCGGCGAGGTCGTCCGGCAGGGCGGGCGGCTCCGGCGGGGCTCGGCGGGGCTCGGCGAGAGGCGGGGTGGCGTGGGAGGCGGCGGTGACGGCTCGGGCAGGGCGCGGGCGGCGGCGGCTCGGCTTGGGCAGGGCGCTGCTCGGCGGACGGGAGGCGGCGGCGGGTGGTGGCGGGTGGTGGTGAGGGCGGCGGGGCGGCGGTATTTAAGGAGGGGGGCAACTCCGGCGTGGGGAAGGGGGCGCCCGGGGAGGAGTCCGGCTCGGACTCCCCTCGGCGTCCGTGCGGCGCACGGCGGCGCGTGCGGGGAGGCTGCGGCGAGGTGGGCCGGCCTGGCTGGGCCCTTGGCCCGGTCGGGCGCGGGTTCTTTTTTTTAAATAAATGTTCCGCCGACGTAAAAAAAATCCTAGAAAAATAAATAAAAACCTAAAAATTCCAAAACAAGTTTTCTCCGTCTAAATGGAGTATTTAGAAAGAGATGAACTTTTCTTGGCCCCTAAAATGCAATTTTTAAAACATGCAAATTTTTCTAGGGCAAATAAAATTCTGAATAAAATCAAATAAAAACCAAATAATGATTTTAACATTTTTCCTCCGATATTCAATTATTTTGGAGAAGTCATATTATCTCCCCTCATTTATTTATTTAAAATGAAATATTTTTCCGGAGAGAAAAATAATCAAAATCAAAATCCTCGTCTTCATTATTTGATAATACTCAAATATGAAAATCGGAAATCCCCAACTCTCTTCGAGGGTCCTTGAGTTGCTTAGGATTTCGAGGATTGCAAATGAAAAAGCAATAAAATATGATATGTATGGATGATCTATGTATAACATGCCAAATTGGAAATTTGGGATGTTACAGCTTGCCCCCACCCTGGCTAAAATCAAGGCTCTTCTGGGGAATGGGCTGAATGGTATTGACTTGGTCCGGGTTTGTCTCGCCTGGTAGATCATTCCATTGAGCCGCCGCCCTGGTCTGATGTGTACCTACACGGGCAAGAAAGATGACCCTCTGCGGCACAGCTCTGTCAACTTACTGGACCACGTCGTTGATGACATGACAAAATCACTTCTGAACGAAAGCCTAGCAGATTGTGGTAAGGTGGGCTTAAGCCCTTTCTGCGAAGCTAACCCAGCTCCAGCGGTAAGCCGCCCATCTGAAATAGTTACCTTCACCCCTTGATGTTTTATCTGTATTCACACTTTTGCTGATTTTCACAGGTTGATGACAAATTCTGGAAGGCTAAATATGATCATGAAGCTGTGAAGAAAGCCAGGAAGGTCAAGAGAGCCGCCAGGAAAGAGGCTGCGAAGAAGAAGGGCAAGAAAGCCACTGCCTCTGACTTGCTTTGGCTAGAAGATTCTTTTGAATCGGAGGTAGCCCTTGACTCTCTTGGCTCCTTTTTTTAACCATCTTCTTGACACTGATTATCAGCAGGAGGACGCAGGAACAAGTCATGGAAAGGATGAAGAGGTAACTATCATTTCCTCCGACTCCGAGCCTTTGCCAAGACAAAAAATTCGAAGAGTAACCCGGAAAGTAAGATTTTCACATCCCTTAGCTTTATCAAGATCCTCAATTTCTTTTGAAGCGACAGATTCATGAGAGCTGGAGGCAGACCCGGACCAGCAAGAATGCGGAACTCTCCTATGGCTTATCTAATACACCAAGGAAGCGTCTGAACGAGGTCACCCCCAATTTAAATCCCTTTTATCCTTTGGCGGGTCTCACTCGTCAACCACTCAATTCTTTTGACTTGAATTATCAGGAAACTTCACCTTCCTCCGACGACTCAATGCAGTCCAATTTGCCGGCTTTCAAAATCGCTCCAGGGTAATGATGATCTGCTTATCCCATGTTCTTTTCCATTCGTTGTATTTACACTAACCTTTTGATCTTATGCATCGGAAAAGCAAAGCCCAGTAAAAAGGTGAAGAAGAACAAGCCAGCCGAAGAGCCGATCTTTAAAGAGCCGGAACTTGGAATGGCCGCACCTGAAACCTCTACTCATGAGCCGCCACCTGAGCCAGCTCATGACACGCCAATGCCAATTGCTGACCTGCCTGCCGAGCAAGCTGCCGATGGCTCTGAAAAACTGGAAGTCCCTAGCCCGGCAAGGACGGATGATCCTCAAGACCCTGATGTCGAGATTACCAAGACCGGCTACATTGAGCTGGGGAGACCAACTGTACTGGCCAAATGTTCTGCCAAAGTAGAACTCCTGGAACATCGCAAGGCCAAGTTTGATGTCATTGATTATACTCACATGAGTATTGGAGAAGTTTTTTCTGGCAATCTGAGCCAAGTACACAGTAGCCGTGATGTTGAAATTGCTATAGTGAAGCAGATGCACCAAAAGTTTGAGGTATAATCCCTTCTTTGTACTAATTTATCCTTACTATGCCAGCCCCCAAGTCTATTGCTTATGATGAATATGATGTAGACTTAGAAACAAGCTTAATAACATTAGTGATATATTTGGATGACATATAAGAAAACCGGCTTACTCCATAGTCCCCAAGGGCCGGCTTAATCGGCATGGTTGAGCCAGTCCTTCATATGCTTGTATAGAATAAAATACGTGTAAAACTTTAACAAAAATATGCATTAGGCCCCAAGTGCCAAGTACTCTTGCTTGTAAAGTGCTTGGGACTTACTCTCATGAACCGCCACTTAGGTAAAATTCTTTGGTAGACATTAGCCCCCAAGTGCCAAGTGTTGTTGCTTGCAAAAGGCTTGGAACTTTAAGATTATATGTTAACAGTTATGATTTTGACCCAGTATTTGTACAGGACACCACCAGTCAACTTGAATCAGAAGTATCTGACTTGAAGAACCGTCTGGAAGCACAAGTGACGGAAACCCAAAGAGCCAACTCCAAGTTTGAATTCAGTATATCTGAACAAGAGACACTTAAAAAAGACTTTGAAATGGAGAAAAAGGCCCGGGCTGATGAAAAGATTGCTTTGATCAATCGAGCTGAGAAGGCAGAGGCGGCTCTTGAAGAGGCGACCGCCGAATTATCTGGCTTAAAGCACCATGTCTCTCAGATGGTCTCAGCAATCTTTGGTAAGTCGCCCTGCAAGTGTCAAATAGTTGAATCTTTCTAGTTATTGTCATTAACTTACCTGACATTGTTATGCAGGCCCCAGGAGTTCATATCTTAACCAAGATATGCTGATAAAGCTGAAGGTAGTTTACACGCTAGTTGAACAACTCTACACCGGGTCTCAGCATGCCTTAGCCACAGTGGCCTTGTCAAATGAAGTGCCCACACTCCTGGTGGATGTGCTAAGGAAACTCTCTGTGCTGCCCCAGCGATTTGCTGAACTAAGGCGATCGTCTGCAAGAGCCAGAGCCGTGGCTTCCTTAAGTCGGGCCAAAGCTTGGCTACCGGAGTTAGACCCGGCCAACGATGCGGTCACGAGTCAGTTAGCGCTGACCTAATGGTTCTGCGGAGGTAAAAGGCCGACGTATAGCCATTGGTTATCTAAGCCTTAAGGAGGATGGCACTCCCTTTGAACAGGAAGACTTCGCCACTTGTGTGAAGGAGATACGCCCCGTGGCCACCCTGATAGCTGATGAAGCGGATCTCACCAAGTACCAGCTAGGTTATGACGCGGAGAACTGGAGAATTCCAACACCACATTATAAAGTGACCAACCTGATCCCACCAATCCGTAAGCATACCTTCGCCCCTGAAGTTGACCCGGCCGGACTAATTGATGATGAAGCTGAATTTGAAGCTTTGAATGACATTGACTGGTCATCATCAACCTTCCAGGAAAGGGAACATGGCGAAGAGGCGGAGAGGGCTGACTCGGACGCTTCAGGCCAACATGAGAATTAATCCACTAGACCGCTCATACCTGTGATCCGCTTGAAAACAATATTAATTATTTGGACTCGACGAGTCATGTAATAGGGTAGAAATAACTTTGTTTTGCTATGCCATCGTGCACGTGTTTGGTGCTCAACACTATTAAGCCGCCATCTTATATTCACCCGTATTTTACTTATCATCTGTTTTCCTTATGCTTTAGCAAATCTCTGAAATGTCCTGCACACACATAAATAGATCACAAGATCCCTTGGCGGCTTACCACAAGGCGGGTCATAATATCTTTACATATAACCATTAATATGGAAAAAGTGTCACAGATAAGCCTATTGTGAAATATAATTTTGAAACACAACTATGATATCATACCTGTGATCTTTGGGTTTGTAGTGCCGATTTATGTGACCCGAACAGTAAGGGTGATAACCCAATCTTTGGAAACTAGTACTTCCAAATGTATGATGATTCTCATATGTTGGCGACTTATCATCCAAAATCAAGCTGGGCTAAATTTAACCACACTTGTACTTAAATCTTTGAACAAAAAGTCTCAAGTCAAATAAAGGCTGCTTTCAAATAAAACTTAAACCAAATAAGAAGAAACAATCGAGGCTTCTGATTCGAATACGATCAGTAAACCGTTCCAAAGGGGTTAAGCTAGGATTCGAATACGATCATGTAGCCCCCAATGGCTTTGGTGTTGCACCGATCAAGAGGGTACCGACAGCTATGTTCTGTTTGGTTCGAATACGACCTATGTTTGAACAGGAAGCCCCCTAATGACCTTGAGAGTTTTTTAACGACTCTGATTCGAATACGATCAAAGTCAGTTCCCAAAAGGGGTTGAGCTATGATTCGAATACGATCAAGAAGCCCCCTAGTGAGCTTGGCAGTGTGCCGATCAAGAGGGTACCGACAGCTATGTTCTCTTTGGTTCGAATACGACTTTTGAACAGGAAGCCCCCAAATGATCATAAGGTTTAACGGCTAGATTCGAATACGACCATGAGCCAGACCAAGAGGGTTAAGCTAGATTCAAATACGATCAGCCCCCAATTGGTCATTTGAAATGACAATGATGAAGACATATGACCATTAAAGATGAAAATGACAGAGGTCCTGCTTTATTACTTATCATAATATATACATCTTCAAAATATGTACATCATGAGAGCCGGTGGCTCAAGTGTAGTAAGGCCGCAGATGAGCGATATTCCACGGCCGGCGGGTCTCCTCCTCCGACTTACGTGAGTCTTTGTGCTCTCGAACATCGATAAGGTAGTATGACCCGTTGTTCAAGTTCTTGCTGACCACAAAGGGCCCTTCCCAAGGTGGGGATAACTTGTGTGCATCAGTTTTATCCTGGATGAGCCGGAGCACCAAATCACCTTCCTGAAAGGTTCTGGACATAACCTGGTGGCTGTGATAGCGGCGCAGGTCTTGTTGGTAAATCGCCGATCGAGCTGCTGCCAGGTGTCGCTTTTCATCTAACAGGTCAAGTGCATCCTGAGGCGCTTGTTCACTGTTAGCCTCAACATAAGCCATCACGCGGGGCGAGTCATTACGGATGTCACTAGGGAGAACCGCCTCGGCTCCATAAACCATGAAGAAAGGCGTATAACCCGTAGACCTGTTAGGAGTAGTATTGATGCTCCATAAAACAGAGGGTAACTCCTCCACCCAACAACCCGACGTCCGTTGGGGACCAAAAGCCGGGGCTTGATGCCTTTCAAGATTTCCTGATTGGCTCTTTTAGCTTGACCATTGGACTGGGGATGAGCCACTGATGAAACATCAAGCCGAATATGCTCATGTTGACAAAACTCTTCCATGGCTCCTTTGGATAGATTAGTGCCATTGTCAGTTATAATGTTGTGTGGAAAACCAAAACGAAAAACCACCTTTTTCATGAATTGCACCGTCGTGGATCCATCACACTTACTAACTGGCTCTGCCTCAACCCACTTTGTAAATTTGTCAACCGCCACCAAAAGGTGGTTCTTTTTATCTTTGGACCTTTTGAAAGGCCCAACCATGTCAAGCCCCTAGACTGCAAACGACCAAGTAATTGGAATCATTCTCAACTCTTGAGCCGGCACGTGAGCACGTCTCGAGAACTTCTAACAGTCGTCACATTTACTGACCAGATCCTCTGCATCAGCGTGAGCCGTCAGCCAATAAAATCCATGACGGAAAGCCTTGGCCACAAGGGACTTTGACCCGACATGATGGCCACAATCTCCTTCATGAATCTCATGAAGAATTTCTTGACCTTCCTCAGGAGAAACACAACACTGAAATGCCCCAGAGACACTGCGATGATGCAATTCACCATTGGCAATTGTCATTGACTTAGACCGCCGGGTTATCTGCCTGGCCAAGGTCTCATCCTCAGGCAACTCGCCCCGGGTCATGTAAGCCAAGTATGGCACTGTCCAATCTGGGATGACGTGAAGAGCCGCCACCAATTGTGCTTCCGGGTCAGGAACAGCCAAGTCTTCCTCTGTAGGCAACTTGACAGAAGGGTTATGCAGAATATCCAAGAAAGTATTAGGCGGAACCGGCTTACGCTGAGACCCGAGCCAGCTTAAGGCATCAGCTGCCTCGTTCTTTCTGCGGTCAATGTGCTCCACTTGGTAACCCTTGAAATGTCCAGCAATAGCATCAACTTCACGGCGATAAGCTGCCATGAGAGGATCCTTGGAATCCCACTTGCCTGAGACTTGTTGAGACACCAAATCTGAGTCGCCAAAGTACCTTACCCGGCTTAAATTCATCTCCTTAGCCATCCAAAGACTATGGAGCAAGGCCTCATACTTAGCTGCATTGTTAGTACAGGGAAACATCAACCGTAGCACATAACAAAACTTGTCACCTCAATGGCAAGCTAAAACAACTCCAGCCCCCGAGCCCTCTAGTTGCCTGGACCCATCAAAGTGAATAGTCCAATATGTGTTGTCTGGCTTCTCTTCAGGCATCTGTCGTGGAATTGTCACGTCAGATGTCCTCGTGAAAACACTTGGTTGTGGAGCCATCGCAACTAGGAAGCTTGAAGGGGTTAATCGGGACAAGGGACACGAGAGGTTTTTATACTAGTTTGGCCCCTTACGGTGAAGGTAAGGCCTACGTCTAGTTGAGTTGATATTGATCTTTCGATGACCAGGCAGCGAGATACGCTATGCCTGGCTCTCGATGAGTTGTTTCTTGCCCTAAGCCACCAGTAGGTCGTCCCCTTATATACACGGGTTGACGCCCTGTGGCTTACAGAGTCCTGGCCGGCTTATAAATAGTGTCCGGCTCGGTGACTAGCTAAATCTACCTTATGATACAAGTCAAGCCATTATGGCGGTTTACTACAATGGGCCTTAAGTCCTTTATTGAACCGCCATCTTCATGCTTGGTCTTGGGCTTATTTCTGGTGAGTCTTCTTTGCGTAACCCGGCCCCTCCTGGGCGGCTTACACAAATAGTTATATCCCCAACATTAGGCCCTAGATTGATTTGAACCTGTTCATGTCAATCTTAAAATACCTTAAGAAATAAATCTTCATTCTTCTGACTGTGCAAAAGGTTTTCTTTAACCCGCCATGACGTCATCTTTTGGATCCGTGTTAACCCGCCGTGACATCATCCTTTCTTAAATTCTTTTTTATTCCACCGTATCCTCCAACGGATCTCTGCCTTTATTGATTGTTCCGACAACCGAGGCGTCGGGGCCGCTGGATAATAACTTTTATCTCCTCGTTTCCCGCACCATCTTAGTTATCCTCTCCTTATAAATAGGCGCGACCTAGGTCTTCCCATTCTCCTCCTTCTAGTCATCTTCTTCCTCTCGCTGCTTTTCTGTCGCTCGAGCTCCACCACCGCCGCCGTCGCAGGTCTCGTCTTCACCAACTCTAGCCGCTGCATCAACCTGGTTTGACCAGAGAAACGCGACGACCCTCCGCTGCAATCCTGCATCCATGAGTCTTCTCTTTCCTGCTTTTTAGATCCACATTAGGACCTTCGAGTTCTTCGCGTTCTTCGCTGTTTAGTAGTTCCCTTTCATAGATTCCATCACCCCCGCTTTTCTTGATCTTGGAGATGGCAAAAAACCGATGCGGTAGATTTTCCGCACCTACTTTGAACGCAGATAGATCCCTTTCTGTTACACAGAGGCCCCATTCGAGCTCTTGAGCTTCTTCTGTGCCAATCTTTGGTCTAGAAAATTTTCTTACCAGAACAGCTTTTTGATCTCAAATAACAGTAGCAGATTATGAAACCTGTTTGTATCACCCGGAAAATTGCTTCTGTCAAATACCCTTAAGCACAACTGTCCATGTAACTGGCTTAAATAAGTGACACTGATCTGTAAGCCTTGCTTGCTTCCCATGACTTTAAGAAATTTTAACTGCTTTTGATACACGTAGCGGCTTAAATACTGTTGCATAGTCATCCTTATCTCATTAGGCCCCTTCTTAAGCCGCCTCCTTGAATAATTAAGATATTTTTGCCCGGGTTAAAATTGAACCGGAACCTCTTATTTGTCCTAGGCCAACTGTTGTCATGGCACCCAAGGCAACCAAGGCCCCTGTGACCTGCAATTGGGTCCCATCCATAGTCACTAAGAGTAAACTGTCTGAATTTGTGAAGTCTGGCCATCTGCCAAAAAAGGAGGTTATGTCTTATCGTGCCCCTGACTCATCTGAAGAGAGGCCTCAACCCAAAGAAGGGGAGGTAGTAATTTTCACGGATCACATGAACCGGGGATTTGCCCCTCCCGGCTCAAAATTCTTCAGGGAGGTTTTAAATTTCTTTGTTCTTAGACCTCAAGACATTGGACCCAATTCTGTGTCAAATATTTGCAATTTTCAAGTCTTCTGCGAGGTGTACCTGGGAGAGGAGCCAAGTCTGCTTTTGTTCAGAGAGCTCTTCTACTTGAACTGGCAGAATGAACGTGCCAACGGGCCTAGTCTTGAGCTTGGCGGCATCTCGATTCAGCGGCGGAGAGATTGCCTTTTTCCTTACGCTGAACTGTCGAGTCATCCAAAAGATTGGAATCAGACATGGTTCTATTGTCAGGACACTTCACCGGCTGATGAGAGCCCTCTGCCCGGCTTCCGGGCCCTGCGCCTTGAGTCCAACCATCCGCTGGTGGATAAACTGACTGCTGTCGAGCGTCTGCCTCTCAATCCCACTATCAAGAAGATCAAAGCTCTTTTGGGAAACGGCTTAAACGGCATCGATCTGGTCCGAGTCTGGGTCACTTGGCAAGTACTTCCATTAAGCCGCCGTTCCGGCTTAATGTGTACTTACACATGCGAGAAGGATGATCCACTGCGTCATAGTCCTGACGACTTACCAGATGATGTGGTGGATGCTACAACCCAGTCACTGCTGAAGGAGGGCACTGTAACTAGCAATGCCTTTGGCTTACTTCCCCCTGTAGTGAGTTATTAATCTTAATAAATACTCTTTATCATGTTATACCTTATTTGTACTCATAGTTCCTTATCTTTTCCGCAGGCCGATGACAACTTCTGGAAGGTCAAGTATGACTGTGAGGCTGCCAAACAAGCCAGGACAGCCAAGAAAATTGAAAGGAAAGCCGCCAAGACTGGAACCTCAAAGAAGAAGAAACCCATCGCCTCTGACTTATTCAAATTGGATGATACTTCTTCGGATGATGAAGAGGTAATCCTTTAATTTTCTTAACTCCTTTGTTGTTATTTTACTGACATTCTATCTTTTCAGGAGGATACGGGGAACAGTCAAGCAGTTGACGAAGAGGTAACTATAATCTCCTCCGACTCAGAGCCTTTGCCAAAGCAAAAAATCCGAAGGGTGACCCGGAAAGTAAGATTTTCACATCCTCTAGCTTATCAAGATCCTCAATTTCTTTTGAAGCAACAACAGCTTGAAAACCGGAGGCAGACGGGACCAACAAGGATGCAGAACTCTCCTCCGGCTTACCCGATGTAACTAGGAAGCGCCGGACCAAGGTTACCTCCGATTTATGTTCTGTTTTACCTTTGGCGGGTTTAATTCACCAACCTCTCAATTCATCTGACTCTAATTATCAGGATACCTCTCCTTCCTCCGGCGAGTCTATGCAATCAAACATGCCGGCTTTCAAAACTGCCCCCGGGTAATGTAACCTTATTTTCTTTAGGCTTTACCTTACTTATGCTTTAGTATTCATCCTTTTACCTTTATTGATAGCATGCAAGTGAAGCCCTGCAAGAGGGCAAGAAAAAATAAGCCGTCCCAAGACCCGATTGGTACTGAACCGGCGCTTGACATGTCTGCTCCTGACAGCTCCACCCATCAGCCGCTGCCTGAACCGGCTTCTGACATTCCGATGCCAACCTCTGACCCGCCTGCCGAAGATGCTATCAACATCTCTGATAGCCCGGAAGCTCCTAGCCCGGTCAATTTGACTGACCCGGAAGTTGAATTTCTGAAGAGTCAATATGTTGAACCGGGGCGGCCTACTGTCCTTGCCAAATGTACTGCCAAGGAAGAACTTGACGAATGTGAAAAGCCAAGAAGGACATTACTGATTATACTCTTTTAAGCATTGGTGATATAGTCTTGGGCTATCTGAATCAAGTGCATAATAGTCGTGACATGGAAATTGACATGGTGAAACAAATACAACACAAATCTGAGGTATAACTTATGCTATTTTCCTGAATCTTACTTACTGTACCAGCCCCCAAGTCTATTGCTTATGAATGAATATGCCGTAGACTTAAAAATCTGCTTACTGTTGGTTTGTCTGGTTTAAAGAGAATATATTTAACCCGGTGATAGCATGATACTTTGAACTTGTGATACACATTAGCCCCCAAGTGCCAAGTATCTTTACTTGCAAAATGCTTGGGACTTAATATGCATGACCCGGATTTATAGGTTAAAAAATTCTTTAACATACATTAGCCCCCAAGTGCCAAGTATCTTTACTTGTAAAATGCTTGGGACTTGAATGTTACCTTACCGTGATCCTTACCATAACCTGGTATCAATGCAGGCCACCATAAGTCAATTTGAGTCGGAGCTTGCTGACCTGAAGAGCCGGCTGAAAACTCAAGAGCTTGAAACTCAGAAGGCCAACTCCAAATTTGAATTCAGCGTCTCTGAACAAGAGAAGTTGAAGAAAAATTTTGAGTCAGAGAAGAAAATCTGGGCTGATGAGAAGGCTTCACTGGTGACTCGGGCCATCTTCGGTGAGCAGCTCTTGCAGAGGCAACAACTGAGTTGTCTGATTTGAAATGGCAGATATCCCAAATGGTCTCAGCCATCTTCGGTAAGTTATTGTACAAAACCTCAAACATTGTAATCCTCCAATGACTATTGTAATAGTTACCTCCAGCTCACTGCTGTACTTGTAAACACACAGGCCCCAGGAGCACCAACCTCAAGCAGAGCATGCTGATCAAACTTAAGGCGGTTTACACTTTAGTGGAACAACTGTACTTCGGGTCACAACGTGCCTTGGCCGTTGTAGCCTTATCAAATACCATTCCCTGCCTCCTGCAAGACGTGCTGAGGCATCTCGCAGTACTACCTCAACGAATTCAAGATTTAAGGCGGGCATCTTCAAGAGCTGGAGCCGTGGCCGCATTGAGTCGGGCAAAGGCATGGATGCCGGAGCTAGACCCGGCTGACCTCGCTCTTGGATACCCGAGCCTGAAGGAGGACGGTACTATATTTGATGATCATGATTTCACCGCCTGTGTCAAAGTCATACGTCCCGTGGCTACCCTTATTGGGAATGATACTAATCTTACCAAATATTCGCCGGGCTATGATAGTGAGAACCGGAGAATTCCAAACATTCCATATGATCAAGTCAGCCTGATTCCTCCAACGCGTAAGCATACTTTTGCCCCTGAAGTGGACCCAGCCAGTTTAATAGATGATGAGGCTGAGTTTGAAGCCTTGAGTGGCATTGACTGGGCCTCGTCAACCTTCCAGGACAAAGCAACCAACGGAGAGGCGGGGAAGGATAACCTGGAGTAGTCGAGCCCGCCGAAGGAATGAACCGCCAGGCGTTTTATAACTTTGCAAAAAACAATGCTTCGTTTATTCAGACTCAGGAAGTCTTGTAATAGAGTAGTAAAAACTTCGCAATGTTTGTCATGCCTTTGCGCATGTTCCTGGTGCTTAATACTTTCGTAAGCCACCATCATTATATGTTTCTGGCTTATGTTGACCGTTTATTTCCTTGACATTTAACTTCGCTTTGCCTTATCCTGTACATAAAGCAAGCAAAATTTCCTTGGCGGTTTATCGCGTCGGGGGTTACATAAAGTAGTGATAACCCAGAACACGACCCGATGACATCATATACAGGCCGGTTTATGATTACATTTGTTAAATATAATCACAATAGCATACCTGCAATCCCTTTGATAATCTTCCCTGCTCATATGATGTTTACCTGGTACTTAAGAACCTGGGGTAATCAATATTAAACCGGAAGAAAAAACCATCTCATAATATTTTCAAGAAGGTCTCAAGATAGTCAAAATAATTCATCCTTATGTTGGATGATAAACAATATTTACAGGCTTCTAATTCGAATACGATCAGTAAACCGTTCCAAAGGGGTTAAGCTAAGATTCGGATACGATCATGTAGCCCCCAGTGGATTTGGCGATGCTGATCAAGTGGGTATCGACAGCTATGTTCTCTTTGGTTCGAATACGACCTATGTTTGAACAGGAAGCCCCCAAGTGACCATAAGAGTTGTTTAATGATGCTGATTCGAATACGATCCACGTCAGACCCAAAGGGGTTAAGATGTGATTCAAATATGATCAAGAAGCCCCCAAGTGGGTTTGGCAATATGCCGATCAAGTGGGTATGGACAGCTATGTTCTCTTTGGTTCGAATACGACCTATGTTTGAACAGGAAGCCCCCAAGTGACCATGGCTAGATTCGGATATGATCATAAGCCAGACCAAAGGGAGAGCCGGATTCAAATGTGATCCGCTCCTCTGTTGGTTGTCTCCACCACCTGATAAAGAAGACACATAAACCTTTGAGTGTAAAAAGGACAGAGGTCCTTCTTTATTTCTTTATATAATATATACATTGTCAAAAAATATATACATCATGAGAGCCGGCGGCTTAAGTATAGTAAGGCCGAAGATGAGAAATATTCCACGGCCGGCGGGTTTCCTCCTCCGATTTACGTGAGTCTTTGTGTTCTCGAACATCGATGAGGTAATATTATCCGTTGTGCAAATTCTTGCTGACCACAAAGGGTCCTTCCCAAGGCGGGGATAGCTTGTGCATGTCAGACTGATCCTGGATGACCCGGAGCACCAAGTCGCCTTCCTAAAAGGTCTTGCTCCTAACCCGACGGCTATGATAGCGGCGCAGGTCTTGTTGATAAATCACTGAGCGGGCTATTGCCAAGTCTCGCTCCTCATCCAACAAGTCAAGCACATCTTGACGAGCTTTTTTGTTGTCGGCCTCAACATAAGCCGCCACGCTAGGTGAATCGTGCCGGATGTCACTTGGCAGGACCGCCTCTGCACCATACACCATAAAGAAAGGTGTGTAGCCTGTAGATCTGTTAGGCGTAGTGTTGATGCGCCATAACACAGAAGGTAACTCCTCCACCCAACAACCCGGAGTCCGCTGTAAGGGGACAAAGAGCCGGGGCTTGATACCCTTCAGGATCTCTTGATTAGCTCTTTTTGCTTGACCATTGGATTGAGGATGAGCAACAGCCGAAACATCAAGCCGGATATGCTCTCGTTGACAGAACTCTTCCATGGCACCCTTGGAGAGATTAGTGCCATTATCAGTTATAATGCTGTGTGGGAAACCAAAACGAAAAATCACCTTTTTCATGAATTGAACCGCCATGGCTGCATCACACTTACTGACTGGCTCTGCCTCAACCCACTTTGTAAACTTATCCACTGCCACTAGGAGATGTGTCTTTTTATCCTTAGACCTCTTGAAAGGTCCAACCATGTCAAGCCCCCAGACTGCAAATGGCCAAGTGATTGGGATCATCCTCAACTCTTGAGCCGGCACATGAGCTCGTCGTGAGTACTTTTGACAACCATCACATTTACTGACCAGATCCTCCGCATTAGCATGAGCCGTCAGCCAGTAGAAACCATGATGGAAAGCTTTGGCTACAAGAGATTTTGACCCGGCATGATGGCCACAATCCCGTTCATGGATCTCACGGAGTATCTCTTGGCCTTCTGCAGGTGACACACAGCGTTGAAACGCCCCAGTGACGCTTAGGTGATGTAACTCGATGTTAATAATCGTCATAGATTTGGAGCGCCTGATAATTTGTCTTGCCAAGGTCTCATCCTCAGGTAATTCTCCCCGGGTCATATAAGCCAAATATGGCACTGTCCAATCCAGGATAACGTGAAGAGCTGCCACCAGTTGTGCCTCCGGGTCTGGCACCGCTAGTTCTTCCTTGGCAGGCACCTTGACAGAAGGGTTATGTAAAATATCAAGAAAGGTGTTAGGCGGCACCGGCTTACGTTGAGATCCCAACCGACTTAAAGCGTCAGCCGCCTCAATCTTCCTTCGATCAATGTGCTCCACTTGATAACCCTTGAAGTGACCAGCCACAGCATCTACTTCACGATGATAAGCCGCCATAAGGGGATCCTTGGAATCCCACTTGCCTGACACCTGTTGAGCCACGAGATCTGAGTCGCCCAAACACCTTACCCGTCTTAAGTTCATCTCCTTGGCCATCCGGAGACCATGGAGTAAGGCCTCGTACTCAGCTACATTGTTAGTACATGGAAACATAAGCCGGAGTACATAACAAAATTTGTCACCTCGAGGGAAGTTAAAACAACTCCAGCCCCCGAGCCTTCTAGCTGCCTGGACCCGTCAAAGTGAATAGTCCAATAGGTGTTATCTGGCTTCTCCTCAGTTGCCTGCAACTCTGTCCAATCATTGATAAAATCCACCAAAGCCTGAGACTTAATAGCAGTACGTGGCATGTACTTCAAACCATGAGGCCCAAGCTCGATAGCCCACTTGGCGACTCGTCCTGTGGCCTCCCTATTCTGGATGATGTCTCCCAAAGGGGCAGAACTTACCACAGTTATGGGATGACTTTGAAAGTACTGCTTCAACTTCCGGTTGGCCATAAATACTCCGTAAACGAGTTTTTGCCAATGTGGATACCTTTGTTTAGATTCAATGAGCACCTCACTGATGTAGTAAACCGTTGAACCGGATGCTCCTTGCCAGCTTCCTTACGCTCAACCATGATGGCAACACTATCGGCTCGTGAATTGGCAGCCACGTATAACAGCAACGGCTCTTTATCAATGGGAGCCACAAGAACCGATGGTTCAGACAACTGTCTCTTCAAGTCTTCAAAGGCAGCATCAGCAGCATCACTCCAGACAAAAGTGTCTGATTTCTTCATCATCTGATATAACGGTAGGGCCTTCTCACCTAACCGGCTTATGAACCGGCTTAAAGCGGCAACACGACCCGCCAGTTGCTGAACATCATTGATGCATGCCGGTTTAGCCAGAGAGGTAATTGCCTTAATCTTCTCCGGATTATCTTCAATGCCTCTGTTTGATACCAGAAAACCCAAAAGCTTGCCTGCAGGTACACCAAATACACACTTGGCCGGGTTAAGCATCATTTTATAAACCCGGAGATTATCAAAGGTTTCTTTCAAGTCAGATATTAAGGTTTCCTTCTTCCTGGACTTCACCACGATGTCATCTACATAAGCATGAACATTACGCCCGATTTGATCGTGTAGACAGTTTTGCACACATTGCTGATAAGTCGCCTGAGCACTCTTGAGTCCAAACGGCATGGATACATAACAGAAGGCCCCAAACGGAGTGATGAACATCGTCTTCTCCTGGTCCTTAACTGCCATTTTGATCTGATGATAACCAGAATAAGCATCCAAAAAGCTCAAACGTTCACAACCCGCCGTAGCATCAATGATTTGATCAATACGGGGGAGAGTAAAGGGATCAGCCGGACAAGCCTTGTTTAAGTCCGTGTAGTCCACACACATCCGCCAGGTGCCATTCTTTTTGAGGACAAGCACTGGGTTAGCCAACCACTCCGGGTGAAAAACTTCAATAATAAACCCGGCCGCTAAGAGCCGGGCGACCTCCTCTCCAATAGCTTTCCATCTCTCTTCGTTAAAACATCGAAGAAACTGCATGACCGGCTTATACTTCGGATCAATATTGAGAATGTGCTCAGCGAGTTCCCTCGGTACACCCGACATGTCAGAAGGTTTCCATGCAAAGATGTCCCGGTTCTCACGGATGAACTCGATGAGCGCGCTTTCCTATTTGGGATCCAAGTTGCTGCTGATGCTGAACTGCTTAGAAGAGTCACCTGGGGTAAAGTCAACAAGCTTCGTCTCGATGGCCATTTTGAACTTCAACGCCGGGTCATCCTCGGTAGTTGGTTTCTTTAGGGAGGTCATATCCGCTGGTTCAACATTATCTTGATAAAATTTGAGCTCTTCCGCCGCACAGGCAGCCTCAGCATAAGCCGTGTCGCCTTCTTCACAATACAACGCTACCTTGCGACTTCCATGCACAGTGATGGTGCCCTTGTGACCCGACACCTTGAGCTGCAAATAAACGTAACACGGCCGCGCCATGAACTTAGCATAAGCCGTCCTCCCAAACACAGCATGATATGGGCTCCTGATTTTGACCACCTCAAACGTCAATTTCTCAGCCTTGGAGTCATATTCATCTCCAAAGGCCACCTCCAGCTCAATCTTGCCAACTGGGTAAGCTGACTTACCAGGAACCACTCCATGGAAAACATTGTTGGATGTCCTCAGATTCTTATCAGTTAACCCCATGCGTCGAAAGGTCTCATAATAGAGGATATTGATGCTACTACCTCCGTCCATGAGTACCTTAGTGAATTTATATCCACCAACTTGAGGTGCTACCACCAAGGCCAACTGACCCGGATTATCGACCCGTGGAGGGTGATCTTCTCTGCTCCATACGATGGGCTGTTCTGACCACCTCAAGTAATGAGGAACTGCCGGCTCAACAGAATTCACGGCCCTCTTATGAACCTTCTGGTCGCGTTTTCATAAGCTAGTGGTAAACACGTGGGACTGCTCACTATTCAACTGCTTCGGATTGCTTTGATAACCCGACTGTTGCTGCTGCTCTCCTTGACCAGAATGCTGTTGATTATAGCCGCCTTGACGTCCCTGAAAGCCGGAACCTGAACCACCACCCGGGCCATGAAAACCGCCAGCCCCTGAGCCGCCACCAGACCCATTATTGCCATCAAAGGTGTTGGAATTCTTGAACGCTTTCATGATCGCACAATCTTTCCACAGGTGCGTGGCGGGCCGCTCTCTGGTGCCGTGTCTTGGGCAGGGCTCATTGAGTAGCTGCTCAAGAGATGGGCCTGACCTGCCGGACCGAGGCGGCTTACCCTTACGTCTCTGATTGTTACCTTGCGCATTGGCATTGGCCACAAATTTCGGGTTACCATCCGCCTTATGCTTATTGCCTCATTGATTCATTGTATTATGCTGCTGACCCTTTTCATTGCCATTCTTCTTTCCCTTCCCGGTCTTTTCCTCATCAGACGCGGGATCCTTGGTACTATCAAATCGGCGTATTTGACTAAAGCTACCATTAGCGTACCCATATCATTGCAATCACGCTTAAGGCGCCCCAGTTTCTGCCTCAGCGGCTCAAAACGGCAATTCTTCTCCAACATGAGGACTGCAGAGCCGGCATCCATCTTGTCAGATGAGTGTATTATCTTCTTGACCCGGTGTACCCAATGAGTCATAGATTCACCTTCCTCCTGTTTACAATTTGTCAAGTCCACAATTGACATAGACTGCTTACAAGTGTCTTTGATGTTCTAGATGAAATGGGCTTTCAGTTCTGCCCACGAACCAATGGAATTGGGTGGCAAACCCTTCAACCAGGACCGGGCTGTTCCATCTAACATCATGGTGAAGTATTTAGCCATTGCCGCGTCGCTGACTTCCAATAACTCCATAGCCATCTCATAACTTTCGATCCAAGCTCCGGGCTGCAAGTCGGCCGTGTAATTCGGCACCTTTCGAGGTCCCTTGAAGTCCTTGGGTAGGCGCACGTTACACAGAGCTGGTACCAGACAATGAACACCGCCGGTTCTAGTGGCTACTCCCGCCTCAACAGAAGTCATTGGATACTCTGGGAAATCTTCATGTGCCGTCTGTTGAGCCGCTAGCTGAGCCGCCCGCTCGTTCTCCTGACGTATTCGGTCTTGCACCGGATTATAGCCACCGGGCTGGTTACGGTGTTGGGCGTTGCTTGACAAAGCTTCAGACTCCATGTGCCTGTTGTAACTCGGGCTCCAGTTCTGACGAGGCGGCGCTAACCAAGGCGGAGGAGTTGAATGAATCCTGTCCCGGCTGTAAGAATAGGTCTCTTGCTGGGCTAAGGCCGTCTGGAGAAGTTCTCTGACCCTTCGAGTCTCCACCGCTGTTGGGTCATCACCGTCCATGGGAAGAGCCGCCAAATGCACTGAAGCCGTGATTAAGTTCTCCATGGGGTTAGAAAAGTGACCCGGTGGTATCGGCACATAACGCGGTGGTGCCATGCTCACATGAGGAGGTGCCATCTCCCGAGGCTGAGCCGGCCCTCCTATTTCGGCTGTCATAAACTGATTGGTCTCTGGCGGGTTACTTGGGCCGGCTCTGGGTGTAGCAAAAAGAACCCGAGGGTCGTAATTCGGAGGTAAACGGGACTGGGTTTTCTGATGTCTCCTCCTCAACACCTCATTGGACGCGTTTAAGCTCATCATGAGCTGGTAAGCTTCTGACTGTAGCCGCTGCGCCCGGGCATCTAGAGCCGCCCGCTCTGTAGCTAATCTAGTGTCCTCAGCTGTCAAGGCCTCCTTGGCCTGAGCTATTTCCTCACGCACCCGTGCCACCTCCGCGTCATGCTCATCTTTATTCGCAGGAATAACCGTTGCGGTTAATAGGGTCGTAAGCTTGTCCATGAGATCTATCAGCACCTGAGCCGGCGGGCGCACGGGGCCACCTGCCCCGGCTGCTCCTATCCCGGACGTTATTGCTGCAGCAGCTGTAGAATTTGAGCCGGGCTGAGTCCCAGCCATAGAGACTCCTACCCATCTTGGCGGCTCACAGGGGTCCGGAATACTGGTGCCATCGGAACAGCCCCCGAGCATGCCATCTTGCGCTTGGTACAACGAATCTGTTGAGCCGGCGGACGAATCACCGTCTGAGAGGACGACCGTCTCACCACCATCTCCAGATTCTTCAGAGAATTCCTCTCGGTGGATGCATCCCACAAAGGCACGCTTCATGACAGGTTGAATCCGGGTCTTCCTCGCATGCTGAGCCGTCTCGACGAGGTTGATGCAGTTGTCCGGCTCAGGGCCTGGCTCACCGATCCGGCCGATGAAGATGTGGATTCCGCCGAAGGGAACTTGGTACCCGTACTCAATTGAGCCGGCATCGGGACCCCAGCCTTCGTCGTCGATGTAGATCTTGCCGCGATGACTCTTGGTCATCCGGCCCACTACGTATCCATTGAGCCCTTCGAAGTTGCCCTTCAAGAACTCAAATCCACCGTGTGCTGGCCCCACGGTGGGCGCCAACTGTCGTGGAATTGTCACGTAAGATGTCCTCGTGAAAGGACTTAGTTGTGGAGCCATCACAACTAGGAAGCTTGAAGGAGTTAATCGGGACAAGGGACACGAGAGGTTTTTATACTAGTTCGGCCCCTTACGGTGAAGGTAAGGCCTATGTCTAGTTGAGTTGATATTGATGTTTCGATGACCAGGGAGCGAGATACGCTATGCCCGGCTCTCGATGAGTTGTTTCTTGCCCTAAGCCACCAGTAGGTCGTCCCCTTATATACACGGGTTGACGCCCTGTGGCTTACAGAGTCCTGGCCGGCTTATAAACAGTGTCCGGCTCGGTGACTAGCTAAATCTACCTTATGATACAAGTCAAGCCATTATGGCGGTTTACTACAATGGGCCTTAAGTCCTTTATTGAACCGCCATCTTCATGCTTGGTCTTGGGCTTCTTTCTGGTGAGTCTTCTTTGCGTAACCCGGCCCCTCCTGGGCGGCTTACACAAATAGTTATATCCCCAACAGCATCTGCAGTTCTGTCCAATCATTGATGAAGTCCACCAGTGCTTGAGACTTGATAGCGGTACGTGGCACGTATTTTAAACCATGAGGCCCAAGTTCAATGGCCCACTTGGCGACTCGTCCTGTGGCTTCTCTGTTTTGAATGATATCTCCTAAAGGAGCAGAACTGACCACAGTGATGGGATGACCCTTGAAATATTGCTTAAGCTTTCGGCTTGCCATGAACACCCCATAAACGAGCTTCTGCCAATGTGGATACCTTTGCTTGGACTCAATAAGCACCTCACTAACGTAGTAAACCGACCGTTGAACCGGATGTTCCTTGCCAGCCTCCTTGCGCTCCACCATGATGGCCACACTAACAACCCGTGTGTTAGCAGCCACATATAGCAATAATGGCTCCTTATCAATGGGAGCAGCAAGGACCGGCGGCTCAGCTAGCTCTCTTGAAATCTTCAAAAGCAGCGTTAGCAGCATCACTCCAGACGAAGTCATCTATCTTCTTCATCATTTGATACAGTGGTATGGCCTTCTCACCTAACCGGCTTATGAACCGGCTTAAAGCAGCAATATGACCTGCCAAACGCTGAACATCATTGACGCACGCCGGCTTAGCCAGAGAGGTGATTGCCTTGATCTTCTCCGGGTTAGCCTCAATGCCTCTGTTGGAAACCAGAAAACCCGAAAGCTTGCTTGCTGGCACACCAAAAACACACTTGGCCGGGTTAAGCATCATCTTATAGACCTGGAGATTATCAAAGGTCTCCTTCAGATCATCTATCAAGGTCTCCTTCTCTCTGGACTTTACCACAATGGCATCCACATAAGCATGAACATTGCGCCCAATCTGATTGTGAAGACAATTCTGTACACACCGCTGATAAGTCGCCTGGGCACTCTTAAGCCCAAAAGGCATAGACACATAGTAGAAGGCTCCAAACGGAGTAATAAAAGCCGTCTTCTCCTGGTCCTTAACTACCATCTTGATATGATGATAACTAGAGTAAGCATCCAAAAATGTCAAACGGTCACAGCCCACCGTAGCATCAATGATTTGATCAATACGAGGGAGGGCAAAGGGATCAGTCGGACAAGCTTTGTTTAAATCCGTGTAATCCACACAAATACACCAAGTGCCGTTCTTCTTAAGTACCAGCACCGGGTTAGCCAACCACTCTGGATGAAAAACTTCAATAATAAACCCGGCCGCCAAGAGCTGGGCCACTTCCTCACCAATGGCCTTACGCCTCTCCTCATTGAACCGCCGAAGAAACTGCTTGACCGGCTTAAATTTTGGATCAATATTGAGAGTGTGCTCAGTGAGTTCTCTTGGTACACTCAACATGTCAGAAGGTTTCCATGCAAAGATGACCCGGTTCTCACGGATGAACTCAATGAGTGCGCTTTCCTATTTGGGATCCATATTTGCACTGATACTGAACTGCTTGGATGAGTCGCCTGGAATGAAATCAACAAGCTTGGTGTCGTCAGCCGACTTAAACTTCATCACCGGCTCATGCTCTGTGGTTGACTTTTTCAAAGACGTCTTGTCTGCCAGGTCAACATTCTCCTTGTAGAACTTCAACTCCTCTGTTGCGCAAACAGA
Source organism: Triticum dicoccoides (assembly GCF_002162155.2). Lineage (NCBI taxonomy): Eukaryota > Viridiplantae > Streptophyta > Magnoliopsida > Poales > Poaceae > Triticum > Triticum dicoccoides. The sequence continues at coordinate 205,227,825 of NC_041385.1, forward strand.
TTCAGTGAAAGCAGCATCGCCTTCCTCACATTCCATGGATATCTTCCTACTCCCATGCACCGTGATGGTGCCTTTATGACCCGGCATCTTGAGCTGCAAATAAACATAACACGGCCGTGACATGAACTTGGCATAAGCCGGCCGTCCGAACAGGGCGTGATACGGGATCTTGATTTTGACCACCTCAAAGGTTAAATTCTCAGCCCTAGAATCATGCTCATCTCCAAAGTCTACCTCCAGTTCAATCTTACCCACTGGGTATGCCGACTTACTAGGGACCACTCCATGAAAAACAGTGTTGGAAGTCTTGAGATTTTTGTCAGTCAAACCCATGTGGGGAAAAGTCTCATAGTAGAGGATATTGATGCTACTGCCTCCATCCATGAGCACCTTAGTGAATTTGTATCCACCAACCTAAGGTGCCACCACCAAGGCCAAGTGACCCGGATTCTCAACCCAGGGAGGGTGATCTTCCCTACTCCATAGAATAGGCTGCTCAAACCATCTCAAATAACGAGGAACTGCCGGCTCAACGGCGTTCACAGCCCTCTTATGAAGCTTCTTGTCCCGTTTGCAAAAACTGGTGGTAAACACATGATATTGTCCACTATTCAGCTGCTTTGGATTACTCTGATATCCACCCTGCTGCTGCTGCTGACCTCCCTGGCCAGATTGCTGATTATAACCACCTTGATTACCGTGAGAGTTTTGAAAATTGGAATTTGAACCGCCGCCCGGGCCATGAAAGCCGCCGCCCTTCCCACGATTACCATCGAACATGTTGGAATTCTTGAAAGCCTTCATGATCATACAGTCCTTCCATAGGTGAGTGGCTGTGAGGGAGTCCTGGACTAGGGGGTGTCCGGATAGCCGAACTATCATCGTCGGCCGGACTCCAAGACTATGAAGATACAAGATTGAAGACTTCGTCCCGTGTCCAGATGGGACTTTCCTTGGTGTGGAAGGCAAGCTTGGCAATACGGATATGCAGATCTCCTACCATTGTAACCGACTCTGTGTAACCCTAGCCCTCTCCGGTGTCTATATAAACCGGAGGGTTTTAGTCCATAGGACGAACAACAATCATACCATAGGCTAGCTTCTAGGGTTTAGCCTCCTTGATCTCATGGTAGATCCACTCTTGTACTACCCATATCATCAATATCAATCAAGCAGGAGTAGGGTTTTACCTCCATCGAGAGGGCCCAAACCTGGGTAAAAACATCGTGTCCCTTGTCTCCTGTTACCATCCGCCTAGACGCACAGTTCGGGACCCCCTACCCGAGATCCGCCGGTTTTGACACCGACATCGGTGCTTTCATTGAGAGTTCCTGTGTGTCGTCACTGATAGGCTTGCTGGCTCCTTCGATCATCAACAACGACGCGGTCCAGGGTGAGACTTTTCTCCCCGAGCAGATCTTCGTATTCGGCGGCTTTGCACTGCGGGCCAATTCGCTTGGCCATCTGGAGCAGATTGAAAGCTACGCCCCTGGCCATCAGGTCAGGTTTGGAAGCCTGAATTTTACGGCCGACATCCGCGGAGACTTGATCTTCGATGTATTTGAGCCACAGCCGAGAGCGCCGCACTGTCATGATGGGCATGATTTAGCTCTGCTACCGGACAGTGCCCTGGAGGCCGCACACGAGTCCGCTCCGACCCTTAATTCGGAGCCGACCACGCAGATCGAGGATGGGTGGCTAGACACCGCCTCGGGGGCTGCAACCTCTACGGCGATGGAGCCGAATACTGACTTTGTCCCTCATGAGGCTAGTGACTCCGAGGTGCCGGACTCCGCTCCGGACTCCGAACCTCCCGCGCCCCCTCCAATCGAATCCGATTGGGCGCCTATCATGGAGTTCACCGCTGCGGACATCTTTCAACAATCACCTTTCGGTGACATCCTGAATTCGCTAAGGTATCTCTCGTTATCAGGAGAGCCCTGGCCGGACTGCGGCCAGGACGGATGGGATGCGGACGACGAAGAAATTCAAAGCCCACCCGCCACCCACTTTGTAGCCACTGTCGACGATCTAACCGACATGCTAGACTACGACTCCGAAGACATCGACGGTATGGACGACGATGCCGGAGATGACCAAGAATCAGCGCCTACGGGGCATTGGAAGACCACCTCGTCATACGACATATACATGGTCGACATCCCAAAGGATGGGAATGGTGAGGATGCAGCGGAGGAAGACTCCTCCAAGAAACAGCCCAAGCGCCGGCGTCAGCGGCGCCGCTCTAAATCCTGGCACAGCAAGAATGGATATTCCGGCACCGGAGATAATAACACCCCAGAGAGTGTCGAAGACAACCCCCTCCAGCAAGATTCAGCATAGGAGGACGGAGAACCAGCCTTCACGAGTGAGCGGCAGACGAAGAGGTAGAGGATGATAATTACATGCCTCCATCCAGAGACGAGGCAAGCCTCGACGATGACGAATTTGTCGTGCCCGAGGATCCCGTCGAACAAGAGCATTTCAAACACAGGCTAATGGCCACGACAAACAGCCTAAAGAAAAAGCAGCAACAGCTTAGAGCTGATCAAGACCTACTAGCTGACAGATGGACTGAAGTCCTCGAGGCCGAAGAGTATGAACTCGAACGCCCCTCCAAAAGCTACCCCAAATGCAAGTTGCTCCCCCGACTAGAGGAGGAGGCATACAAACCTGCATCACCAGCGCACAATACGCTTGACCGACCACCTCGTGGCTGCGACAGAGAGGCCTCTAGGCCCTCCACCAGAACCGTACCCCGGCACCACTCGAAAAGTATGAAGCCAGGGGGGAATGCGGCGGACTTGCGAGACATATTGGAGGATAAGGCAAGACAATTAAGATCGATCTACGGATCACGTGGGCGCCCCACGATGCGCGACGACTACCGTCGCACCAGATACAGCAACTCCGGCCGGGCCGAACATAGTAGACAAAGCTCGCTTGAGCTACGTCGTGATATAGCCCAGTATAGAGGCGCCGCACACCCACTATGCTTCACAGATGAGGTAATGGATCATCAAATCCCCGAAGGATTTAAACCCGTGAATATTGAATCCTACGATGGCACAACAGACCCCGCGGTATGGATCGAAGACTATCTCCTTCATATCCACATGGCCCGCGGCGATGATCTTCACGCCATCAAATACCTCCCACTCAAGCTTAAAGGAAAAGCTTGGCATTGGCTTAACAGCTTGCCAGCAGAATCAATTGGGTGTTGGGAGGACCTGGAAGCCGCATTCCTTGACAACTTCTAGGGCACATATGTGCGACCACCAGACGCCGATGACCTAAGCCACATAATTCAGCAGCCAGACGAATTGGCCAGACAATTCTAGACACGGTTCTTAACAAAGAAAAATCAAATCGTCGACTGTCCGGATGCAGAGGCTCTCGCAGCCTTCAAGCATAACATCCGCGACGAGTGGCTGGCCCGGCACCTAGGACAGGAAAAGCCGAAATCCATGGCAGCCCTCACATCACTCATGACCCGCTTCTGCGCGGGAGAGGACAGCTGGCTAGCCCGCAGTAACAACCTCAACAAAAACTCTGGCAGTCCGGATATCAAGGACCACAATGGCAGGTCGCGTCATAACAAAAACAAACGCCACATTAACGGCGATAACACTGAGGATACGACAGTTAACGCCGGATTCAGAGGCTCTAAACCCGGTCAGCGGAAAAATCCATTCAAAAGAACTACTCCGGGTCCGTCCAATTTGGACCGAATACTTGACCGCTCTTGCCAGATACATGGCACCCCCGAAAAGCCAGCTAATCACACCAACAGGGATTGTTGGGTATTCAAGCAGGCAGGCAAGTTAATTGCCAAAAACAATGACAAGGGGATGCATAGCGATGACGAGGAAGAGACCCGGCCACCGAACAATAGAGGACAGAAGGGTTTCCCCCCACAAGTGCAGACGTGAACATGATATATGCAACTCACATACCCAAGAGGGAGCGGAAGCATGCACTCAGGGACATATACGCGATGGAGCCAGTCGCCCCGAAGTTCAACCCATGGTCCTCCTGCCCGATCACTTTTGATCGAAGGGACCATCCCACTAGTATCCGCCACGGCGGATTCGCCGCATTGGTTTTAGACCCAATCGTCGATGGATTTCACCTCACTAGAGTCCTGATGGACGGCGGCAGCAGCCTGAACCTGCTTTATCAAGATACAGTGCGCAAGATGGGCATAGACCCCTCAAGGATTAAACCCACAAAGACGACCTTCAAAGGCGTCATACCAGGTGTAGAGGCCAATTGTACAGGCTCAGTCACACTAGAAGTGGTCTTCGGATCCCCGGATAACTTCTGAAGCGAGGAGTTAATCTTCGATATAGTTCTGTTCCGCAACGGCTATCATGCTCTGCTCGGACGAACCACGTTCGCAAAGTTTAACGCGGTGCCGCACTACGCATACCTCAAGCTCAAGATGCCAGGCCCTCAAGGAGTCATTACAGTCAACGGAAACACTGAACGCTCCCTCCAAACAGAGGAACACACAGCGGCTCTCGTGGCAGAAGTACAGAGCAGCCTCTTAAGGCAATTTTCGAGTCCGGCCGTTAAGCGACCGGAGACGGCCAAACGCGCCCGGAGTAACCTACAACAAGACCACCCGGCACGTTCCGAGCACGCGTAGCAATGCGGCCCAACCCCAGCCCTTGCAAAATTGCAAGACTGGTCCTTCGCGTACATCATTACGCTCTGGAGATACCATGGGCATAGGGGGAGGGGCACGACCACAACAGGCCCAGAGTGCGGCTCAACCACACCAGGGGCTCCCAAGTGTGTCATCTTTTTTCTTTTTTTTCTTATCCACAGGACTCCACTTACTAGAGGGCCTGTCCGGCAGTAGACCTGCCGAACTCACGATGCAACAGCCAGGGAGGGAGAAAAGCTACGACGAACACTCAGGTGGTCTCCATTACGAGCATTAAATCTGTTTTACACACCATTCCGCAGCCTACCCCTGGAGGGGGACATGGTTAATGGTCCTACCCCTTGCTTACCGCACTATTTTTATCGTTCTGCATTCATCGCAGTATTCCTTGAATAAACAATGCATCACTTTCTTGCTTATAATTGCATTTCTTTCTTATATATATGTTCATTTATGACATGATTGCATCCGTACACTTTGGTATGGCTAAACACACCAGGGGCTTAAGTTCCCCACATTATGGTGTGATAAGTCCGAACACTTTCACAAGTGCGGCACCCCGAAGTTATAGCATTATATGCATCGGCTCCGAATCATGTCTTGGGTCAATAGTTGGGTTTGCCCGGCTCCCATGTTTTGGTACCTTACGTTCCGTTGTATCGGCTAAGGTAGCACTGGGAGAACCACTGCGATTGCCCCCCAGTTGAGCTGGGCGAGCGCCTCAGTGGAGAAAGCTAAAACTGACCGTGATGATAAGGCGAGAGCTCGTTGCTGTTCGAGAGGTTTTCTCGAGTCCCTAAAGACTCATGCCGCTTAGAGCGAGGAACCGGCTTTGTCCGGCCCAGGAGTGGATAGCGCCCCGAACTCGGTCTTCCGAACACTAGGGGCTTCGCTGAAATTTAAAAGTATAGAATTCTATGGCTAAGTGAGAGTGTTCAAGCATTATAAGTCCGGTTGCCTCGTTCGTTGTGTTGAACGCCTCCCTAGATGGACCCAAAAATGGGAACAAGAGCGCTCAAGTTTATCCCGAACACCCCAGCACTTGTGGCATGGGGGTTGAAGCCAATGACTTGCCATCTCTCAGATTTGATAAACGGCCGCACAGAAGGTAATATTTTAAATTAACAAGCGTTGCTTAGCGCATACGAACAAAGTCTTCAGCGCATAGGATAACAAAATGCGAGTGTACCCAAATATTACATCTTTGGAGCACTCACCCGCAATCATGCGGGCACCCTTCAGGACACTCTTATAATACATTTCGGGCATGCGATACTCCTTGCCCGCCGGCCGCGCGTCCGTCAGAAGCTTCTCAGCGTCCATCCTGCCCCAGTGCACTTTTGCACGGGCAAGGGCCCGACGGGCACCTTTAATGCAGGCGGAGTGCTTGACGACTTCAACCCAGGGACACGCGTCCACCAGCCGCCGCACCAGGCCGAAGTAGCTCCCAGGCATGGCCTCCTTGGGCCACACCTGAACTATGAGGCCCTTCATGGCCTGTTCGGCCACCTTGTGGAGCTCGACCAGCTGCTTCAGCTGGTCGCTAAGGGGCACCGGATGTCCGGCCTCAGCATACTGAGACCAGAAGACCTTCTCCGTCGAGCTCCCCTCCTCGGCCCGATAGAATGCGGCAGCATCGGACACGCTGCGGGGCAGATCTGCGAACGCTCCTGGAGATCTCCGAATGCGGGTAAGTAATAGGTAATTCACATTTACATGCTTACTTTGCATTAAAAATGCCTTACCCTCCGCTATCTTCTTTAACGCCTCGACTTCCTGGAGGGCCTTGTGGGCTTCGACCTTAGCGGCTTTGGCACTCTCAAGAGCCGATGCAAGCTCGGACTCTCGAGTCTTTGAGTCGCGCTCCAAACTCTCGTGTTTTTCCATGAGAGCCTGGAGCTCTTGTTGCACCTCCGCCACCCGCTCCTCCTGCTTCTCTCGATCGGCTCGCTCCGTGGCCGCATTGCGTTCGGCCGCGGACACCGCCTCCTTCAGGGTCGCCACCTCGTTCGGGGCCCCTGGAGTACCCACGTTATCCTTGTTATTTCTCTTGCAACCAAAATCCTTTTCTGTAAGGTACAAATTTAATACGGTGTTACTCACCTTCCTTGTCCTCGAGCTGCTTCTTGGCACGGCCGAGCTCGCTCTCGGACCGCTCGAGGTTCTGCTTCAAAGCATTGACCTCCGCAGTCAGTGCGACAGAGGTCAGCAGCGCAGCCTGCAATCCCATATTGACATATTTTTTAGTAACTCCTGCGTATATCTTTTTAGATCCTCAGTCCGGATTTTCTTTCCGAACACCGAACCGAGCATCAGGGGCTACTGTCTATGCAGTATTATATTACATATCTTAAAATTCTTACCTCAAAGCCTATTAGAAGGCTGCTGCAGGCTTCGGTCAGCCCGCTCTTGGCGAGCTGAAGCTTCTGAATCACCGCACTCATGACAGTGCGGTGTTCTTCTTCGATGGAAGCGCCGTTAAGCGCCTCCAGCAAGTTATCCAGCGCCTCCGGTTGGACGGAGGCCGCCGGCGTCACAGTCTTGCCCTTCTCACTAAGGGGCCGCTCGCCGGACTCCGGAACCACTACAGGTTCCGATGCGGAGTCCGGTGCAGAGTCCGGGAGGTTGCCTTGCGGCACCTCCGGGGCCTCCTCCTCCTGGCGGGTCCCTTCCCGGGATCCCACCTCGGCGTCAT
>NC_041385.1:205235451-205247083 GCF_002162155.2 Triticum dicoccoides
GGACCCGCTCGACGAAGCGGGAAGATCGTCCTTGGCTGGACTACAAGTTGTATGCGGCATTAGAAAGACACCATGTGGCAAAAAGAAAAATTATAAATCATCCAGGAGTCCGGATACTTACGATCTTGCCAGGGGCTTGGCCCTTGAGGGCCACTCCTCGTCGCCATCACCGACGTTGGCGGAGCAGTCCGGGGGAAGGGTCCTTCCCTTCTTGGGCCCTTCGGCCTCCCTCGTTGGGGAGGCCTTCCTCTTCTTCTCTCCCCCCGCTAGGGGAGAGGCCTCTTTCTTCTCCTCCTCGTCCTCAGGGGAGGAGTCCGCCTCGGAGTCATCAGACGATGAGTCCGATACCACCTGACGTCGGGAACTCCTTCGGGTTCCCGTGGCCTTCTTCTTGGCCTTCTTCTCCGGCACCACGTAAAGTGCCGGGACCAGCAGCCCCGTCAAACGGGTGTCCGCTGGGTCTTCTGGAAGGGGAGCCGGACAGTTAACCTGTCCGGACGTCTTTTGCCAGTCCTGTTAAAGGCATTGGGAGTTTAGATCCCACATGGAGTCAAACTATGAAAAAAATGAGTGTCCCGTAAAGGATAACATAGCTTACCTCGCCGGCCGGGCGCTGCGTGCTGAATCCGCGATCTTCGGTTACGGATGCAGGAGCTTCGGCGCCCTTGAACAGCACCCTCCAGGCAGCTTCGTACGTCGTATCGAAGAGCCCGCTCAAGGTCCGGTGCTGTGCCGGATCAAACTCCCACAAATTGAAGTCCCGTTGCTGGCAGGGGAGAATCCGGCGGACGAGCATGACCTGGATCACGTTGACAAGCTTAAGCTTCTTGTTCACCAGGGTCTGGAGACAGGACTGGAGTCCGGTCAGCTCCTCCGAACTACCCCAAAGCAAGCCCTTCTCTTTCCAGGAGGTGAGCTGCATGGGGATGCCAGATCTGAACTCGGGGGCTGCTGCCCATTTAGGGTCACGCGGCTTGGTGATGTAGAACCACCCCGATTGCCACCCTTTGACGGATTACACGAAGGCACCCTCGAGCTAAGTGACGTTGAGCATTTTGCCCACCATGGCGCCTCCGCACTCCGCTTGGCTGCCCTTCACAACCTTCGGCTTGACATTGAAGGTCTTTAGCCACAAGCCGAAGTGGGGCTGGATGTAGAGGAAGGCCTTGCACACGACGATAAATGCTGAGATATTGAGGATGAAATTTGGGGCCAGATCATGGAAATCCAGGCCGTAGTAGTACATGAGCCCCCGGACGAAGGGGTGGAGTGGGAAGCCCAGTCCGCGGAGGAAGTGGGGAAGGAATACGACCCTCTCATGGGGCCTGGGGGTGGGGATGAGCTGCCCCTCGTCGGGGCAGCCGGTGCGCGATGTCGCTGGACAGGTATTCGGTGCTGCGCAGCTTCTCGATGTGCCCCTCCGTGACAGAGGAGGCCATCCACTTGCCTCCCGCTCCGGACATGGCTGGAGAAGGTCGAGGTGAGATGTGCGGACTTGGGCACTGGAGCTCGAGTGCGCGGAGATGGATAAGCAAAGGAGGAAGAAGGCGTAGGTAAAAGAGGAGGATCCTTATCCCCTTATATATGGGCGGACGAAACTATACGTCCCCACCGGCCTGGTAAAACTCGCTTATCTCCCAAGCTCCACAATCAATGGCGCGGTTGGGTTACCCACGTCCGTATTGATGGGAATCCCGGAATAAGGGGAACACGATCTCTGCTTCGACAAGACGTGCCAAGGAAACCGCTTCGCTAAACACGCTGAGGTGGTATAATAAAAACGATTCAAGTAAAAGCTTGGTAGTGGTGTGAAGTCACGCCACAAAATACGTCAGCAGATGGAACTTGTGTACATATTATTCTGTCTATGGTGGTTTGTGGAATTTATTTTACAGAGCCGGACACTATCCTGGTGTTCACAATCTTCTATGAATTATTCGGAGGAGGAACCCGCCTTTCAATGCCGAAGACAATATGCGCGCCGGACTCATCGCCACTGAAGCCTGGTTCAGGGGCTACTGAGGGAGTCCTGGACTAGGGGGTGTCCGGATAGCCGAACTATCATCGTCGGCCGGACTCCAAGACTATGAAGATACAAGATTGAAGACTTCGTCCCGTGTCCGGATGGGACTTTCCTTGGCGTGGAAGGCAAGCTTGGCAATACGGATATGTAGATCTCCTACCATTGTAACCGACTCTGTGTAACCCTAGCCCTCTCCGCTGTCTATATAAACCGGAGGGTTTTAGTCCATAGGACGAATAACAATCATACCATAGGCTAGCTTCTAGGGTTTAGCCTCCTTGATCTCGTGGTAGATCCACTCTTGTACTACCCATATCATCAATATCAATCAAGCAGGAGTAGGGTTTTACCTCCATCGAGAGGGCCCAAACCTGGGTAAAAACATCGTGTCCCTTGTCTCCTGTTACCATCCGCCTAGACGCACAGTTCGGGACCCCCTACTCGAGATCCGCCGGTTTTGACACCGACAGGCTGGCTTTTGCGGCGTGCCATGCCTTGGACAGGGCTCATTCAGTAACTGCTCAAGCGTGGGGCTTGACCCGCCGGACCGAGGAGGTGGTCTCCCCTTACTTCGCTGATTGTTGCCCTGCGCATTGGTGTTAGCCACAAACTCCAAGCTACCATCAGCCTTACGTTTATTATTACCTCCTTGATTTGCCGGGTTATGCTGAGGCCCCTTGGTGTTGCTGTTCTTCTTTCCCTTCCCTGTCTTCTCATCATCAGACTCGGGATCCTTGGTAATATCAGAGTCAGTGTATTTGACTAGAGCCGCCATCAGCTAGCCCATGTCATTACAATCGCGCTTGAGCCGCCCCAGCTTCATCTTCAGAGGCGTAAAACGGCAATTTTTCTCCAACATTAAGACTGCAGAGCCAGCATCCATCTTATCAGACGAATGTATTATGGCTTTGACCCGACGCACCCAATGGGTAGTGGACTCGCCCCCCTCTTGCTTGCAATTAGTCAAATCCACAATTGACATAGGCTGTTTGCACGTATCCTTGAAGTTCTGAATGAACCGGGCATTTAACTCTACCCATGAACCGATGGAACTAGGCGGCAGCCCCTTCAACCAAGTACGGGCCGTCCGGTCCAACATCATGGTGAAGTACTTGGCCATCGCAGCGTCACTGACTTCCAGCAGCTCCATAGCCATCTCATAGCTTTCAATCCATGCCCCAGGCTGTAAGTCGGTCGTGTAGTTAGGCACCTTTCGAGGCCCCTTGAAATCCTTGGACAAACGGTCATTGCGCAGAGCCGGCACCAGACATGGGACACCTCCGGTCCTAGTGGTCATGCCTGCCTCAATAGAAGTCGTCGGGTAAATCGGAAAAGACTGGTAAGCCGCCCGCTGAGCCGCCTGCTCAGCTGCTTGCTGAGCCGCCCGCTCAGCCCCTTGATGTATTCTGTCCTGATCAACCAAGTTAAGAGTGCCACCACGCGCTAGATCATGCCCGCCCGGCTAGTCACGACACCAGGCGTTGCTTGAAACGGCCGCTGAATCCATGTGCCTGCTGTAACTCGGGCTCCGTCTTGGACGAGGGGTCGAATGAATCCTGTCTCGGCTATATGAGTACGCCTCCTGCTGTGCCAAAGCCGTCTGAAGAAGCTCTCTGACCCTTCGAGTTTCAACCGCCATTGGAGAGTCGCCCTCCACTGGGAGAGTCGCCAATCGTGCCGCCGCAACAATCATGTTCTCCAAAGGGTTAGAGTAATGACCCGATGGTGTTGGTACATATTGAGGCGGAGCAGTATTCATCTGGGGAGGTTCCATCATACGTGGCTGAACCGGCGTTCCAGCCCCGGGTGCTACAACCCGGTCTATCTTCGGCGGGTTACTGGGCCCTGCACCGGGTGTATGGAAGAGATTTCGAGGATCATAAACCAGAGGCAGCCGAGATTGAGTCTTCTGGTATCTTCTCCTCATGACCTCATTGGATGCATTCTGATCCATCGTGAGCCGAAAAGCCTGCGCCTGAATCCGCTGAGCCTGAGCATCCAGAGCCGTCCGCTCTGCAGTCATCCTGGCATCTTCTGCTGCCAGGTCTTCCTTAGCCTGCACTATATCTTGTTTTAACTGTGCCACTTCCGCATCATGTTGAGCTTGATCCGCTGGGTTAACAGCGACGGCTAACAGAGCGGTCATCTTATCCATGAGATCCATCAGCACCTGAGCCGGCGGGCGCACAGGGCCTCCTGCCCCGGCTGCCGCTGACCCGGAGGTTATCGCTGCCGCAATCGTAGAATTTTGAACTGGTTGCGTGCCAGCCATGAAGATCCCAACTCTACTCGGCGGCTCAAGGAGGTCCAGAATACTGCTACCATCGGAACAGCCCCCAAGCCTGCCATCTTGCAATTGATACAACGAATCTGCCTCACCTGTGGACGAATCGCCATCAAAGTAGATGGCCGTCTCACCGGCAGATACAGATCCTTCAGAAAGTCCTCCTCCGTGGATGCATCCCACGAAGGCACGCTTCACGGCAGGCTGAGCCCAGGCGGGTCTCGCACGCTGAGCCATCTCAATGAGGTCGGTGTAGATGTCTGGCTCAGGGCCCGGCTCATCGATCTTGCCGATGAAGATGTGGATTCTGTCGAAGGGGACCCGATACCCGTACTTAATTGAGCCGGCGTCGGGGCCCCAGCCTGCGTCGTCGATGTAGAGCTTGCCGCGACGACTCTTGGTCATCCGGCCCATAGCGTATCCCTTGAGCCCTTCGAAGCTGCCCTTCAAGAACTCAAATCCACCATGCGCTGGCCCCACGGTGGGCGCCAACTGTCCTGGAATTGTCACGTCAGATGTCCTAGTGGAAGGACTTAGTCATGGAGCCATCACAACTAGGAAGCTTAAAGGGGTTAATCGGGACAAAGGACACGGGGTTTATACTGGTTCGACCCCTTACGGTGAAGGTAAAAGCCTACGATCCAGTTTTGAGTGGGATTGCTTATGTCTCGATTACCAGGGAGCGAAATCGCTTGACCTAGCTCTCGATCTGATGTTACTTGCCCTGAACCACCGCCGGGTCGTCCCTTTATATACGGAGGTCGACGCCCAGCGGCTTACAGAGTCTCGGCCGACTCATAAACAATGTCCGGCTCAGTCTCTACCAATTCTTGCCTTACAATACAAGTCATGTACATATGGCGGTTTATCTCTACGGGCCTTAAGTCGCCTTTAGGCTTTGGGCCCTTAACTAAACCGCCATCTTCAGGCTTTATCTTGGGCTTCAAGAGTCTTCATAGGTATAACCCGGCCCCTCCTGGGCGGGTCATACCTAATAGTTATATTGTGGCACCCCGGCTCAGAGAAACCGGAACGCCCCGTATTCTAGCCCAGAGATCGAGGTGAAGTCTTCTGGAATATGACACTACTTAGCATAGAACAAACCAGCTTTCTATTATTACACGAATATGAATACAAGGTCTCCGATATTACAGTGAATACCACCAGCATGGCGACACTACACGATCCTCAGTTGCTCTATGCGAGCAGCATAACAAATTGCGGCAGCGGAACAACTACTGGCAGCGGAACAACGAACGACGATGATGGACTTCAATCGCAGGGACTCTGGCTGGAACGTTTATCCTAGATCGCGCACACAGAAACCACAGCAAACAAGCAAGCAATATAGGCACGACCTACAAACTGGCATGACATGCCAGGTCAGTACATTGGATGTACTTGTCAGCTCACAAAAAAACCAGAAGCATTCAAGACAAACAACAACATGGCAATTACAGGTTAAGCAGGAATTATCATGAGATCATCAGGATAACATGGCATGAACAACATGAACATAATACCGCTAGAACAATATGAACATGGCATGAGCATATAAACATGATGACACTATCATGCAACATGATAAAATTATCATGCACCAACTTATTCTCCTCGGGTTACCTCGTAACCATCATATGCATCACTTACCAACCTCGGACATTACACGAATATCCAACAACTTGGTATCCTTGATACCACGGTTATCATTTACGGATCACATAACTGACTCATCTCATCATCAAACCGGGGTGGTTATTAAGCACATTGTTATTATTACTGTTGACCCATAGTGTGACCGACACGAACTGGGCCCTTATCCATGGGCATGGCTATCGATAGATTTAGTATACACTCTGTAGAGTTAGCACATTGTACCCACACCGCGGAACCCATGGCCTCTTGCTCCCATTCGGGTGGACCAACGGCGTTCCGACAAAACCGTCCTACTGCCATGACACTCTCCCGGCCACTCCGACTCACTCTAAGTCATGGGTGGCCCCGTGTCTACCCCAGACACCAACGGCCACCATCATGGCAAAACGGTCCCAAACGGGGACAAGTGCACATAACCAAACTCGGGCGCACAAGGCTTATGCCATCCTACCTGATCAGGGTAGTGCCCGCACATAACCTTCCTAGTTGGAGGCACCGGCGAGAGGCACAACAATAGACCCAGTTAGGACCCCTCATAAGGCAAGTGTTGCTACACTGGTCAGCTCGATATGGTGGCACCATGACTCAGCCAACAGTTGTTCAAGTTCAGTTTAATCCGGTTAAACTTGAATTTAAATATGCTGAGCCATGATAAAATAACATGATGCAATTACAATATCAACATGAGCATGAGCATACAACATAACTATCCACCATATCCACAATGAATCATATCCAACTGAGCATGGCATAACGACGTGCATGAATATAACAAGTACAACACTACCCATAGAAACCTAGCATGACCACTAGCATCAACAATAAATATCATGCAATAACATATCAACAATGCTACCATGCAAACATTTAACCAACTGGATGTAATGGAACATGCATAACGACGGCACACGGAACAGATGATAGTCATGCACCGAATACCATCACTAACATGAACATGTACTACTATCAAGCATAAGCATATGAAAGGAATACTAGCAACTAGAACATGATAACAGAGTACAAGACAACATAGCACAAAAGTGAACATGAAACTCTAAGCAGCACCGGAACAACGATAACCATGTTTTAAACAAGCAAACATTTAATAAAGATTCAAGTTGAAAACCATGGCTATTGCATGACTATCATGCAAGTGGTAGTTGTGGCTTGCCTGGGGGTGACGGAGACTCCGGGAAGAAGTGCGGTGAAGCCGCGGAACGAAACGCCGGACGGTTCTCTCTCGGAGGGGGCTGATTAGAGGCAAGGGCAATATGGTCATTTTCATAGTGTGAACACTTTATGAAAATGGAACCAACAAAAAGAGCTCAACGAGACGAAGAAGTGAGCGTTGGTTTCACCTCGATCGGAGTTACGGTTGCGGAGTTATGAGGTGTAGAAGATCAGGGACTTTTCTGTAAAAATATTTATCACCAACGGATCCCTGAGTGGATAAGGCAGAAACACATATAAGGAAATACGCTTTCAGAAGTTGAAAACGTACTCACCAAAATACATGTCCACATGTCCATGTGGCAGAGGCGGGGCCGGGGTTGGTCAAAGTGGGGTCGGCGGGGTGTGAGGCTGACGGATGGGTCCCATGGGCTGTGGGGCCCGTCACTTATCCAGCTGGGCAGGCGTGGTCAACGCCCACCCACCGACAAGTGGGCCGTGGAAGAGGCGGGGCCCGCCTAGCCTCGTCTTCTTCTTCCTCCTGCTCCCTGCCCCGACGGAAGCAGAGGAGGGCCTGACCAGGGAGCTGCCGGCGACTTGGCGGGCGACTCCGGCCACCTCAGGTGACGGCGAGGGCGCTGGCGGCTGCGGCCAGGTCTCCCGCGTCCATCCAGAGGGTTTGCAGGCACCAGGGAGGACGAGAAGAAGCGGAGCTTCGAGGGGAACAGAGGGGCGGGCGGCGGCCGTTGCACGCGGGGACGACGGCCCTGGGGGGCTCCGGTGTCAGGAGAAGGGCGTGGGGAGAGTCGCCGGAGGGTGAGGAAGCTCTTGGCGGCGACTAGAGGGAGGGAGGAGGTCGGGATGGGCGAGATGGGGAGGCGACGAAAGGGTCGGGCGGCGGCCGGATGGGGAGCACATGGCCACAAGGCTCTCCGGCGAGGGGCAAGGTGGTGGGGCGAACCATGGGGACGAGGGGAAGCTCGTGGACAGCTCGGGAGGAGAGGAGAGGGACTAGGCTTGCTGGGACCAAGGAGGAACCACGGCAGCCATGGCGGACAGAGGCAAACTCCGGCGAGATTGGGCAACTCCAGAGGGAAAATGAGGCGTGGGAGGGGCTTGGGAGCTGTGGGAGGACCTTGGGCATGCTTATATAGCCGAGGGGAAGCCTCTCGAGCATCACAAGCGAGCTCCTACATGGCTCTAATGGTGGACAGTGGCGGGGCACGACACGGGCATGGAGCTAGCGGCTCATTTATGGCGAGTCACGACGAGCCATCGCCGCAGTGAGGTGCAGTCGATCACGGGGAAGCTCCTGGACACGGTTGGACGTCAAGAAGAGGAGGGAGGAGACGAGCACAGGGGCAAGAACTAGCCAGAGCAGGCAATGTGCGTGACGCCAACATGATCACCACGGGCACTGGTGAAAATGGCGCGTTCTGGCCGGGCCTACCATGTCCAGTAGATAGACTGTCGTGCCCTTAGTCAAAATTAGGAAATAAATCGGTCGAGGGGCAAAGGACAGATTTGCACTTAGCTCCAGAGCAAATCAACAGGAAGGTGTTTGTAACTTGTTGTGGTTATTCTAGCTTGGTAACGTGGTAAATATTTTGTCCGGCAATGATCACACTCTAAGGTGACTAAGAGGGCAGAGTTTAAGCTCAAGAAGAGGAGTTTAGCTAGTGGTTGTTGTAGAAACCACCAGACTGGACAGAAATACAAAACATGAAGTAGCACTCACATATCAAGTTGTATTGAGCTGAATTTGGTCATGGCCCAATTATTTGAAGATATAAAGATGCTCAAGGATTTTCATGCCATTTGGATAAACAAAAATAGCACTTGCTTCAGAAAGATTTATTCTGACCAGAAACTTGGAAAAATTCCACAGGGCAAATGGCCAAAGAGATTGAGCCACATCTTGGTGGAGGGAGGTTATATGAATACTGGAAGGCCTAGAAAAATTTTCAGCCATAATGGAGCAAGATAAAATATACTTGCTTCACAAACTGAAAATTTGGGCAGAAGCTAATAATTGAAGCTGAGCTCACCTGGAGGCATGACATGAGCTCAACTTGGGTGGAGGGCTATGATATGATGATATAAAGGATCATGCAAAATGGCAACTCATTTGGATATGCCTAGCTTGCAGCTCCTTCCCAAAGCTTCTTTCTGGACAGAAACTTTGGAAATCATAATTAAATAATTACTAGGCAAATGAGGTTGCATTTTGGCATGTGGCAATTATATGGACATGAAAATATGTCCAAGGGGTTTGAGGTCATTTGGGAAAATGAAAATGGCACTTGCTTCACAATGTGCCATTTAGGGCAGAATAGGAAATGAATTATTTGAGGATTATTTTTTATCATGGAAATGAAAAGTTTTGCCATCTTTGATCAAGATATGATCCAAACAATTTATGAGAATTATTTGGGAATTTTAGGAGTGACAGAAATATAGGTTGCTTCACAACCTAGGGTTTTAAAGGGTCATTCTTTTATCAGAAAAAGAATATTCCCAATAAAAAGAATATTGGGTTAGGTCAAGGATGAAAATGACAGGGTTTCAGGATGATGGTGAGGATGACAAGCCACTATAAACCTAGGAAGACATGATCTTCCCAAGTTTCAGAACCACATAGCCACGGAAAAGCAAATCAATGCAGGAAATCCAAGAAAAATCGAGGAAAAAGAAAAGGGCAGAAATACAGGCTGTTACAAACCTTCCCCCCTTAAAGAAATCTCGTCCTCGAGATTTGGGTTGCTCAGGGTTAAACAATTTTTTATGACTTGAAAAAACCATTTCCAACTCGGCTTTCTTTTATTTATTCTGATATAATATATCCACTAATTTGGATCTGACTGACTCTCTTGATCTGGGGTGGTTTGCTTCATCGTATCTGACATATGGACAGGACTTGCCTCATACATTCTTGTTCACCTTGACTCAACTTTTTCTTTCATATTTGTTGGCTGAGCTAGGGTCTGAAAGATCTTTTGACATATGTGTCCTTCTCGATTTTGATCCTTACTGGAGATGTTATTCTGGTATCGAGTACCAAGAATATTCCAAGAGGTTGGGGAAGACATCTTCCCGTGGAATGAAGAATTTATTTTATCCAGGCATCGGGTTCCTTGAATATATGCATGCCTTTCTGGGTTCAAAACAATGAGGTGGATCATACCTGTTTTGTTAATTGATTCTAACATCTTGCAGGAGTTTCTGACTTATCTTTACTGGTTTCATAGTCTTGAGTATCCAAGTTGTACCAAAAGTTTGACTGTCACTTGCCGTGACTAATAAAAAAATGCACCATCTCCTGATGATAACATTTGCAGACTTGACTGGCGGTGATCTTGGCAAAGAATCCCTTTCACAGGCTATTCTTTAATTGCTTCCCATATGCGAGAGATAACAATCCTCAAAGTATATGTTCTCACAATGATTCTTCATTTTTGCTGGTATCTCCCTGGGAATAACAGTCGGTGTGATGCTCCATCGCGGGTGTTGAGGTCAATATATTGAGTTGTCCTGTGTTCGGACTTGACAGACTCAGGCATTTAATGCTGATATTTCTAAGTATATTGTGGACCAAGCTGGTTGCCTTTCCATCAGGTCCTTACTAGAATGAAGTAGACCTTTAGGCGTATCTTCACGGGGTTCGATATGGAATAAGTCTATCTTGGGCATACATACCACATTGCTCACAGAATAACCGGCATATTTGTATTGTTGTTCTTGTTCTTTCATTACTACTTTCTTTATCTGGATCCTTAATTGAAAGAGCGGGGCCTTATATATATCCTTGATTATTTTTGCGGCCCTGAGTAATGTCATGTCAATATCTTGCAATCATACCTTGGTCTGGTTCATGTCTTGAGTCTTGGTGTATTTATCCGGTTCACGTGTGGTTATACAGATCTCAGCACTGTTGCTGATTGTGCCGGACAGGGTCCGGATTAATAACATCACCTTGCGGAGCTAATCTTGATAATCACTGCCAAGACTATTGCCTCAACGTTGTCTTTCCGTGAATTCTTCCTTGTGCGAGAGACTTGCATGGACTTTGCAGCATACTCATTGAATGAACAAATATCTGACTCTCGAGGCATACCTTTGTTCTGACCGATTTTTGTTTCAGACCAACCGTTACAGATCTGCCACTTGGAAACCACTGTCATATGCTGTCAATTCATCGTTTAATGTCTTGTGCTAGTGTCGTACTGAAGAATATCGGGCATCTTGAATTTCACAACCACTGGGGTATCGTGCCGATGAAAACTGGATGGCTTGTTGAGGAAAACGGGGTACTGTACCTCATAAGCTTCCCCCCTTAAGGACTTGCTAGAGAAGACTTGGTACCTTATGCCAGAAGCTTTTGCAGTATTTTATTTGAGAAGACTTACTATCTTGCATGGGAATCCATTCATACTCTATTGAGGCAGACTAGGAACCTTGTCTTTGTACACTTCGCCAATAAATTGTGGAGAAGGACGGGA
>NC_041385.1:205247443-205342307 GCF_002162155.2 Triticum dicoccoides
TATGACAAGGATTGTCTGGCTGTCACTGTTGAATTCATTTCATATTTGGACTGACTTCTGGGTGTCGCAATGTTGTAAATTTGACTTATGGCAGATTCAATCATCGTGCATAAACTTGAAATGCACTGTTGATCCAATTTTGTTCTCTCGTTGATTTAATCATTGCTGTGATAAAAGTATATTTTTGACGGGTACTTGTTGTTGCAAGTCTGAGAAGAATATACTTGTATTCAAACTGGATGTCTGCAATACAATGATGTCAGCTGAAAACCTCATTGCTTTTAACTGACTTCTGCTACGTCTTGAGCTTGCATTGGTTTTCCTTGAAGAGGAAAGGGTGATGCATCAATAGTAGCGTAAGTATTTCCCTCAGTTTTTGATAACCAAGGTATCAATCCAGTAGGAGGCTCCCCAAAAGTCCCACGCACCTACACAAACTAACAAGAATTCGCAACCAACGCAATAAAGGGGTTGTCAATCCCTTCACGGCCAATTGCGAAAGTGAGATCTGATAGAAATAGTATGATAAGATAAATATATTTTTGGTATTTTATAATATAGATAGGAAAAGTAAGATGCAAATAAAAGTAGATTGAAAGCTTATATGATAAAAGATAGACCCGGGGGCCATAGGTTTCACTAGTGGCTTCTCTCAAGATAGCATAGTATTACGGTGGGTGAACTAATTACTGTCGAGCAATTGATAGAAAAGTGAATAATTATGAGATTATCTAGGCATGATCATGTATATAGGCATCACGTCCGTGACAAGTAGATCGACTCCTGCCTGCATCTACTACTATTACTCCACACATCGACCGCTATCCAGCATGCATCTAGAGTATTAAGTTCATAAAGAATAGAGTAACACATTAAGAAAGATGACATGATGTAGAGGGATAAACTCATGCAATATGATATAAACCCCATCTTTTTATCCACGATGGCAACAATACAATACGTGCCTTGCTGCCCCCGCTGTCACTAGGAAAGGACACCGCAAGATTAAACCCAAAGCTAGGCACTTCTCCCATTGCAAGAAAGATCAATCTAGTAGGCCAAAGCAAAGTGATAATTCAAAGAGACTTGCAAAGATAAGTTAATCACACATAAAAGAATTTAGAGGAGATTCAAATATTTCTCATAGATAAACTTGATCATAAACCCACAATTCATCGGGTCTCGACAAACACACCGCAAAAAGAGTTACATCGAATAGATCTCCAAGAAGATCGAGGAGAACATGGTATTGAGATTCAAAGAGAGAGAAGAAGCCATCTAGCTAATAACTATGGACCGGAAGGTCTGTGTTAAACTGCTCACAACTCATCGGAGAGGCCTTGGAGATGATGTAGAGGCCCTCCGTGATTGATTCCCCCTCCGCGGAGCGCCGGCGAAGGCTCGAAGATGGGATCTCGCGGATACTGAAGGTTGTGGCGGTGGAATTAGGTTTTCGTGGTCTGTTTTGATGTTCTCGGGGTACGTGGGTAATATAGGAGGAAGAAGTAGGTCGGTGGACGCCCGAGGGGCCCACGAGATAGGGAGGCGCGCCCAGTAGGGGGGGCACCCTCCACCCTCGTGGCCGCCTCGGCTGTTGCTTGAATTCCACTCCAAGTCCTCTGGATCACGTTCGTTCCAAAAATCACGCTCCTGATGGTTTCATTCCGTTTGGACTCCGTTTGATATTCCTTTTCTTCGAAATACTGAAATAGGCAAAAAAAAACAGCAATACGGGCTGGGCCTCTGGTTAGTAGGTTAGTCCCAAAAATGATATAAAAGTGTAAAGTAAAGCCCATAAACATCCAAAACGGGTAATATAATAGCATCCCCAAGCATAATTCTTGCTCATCCTCGAGTAGGTAAATGATAAAAACAAATTTTTTGATGTGGAATGCTACCTAGCATAATTCTCAATGTAATTTTCTTTATTGTGGCATGAATGTTCAGATCCAAATGATTCAAAATAAAAGTTCATTTTGGCATAAGAAATAATAATACTTCAAGCATACTTAATCAAGCAATCATGTCTTCTCAAAATAACATGGCCAAAGAAAGTTATCCCTACAAAATCATATAGTCTGACTGTTGCTCTATCTTCATCACATAAAGTATTTAATCACGCACAACCCCGATGACAAGCCAAGCAATTGTTTCATACTTTAGTAATCTCAAACTTTTTCAAATTTCACGCAATACATGAGCGTGAGCCATGGATATAGCACTATATGTGGAATAGAATGGTGGTTGTGGAGAAGAAAAAAAGGAGGAAGATAGTCTCACGTCAACTAGATGTATCAACGGGCTATGGAGATGCCCATTAATAGATATCAATGTGAGTGAGTAGGGATTGCCATGCAATGGATGCACTAGAGCTATAAATGTATGAAAGCTCAACAAAGGAAACTAAGTGGGTGTGCATCCAACTCGCTTGCTCACGAAGACCTAGGGCATTTTGAGGAAGCCCATCATTGGAATATACAAGACAAGTTCTATAATGAAAAATTCCCAATAGTAAATGAAAGTGACAACATAGGAGACTCTCTATCATGAAGATCATGGTGCTACTTTGAAGCACAAGTGTGGTAAAAAGGATAGTAGCAATGTCCCTTCTCTCTTTTTCTCTCATTTTTTTATTTGGCCTTTTTTTGGCCTTTCTATTTTTTTGGGGTCCGAAGTCTCATCCCGACTTGTGGGGGAATCATAGTCTCCATCATCCTTTGCTCACTGGGACAATGCTCTAATAATGAAGATCATCACACTTTTATTTACTTACAACTCAAGATTACAACTCAATACTTAGAACAAGATATGACTCTATATGAATGCCTCCGACGGTGTACCGGGATATGCAATGAATCAAGAGTGACATGTATGAAAATTATGAAGGTGGCCTTGCCACAAATACGATGTCAACTACATAATCATGCAAAGAGCAATATGACAATAATGATGCGTGTCATATAAACAGAACGGTGGAAAGTTGCATGGCATTATATCTCAGAATGGCTATGGAAATGCCATAATAGGTAGGTATGGTGGCTGTTTTGAGGAAGGTATATGGTGGGTGTATGGTACCGGCGAAAGTTGCGCGGCACAAGAGATGCTAGCAATGGTGGAAGGGTGAGAGTGCGTATAATCCATGGACTCAACATTAGTCCTAAAGAACTCATGTACTTATTGCAAAAATCTACAGGTCATTGAAAACAAGGTACTACGCGCATGCTCCTAGGGGGATAGATTGGTAGGAAAAGACCATCGCTCGTCCCCGACCGCCACTCATAAGGAAGACAATCAATAAATAAAATTGTGCTCCAACTTCATCACAAAGCGGTTCACCATACGTGCATGCTATGGGAATCACAAACTTTAGCACAAGCATTCTTTAAATTCATAATCCCCAACAAGCATGACTTTAATATTACCATCTATATATCTCAAAACTATTATCAAGTATCAAATTGATCATAGCATCCAATTCACTTCCTATGATAGTTTTTATTATACCCAACTTGGATGCTCATCATTCTAGGACCAATTTTATAACCATATCAAATACCATGCTGTTCTAAGAGACTCTCAAAAAAATATAAGTGAAGCATGAGAGATCAACAATTTCTTCAAAATTAAGCCCCCGGCGTGCTCTAAAAGATATAAGTGAAGCACTAGAGCAAAAACTATCAAGCTCAAAAAATATAAGTGAAGCACATAGCATATTCTAATAAATTCTAATTCAAGTGGGATTCTCCCAAAAGGTGTGTACAGCAAGGATGATTGTGGTAAACTAAAAAAAGACTAATATCATACAAGACGATCCAAGCAAAACACACATCATGTGGCGAATAAAAATATAGCTCCAAGTAAAGTTACCAATGAACGAAGACGAAAGAGGGGATGCCTTCCGGGGGCATCCCCAAGCTTAGGCTTTTGGCTATTCTTGAATATCTTGGGGTGCCATGGGCATCCCCAAGATTAGGCTCTTGCCACTCCTTATTCCATAGTCCATCAAATCTGTACCAAAAACTTGAAAACTTCACAACACAAAATTCAACAGGAAATCTTATAAGCTCCGTTAGTGAAAGAAAGAAAAACCACCACATAAGGTACTGTAATGAACTCATTCTTTATTATTGGTGTTAAACCTACTGTATTCCAAGTTCTCTATGGTTCATACCACTTAATACTAGCCATAGATGATCAAAATAAGCAAACAACACACGAAAGGCAGAATCTGTCAAAAACAGAACAGTCTGTAGAAATCTGTAACTATCGAATACTTCTGGAACTCTAAAAATCCTACGAAAATAGGAAGTCCTGGAAAATTTGTCTATTGATCTACATCAAAAAGAATCAATGCAAAATCACGTTTCTTTGAACTAACAAAATTATTTTCGTGCATGCAAAGTTTCTATTTTTCAGCAGAATCAAATTAACTATCACCATAAGTTATCCTATAGGTTCTACTTGGCACAAACACTAATTAAAACATAAAAACACATCTAAACAGAAGGTAGATGCAAAATTTATTACTAAACAGAAGCAAAAACAAAGAAACTAAAATAAAATTGGGTTGCCTCCCAACTAGCGCTATCGTTTAATGCCCCTAGCTAGGCATAAAAGCGTGGATAGATCTAAGTAGTGCCATAATAATAAGATAGATCACGAAAACTCATCTCATATTCTCTATGTTCAGCAGCAAGTTTTCTTTGAGGCAAGCAAAAGTAATCAAAAGGGCTAAATTTAATGGGACAAAAGTCCCCAAGATCAATTTCAGGAGGTATGGGTTCCTCTTTTGGCCCTTCATATTGCACAACCAATTCATCATTATAGGCATTCTTTTGGCAGAACATCGTAAGCCTATATTCAAGAGAGTATCCTAGCTCATTGTTTCGATGAGCAAAATCATTATTAAGTTTGGAAATTCTATCAACTAGGACATTGGTAGGAACCTTTTTTCTAAGGTTTTCATTAAAAACAACATAATCCCAAGATTGAAAACACCTAATTTCCTCTTGATCACAGAGGATCGCCTCTATGGGAGGACGGCTAGCGTCCACCCTATAGTGCGCAAAGATTTCTTTGGCCTCTCTTACTATAAATCTAAACTCATGAGCCAAAAAGATAGTAGCGGCGCGCTTAACAGAAGAATGCTCAATATTAGAAAATTCCAGGAAAATTCTTTGTATGCAAGGATGCATATGCATAAATTGTCTTTCAAGCTCAACTACAAGCATAGCGATACCATCCGCAAGACTATTAGTTCTATGAAGAATAGAACCACCCATACAGGGTAAAGCACCGGCACAAGTAAAGAAATCTTGAATAACCCCTTTTTCAATAATATTACCACTACTGATTCGAAACTTTTTGGTATGAAAGATAGGGGGTTCTTCAGCAGGAGCATCAGAATTTTCCATGTTCTCATTATTGTCCATATCGACGATAATCTCCCCAATTTCAGACATAACGGCAAACAAAACTGAGGAGGAAAGAGAGGGCACGCGGAAAAGAGAGGAGATTGGGAAAGAGAGGGCAAAAAAATGTCAAGGGTGAAGTGGGGGAGAGGAAAACGAGAGGCAAATGGCAAATAATGTAAATGCGAGGGAGATGAGTTTGTGATGAGTACTTGGTATGTCTTGACTTGAGCGAAGACCTCCCCGGCAACGGTGCCAGAAATCCTTCTTGCTACGTCTTGAGCTTGCGTTGGTTTCCCTTGAAGAGGAAAGGGTGATGCAACAATAGTAGCGTAAGTATTTCCCTCAGTTTTTGAGAACCAAGGTATCAATCCAGTAGGAGGCTCCTCAAAAGTCCCACGCACCTACACAAACAAACAAGAACTCGCAACCAACGCAATAAAGGGGTTGTCAATCCCTTCATGGCCACTTGCGAAAGTGAGATCTGATAGAAATAGTATGATAAGATAAATATATTGTTGGTATTTTATAATATAGATAGGAAAAGTAAAGATGCAAATAAAAGTAAATTGAAAGCTTATATGATAAAAGATAGACCCGGGTGCCATATGTTTCACTAGTGGCTTCTCTAAAGATAGCGTAAGTATTACAGTGGGTGAACAAATTACTGTCGAGCAATTGATAGAAAAACGAATAATTATGAGATTATCTAGGCATGATCATGTATATAGGCATCACGTCCATGACAAGTAGACCGACTCCTGCCTACATCAACTACTATTACTCCACACATCGACCGCTATCCAGCATGCATCTAGAGTATTAAGTTCATAAAGAATAGAGTAACGCATTAAGAAAGATGACATGATGTAGAGGGATAAACTCATGCAATATGATATAAAACCCATCTTTTATCCTCGATGGCAACAATACAATACGTGCCTTGATGCCCTTGCTGTCACTGGAAAGGACACCGCAAGATTGTACCCAAAGCTAAGCACTTCTCCCATTGCAAGAAAGATCAATCTAGTAGGCCAAACTGTAGGGGAATGTTGCATAAAATAAAAAAATTCCAACATTCACCAAGATCAATCTACGAGTTCATCTAGCAATGAGAGAGAGGAGTGCATCTACATACCCTTGTAGATCGTAAGCGGAAGCGTTCAAGAGAACGGGGTTGAGGGAGTCGTACTCGTCGTGATCCAAATCACCGGAGATCCTAGCGCCGAACGGACGGCACCTCCGCGTTCAACACACGTACGGTCAGCGTGACGTCTCCTCCTTCTTGATCCAGCAAGGGGGAAGGAGAGGTTGATGAAGATCCAGCAGCACGACGGCGTGGTGGTGGATGCAGCAGGGATCCGGCAGGGCTTCGCCAAGCGTCTCCGGGAGGGAGAGGTGTAGCAAGGGGGAAGGGAGGCGCCAAGTGCAAGGGTGCGGCTGCCCTTCCTCCCCCCTCTTTATATAGGGTCCCCAGGGGGGCAGCCCCGGAGATGGGATCTCCAGGGGGCGGCGGCCAGGGGGGAGGCTTGCCGCCCAAGGCAAGTGGAGGCGCCCCCCCACCCTAGGGTTTCCAACCCTAGGCGCAGGGGGGGGGGCCAAGGGGGGGGGGGCGCACCAGCCCACCAGGGGCTGGTTCCCCTCCCCACTTCAGCCCACGGGGCCCTCCGGGATAGGTGGCCCCACCCGGTGGACCCCCGGTACCCTTCCGGTGGTCCCGGTACAATACCGGTGACCCCCGAAACTTTCCCGTTGGCTGAAACTCGACTTCCCATATAAAATTCTTTACCTCCGGACCATTCCGGAACTCCTCGTGACGTCCGGGATCTCATCCGGGACTCCGAACAACTTTCGGTTTGCTGCATACTAATATCTCTACAACCCTAGCGTCACCGAACCTTAAGTGTGTAGACCCTACGGGTTCGGGAGATATGCAGACATGACCGAGACGCCTCTCCGGTTAATAACCAACAACGGGATCTGGATACCCATGTTGGATCCCACACACTCCTTGATGATCTCATCGGATGAACCACGATGTCGAGGATTCAATTAACCCAGTATACAATTCCCTTTGTCAATCGGTACGTTACTTGCCCGAGACTCGATCGTCGGTATCCCAATACCTCGTTTAATCTCGTTACCGGCAAGTCACTTTACTCGTACCGTAATGCATGATCCCGTGACCAGACACTTGGTCACATTGAGCTCATTATGATGATGCATTACCGAGTGGGCCCAGAGATACCTCTCCCTCATATGGAGTGACAAATCCCAGTCTTGATTCGTGCCAACCCAACAGACACTTTCGGAGATACCTGTAGTGCACCTTTATAGTCACCCGGTTACGTGACGTTTGACACACCCAAAGTACTCCTACGGTATCCGGGAGTTACACAATCTCATGGTCTAAGGAAATGATACTTGACAATTGGAAAAGCTCTCGCTAAACGAACTACACGATCTTTGAGCTATGCTTAGAATTGGGTCTTGTCCATCACATCATTCTCCTAATGATGTGATCCCGTTATCAATGACATCCAATGCCCATAGTCAGGAAACCATGACTATCTGTTGATCAACGAGCTAGTCAACTAGAGGCTTACCAGGGACATGTTGTGGTCTATGTATTCACACGTGTATTACGATTTCCGGATAACACAGCTATAGCATGAATAATAGACAATTATCATGAACAAAGAAATATAATAATAACCATTTTATTATTGCCTCTAGGGCATATTTCCAACAGTCTCCCACTTGCACCAAAGTCAATATTCTAGTTACATTGTGATGAATCGAACACCCATTGCGTTCTGGTGTTGATCATGTTTTGCCCTAGGGTGAGGTTTAGTCAACGGATCCGCTACATTCAGGTCCGTATGTACTTTACAAATATCTATGTCCCCATCTTGAACATTTTCACGGATGGAGTTGAAGCAACGCTTGATGTGCCTAGTCTTCTTGTGAAACCTGGGCTCCTTGGCAAGTGCAATAGCTCCAGTGTTGTCACAGAAGAGTGTGACCGGCCCTGACGCATTGGGTATGACTCCTAGGTCGGTGATGAACTCCTTCACCCGGATTGCTTCATGCGCTGCCTCCGAGGCTGCCATGTACTCCGCTTCACATGTGGATCCCGCCACGACGCTTTGCTTGTAACTGCACCAGCTTACTGCCCCACCATTCAAAATATACACGTATCCGGTTTGTGACCTAGAGTCATCCAGATCTGTGTCGAAGCTAGCGTCGACGTAACCCTTTACGACGAGCTCTTCGTCAGCTCCATATACGAGAAACATGTCCTTAGTCCTTTTCAGGTACTTAAGGATGTTCTTGACCGCTGTCCAATGTTCCTTGCCAGGATTACTTTGGTACCTTCCTACCAAACTTACGGCAAGGTTTATATCAGGTCTGGTACAGGTCATGGCATACATGATAGACCCTATGGCTGAGGCATAGGGGATGACACTCATCTCTTCTTTATCTTCTGCCGTGGTCGGGCATTGAGTTGAGCTCAATTTCACACCTTGCAACACAGGCAAGAACCCCTTCTTGGACTGATCCATATTGAACTTCTTCAATATCTTATCAAGGTATGTGCTTTGTGAAAGACCTATGAGGCATCTCGATCTATCTCTATAGATTTTGATGCCTAATATGTAAGCAGCTTCTCCAAGGTCCTTCATTGAAAAACACTTATTCAAGTAGGCCTTTATGCTGTCCAAAAGTTCTATATCATTTCCCATCAAAAGTATGTCATCCACATATAATATGAGAAATGCTACAGAGCTCCCACTCACTTTCTTGTAAACGCAGGCTTCTCCATAAGTCTGCATAAACCCAAACGCTTTAATCATCTCATTAAAGCGAATGTTCCAACTCCGAGATGCTTGCACCAGCCCATAGATGGAGCGCTGGAGCTTGCATATCTTGTTAGCATTCTTAGGGTCGACAAAACCTTCCGGCTGCATCATATACAGTTCTTCCTTAAGGTGACCATTAAGGAAAGCCGTTTTGACGTCCATTTGCCATATCTCATAATCATAGTATGCGGCAATTTCTAACATGATTCGGACGGACTTCAGCTTCGCTACGGGAGAGAAAGTCTCATCGTAGTCAATCCCTTAAACTTGTCGATAACCCTTAGCGACAAGTCGAGCTTTATATATTGTGACATTACCATCTGCGTCCGTCTTCTTCTTAAAGATCCATTTGTTTTCTATCGCTCGCCGATCATCGGGCAAGTCTGTCAAAGTCCAAGTTCGTTTTCATACATGGATCCTATCTCGGATTGCATGGCTTCAAGCCATTTGTCAGAATCTGGGCCCACCATTGCTTCTTCATAGTTCGAAGGTTCACCGTTGTCTAACAACATGATTTCCAAGACAGGGTTGCCGTACCACTCTGGTGCGGAACGTGTCCTTGTGGACCTTCAAAGTTCAGTAGGAGCTTGATCTGAATTATCTTGATCACCATCATTAACTTCCTCTCTTGTCGGTGCTGGCACCATAGGAACATCTTCCTGAGTTGCTCTACTTACCATTTCAAGAGGTAGTACTTCATCAAGCTCTACTTTCCTCCCACTTAATTCTTTCGAGAGAAACTCTTTCTCCAGAAAGGACCCGTTCTTGGCAACAAAGATCTTGCCTTCGGATCTTAAGTAGAAAGTATACCCTATGGTTTCCTTAGGGTATCCTATGAATACGCATTTTTACGACTTGGGTTCGAGCTTCTCAGGTTGAAGTTTCTTGACATAAGCATCGCATCCCCAAACTTTTAGAAATGACAGCTTAGGTTTCTTCCCAAACCATAATTCATACGGTGTCGTCTCAACGGATTTAGACGGTGCCCTATTTAAAGTGAATGTAGCTGTCTCTAGAGCGTATCCCCAAAATGATAGCGGTAAATCAGTAAGTGACATCATAGATCGCACCATATCCAATAGAGTGCGATTACGACGTTCGGACACACCATTTCGCCGAGGCGTTCCAGGCGGCGTGAGTTGTGAAACGATTCCACATTTCCTTAAGTGCGTACCAAATTCGTGACTTAAATATTCTCCCCCACGATCTGATCGTAGGAACTTTATCTTTAGGTCACGTTGATTCTCTACCTCATTCTAAAATTCCTTGCACTTTTCAAAGGTCTCAGATTTGTGTTTCATCAAGTAGACATACCCATATCTACTCAAGTCATCGGTGAGAGTGAGAACATAGCGATATCCTCCGCGAGCCTCAACGCTCATTGGACCGCACACATCAGTATGTATGATTTCCAATAAGTTGGTTGGTCGCTCCATTGTTCCGGAGAACGGAGTCTTGGTCATCTTGCCCATGAGGCATGGCTCGCATGTGTCAAACGATTCATAATCTAGAGACTCTAAAAGTCCATCAGCATGGAGCTTCTTCATGCGTTTGACACCAATGTGACCAAGGCGGTAGTGCCACAAGTATGTGGGACTATCGTTATCTACTTTACATCTTTTGGTATTCACACTATGAATATGTGTAACATTACGCTCGAGATTCATTAAGAATAAACCATTCACCAGCGGGGCATGACCATAAAACATATCTCTCATATAAATAGAACAACCATTATTCTCGGATTTAAATGAGTAGCCATCTCGAATTAAACGAGATCCTGATACAATGTTCATGCTCAAAACTAGTACTAAATAACAATTATTGAGGTTTAAAACTAATCCCGTAGGTAAATGTAGAGGTAGCATGCCGACGGCGATCACATCGACCTTGGAACCATTCCCGACGCGCATCGTCACCTCGTCCTTCGCCAGTCTCCGCTTATTCCGCAACTCCTGCTTTGAGTTACAAATATGAGCAACCGCACCGGTATCAAATACCCAAGAGCTACTACGATTACTGGTAAGGTACACATCAATTTCATTTACATCACATATACCTTTGGTTTTGCCGGCCTTCTTGTCCGCTAAGTACTTGGGGCAGTTCCGCTTCCAGTGACCACTTCCCTTGCAATAAAAGCACTCAGTCTCAAGCTTGGGTCCATTGCTTGACTTCTTCCTGGCAACTGGCTTACCAGGCGCGGCAACTTCCTTGCCGTCCTTCTTGAAGTTCTTCTTACCCTTGCCTTTCTTGAACTTAGTGGTTTTATTCACCATCAACACTTGATGTTCCTTTTTGATCTCTACCTCCGCTGATTTCAGCATTGAATATACCTCAGGAATGGTCTTTTCCATCCCCTGCATATTGAAGTTCATCACAAAGCTCTTGTAGCTCGGTGGAAGCGACTGAAGGATTCTATCAATGACCGCGTCATCCGGGAGATTGACTCCCAGCTGAGTCAAGTGGTTGTGCAACCCAGACAACTTGAGTATGTGCTCACTGACAGAACTATTTTCCTCCATCTTAAAGCTGAAGAATTTGTCGGACACTTCATATCTCTCGACCCGGGCATGAGCTTGGAAAACCATTTTCAGCTCCTCGAACATCTCATATGCTCCGTGTTGCTCAAAACGCTTTTGGAGCCCCAGTTCTAAGCTGTAAAGCATGCCGCACTGAACGAGGGAGTAATCATCAGCACGAGACTGCCAAGCGTTCATAATGTCTTGGTTCTCTCGGACTGGTGCTTCACCTAGCGGTGCTTCTAGGACATAATCTTTCTTGGCTGCTATGAGGATGATCCTCAGGTTCCGGACCCAGTCCGTATAGTTGTTGCCATTGTCTTTTAGCTTGGTTTTCTCTAGGAACGCGTTGAATTTCAGGTGGACATGAGCGTTGGCCATTTGATCTACAAGACATATTGTAAAGATTTTAGACTAAGTTCATGATAATTAAGTTCATCTAATCAAATTATTTATGAACTCCCACTTAGACAGACATCCCTCTAGTCATCTAAGTAAAACATGATCCGAGTCAACTAGGCCGTGTCCGATCATCATGTGAGACAGACTAGTTAACATCGGTGAACATCTTCATGTTGATCGTATCTTCTATACGACTCATGCTCGACCTTTCGGTCTTCCGTGTTCCGAGGCCATGTCTGTACATGCTAGGCTCGTCAAGTCAACCTAAGTGTATTGTGTGTGTAAATCTGGCTTACACCCGTTGTATTCAAACGTTAGGATCTATCACACCCGTGTTGGAAATATGCCCTAGAGGCAATAATAAATTAGGTATTATTATATTTCCTTGTTCATGATAATCGTTTATTATCCATGCTATAATTGTATTGATAGGAAACTCAGATACATGTGTGGATACATAGACAACACCATGTCCCTAGTAAGCCTCTAGTTGACTAGCTCGTTGATCAATAGATGGTTACGGTTTCCTGACCATGGACATTGGATGCCGTTGATAACGGGATCACATCATTAGGAGAATGATGTGATGGACAAGACCCAATCCTAAGCCTAGCACAGAGATCGTGTAGTTCATATGCTAAAGCTTTTCTAATGTCAAGTATCTTTTCCTTAGACCATGAGATTGTGCAACTCCCAGATACCGTAGGAATGCTTTGGGTGTACCAAACGTCACAATGTAACTGGGTGGCTATAAAGGTGCACTACAGGTATCTCCGAAAGTGTCTGTTGGGTTGGCACGAATCGAGACTGGGATTTGTCACTCCGTGTAAACGGAGAGGTATCTCTGGGCCCACTCAGTAGGACATCATCATAATGTGCACAATGTGACCAAGGGGTTGATCACGGGATGATGTGTTACGGAACGAGTAAAGAGACTTGCCGGTAACGAGATTGAACAAGGTAGACGATCGAATCTCGGGCAAGTACAATACCGTTAGACAAAGCGAATTGTATACAGGATCGATTGAGTCCTTGACATCGTGGTTTATCCGATGAGATCATCGTGGAACATGTGGGAGCCAACATGGGTATCCAGATCCCGCTGTTGGTTATTGACCAGAGAACGTCTCGGTCATGTCTACATGTCTCCCGAACCCGTAGGGTCTACACACTTAAGGTTCGATGACGCTAGGGTTATAAAGGAAGTTTGTATGTGGTTACCGAATGTTGTTCGGAGTCCCGGATGAGATCCCGGACGTCACGAGGAGTTCCGGAATGGTCCGGAGGTAAAGATTTATATATGGGAAGTTGTTGTTCGGGTTCCAGAAGAAGTTCGGGTTTTTTCGGTATTGTACCTGGAAGCTTCCAGAAGGTTCCGGAGGATTCCGGAGGGGTCCGGAGGTCCAGAAATTGTTCCACCACGTCCAATACAGTAGCATGGGCTGTAGGGGGGCGCCCTAGCCTTAATGGGCCAGGGGAACCAGCCCCCCCCAAGGCCCATGCGCATGGGAGAGGGAAAACCCTAAGGGGGAGGGCCTCCACTTGACTTGGGAGGCACTCCTCCCCCCCTTGGCCGCCGCCCCCTCCTCAGATTGGATCTGAGGGGGCCGGCCCCCTCTCCCTTGCCCCTATATATATGTGGGGGGTGGGAGGGCAGCGGTACCACAAGTTCTGGCGCAGCCCTCCCCCTCTCCCAAGTACTCCTCCTCTCCCGCGGTGCTTGGCGAAGCCCTGCAGTATTGCCACGCTCCTCCACCACCACCACGCCGTTGTGCTGCTGCTGGATGGAGTCTTCCTCAACCTCTCCCTCTCTACTTGCTGGATCAAGGCATGGGAGACATCGCCGGGCTGTACGTGTGTTGAACGCGGAGGTGCCGTCCGTTCGGCACTAGGATCTCCGGTGATTTGGATCACGAAGAGTACGACTCCTTCAACCCCGTTCTCTTGAACGCTTCCTCTTAGCGATCTACAAGGGTATGTAGATGCACTCTCCTTCCCCTCGTTGCTGGTTTCTTCATAGATAGATCTTGGTGACATGTAGGAAAATTTGAATTTCTGCTACGTTCCCCAACAGTGGCATCATGAGCCAGGTCTATTGCGTAGATTCTTTGCACGAGTAGAACACAAAGTAGTTGTGGGTGTTGATGTTGTTCAATATGCTTACCGTTACTAGTCCAATCTTGATTCGGCGGCATCGTGGGATGAAGCGGCCCGGACCGACCTTACACGTACTCTTACGTGAGACAGGTTCCACCGATTGACATGCACTTGTTGCATAAGGTGGCTAGCGGGTGCCAGTCTCTCCCACTTTAGTCGGATCGGATTCAATGAAAAGGGTCCTTATGAAGGGTAAATATCAATTGACATATCACGTTGTGGTTTTTGCGTAGGTAAGAAACGTTCTTGCTAGAAACCCATAGAAGCCATGTAAAACATGCAACAACAATTAGAGGATGTATAACTTGTTTTCGCAGGGTATGCTATGTGATGTGATATGGCCAAGAAGAATGTGACGAATGATATGTGATGTATGAGATTGATCATGTTCTTGTAATAGGAATCACGACTTGCATGTCGATGAGTATGACAACCTGCAGGAGCCATAGGAGTTGTCTTTATTTATTGTATCACCTGCGTGTCATTGAACAACGCCATGTAATTACTTTACTTTATTGCTAACCGGTAGCCATAGTAGTAGAAGTAATAAGTTGGCGAGACAACTTCATGGAGACACGATGATGGAGATCATGATGATGGAGATCATGGTGTCATGCCGGTGACGATGATGATCATGGAGCCCCGAAGATGGAGATCAAAAGGAGCAAAATGATATTGGCCATATCATGTCACTATTTGATTGCATGTGATGTTTATCATGTTTATGCATCTTGTTTACTTAGAACGACGGTAGTAAATAAGATGATCCCTTACAACAATTTCAAGAAGTGTTCTCCCCTAACTGTGCACCGTTGCTAAAGTTCGTCGTTTCGAAGCACCACGTGATGATCGGGTGTGATAGATCCTTATGTTCACATACAACGGGTGTAAGACAGTTTTACACATGCAAAACACTTAGGGTTAACTTGACGAGCCTAGCATGTACAGACATGGCCTCGGAACACAAAGACCGAAAGGTCGAGCATGAGTCGTATGGAGGATACGATCAACATGAAGATGTTCACCGATGATGACTAGTCCGTCTCACGTGATGATCGGACACGGCCTAGTTGACTCGGATCATGTAATCACTTAGATGACTAGAGGGATGTCTATCTGAGTGGGAGTTCATAAGATGAACTTGATTATCCTGAACATAGTCAAAAGAACTTTGCAAATTATGTCGTAAGCTCGTGCTTTAGTTCATAGTTGAAAGTTGACAATAGTGATTATGCGGACAGTAGAAAGGTTATGTCCTTTATGCACCGCTCAGTGTGCTGAACCCCAAACGTCGTTTGTGGATGTTGCGAACATCAGACATACACATTTTGATAACTACGTGATAGTTCAGTTAAACGGTTTAGAGTTGAGGCACCAAAGACGTTTTTCGAAACATCGCGGAACATATGAGATGTTTCGAGGGCTGAAATTGAGATTTCAGGCTCGTGCCCATGTCAAGAGGTATGTGACCTCCGACGATTTTCTTAGCCTGCAAACTAAGGGAGAAAAGCTCAATCGTTGAGCTTGTGCTCAGATTGTCTGAGTGCAACGATCACTTGAATCGAGTGGGAGTTGATCTTCCAGATGAGATAGTGATGTTTCTCCAAAGTCATTGCCACCAAGCTGCTAGAGCTTCGTGATGAGCTATAACATATCAGGGATAGATATGATGATCCTTGAGGTATTTGTGATGTTTGACACCGCGAAAGTAGAAATCAAGAAGGAGCATCAATTGTTGATGGTTGGTGAAACCACTAGTTTCAAGAAGGGCAAGGGCAAGAAGGGATACTTCATTAAACGGCAAATCAGCTGCTGCTCTAGTGAAGAAACCCAAGGTTGAACCCAAACCCGAGACTAAGTGCTTCTGTAATAAGGGGAACAACCACTGGAGCGGAATTACCCTAGATACTTGGTAGATGAGAAGGCTGGCAAGGTCGGTAGAAGTATATTGGATATACATTATGTTAATGTGTACTTTACTAGTACTCCTAGTAGCACCAGGGTATTAGATACCGGTTCGGTTGCTAAGTGTTAGTAACTCGAAATAAAAGCTATGAAATAAACGGAGACTAGCTAAAGGTGAGCTGACGATATGTGTTGGAAGTGTTTCCAAGGTTGATGTGATCAAGCATCGCACGCTCCCTCTACCATCGAGATTTGGTGTTTGCGTTGAGCATAGACATGATTGGATTATGTCTATCGCAATACGGTTATTCATTTAAGGAGAATAATGGTTACTCTATTTATTTGAATAATACCTTCAATGGTCTTGCACCTAAAGGAATGGTTTATTGAATCTCGATCGTAGTGATACACATTTTCATGCCAAAAAGATATAAGATAGTAATGATACTACCATTTACTTGTGGCACTGCCATGTAAGTCATATTGGTGTAAAACGCATGAAGAAGCTCCATGTTGATGGATCTATGAGACATGCGAACCATGTCTATTGGTGTATACGCATGAAGAAACTCCATGCAGATGGATCGTTTGGACTCACTTGATTTTCAATCACTTGAGATATGCAAATCATACCACATGGGCAAGATGACTAAAAAGCCTCGTTTTTCAGTAAAATGGAACAAGATAGCAACTTGTTGGAAGTAACACATTTTGATGTGTGCAGTCCAATGAGTGCTGAGGCATTCAGTGAATATCGTTATGTTCTTACTTCACAGATGATTCGAGTAGATGTAGAGTATATTTACTTGATGAAACACAAGTCTGAATTATTGAATGGTTCAAGTAATTTCAGAGTGAAGTTGAAGATCATCGTGACAAGAGGATGAAATGTCTATGATATGATCATAGAGATGAGTATCTGAGTTACGAGCTTTGCCACGCAATTAAGACATTGTGGAAATTGTTTCACAATTAATACCGCCTGGAACACCATAGTTTGATGGTGTGTCCGAACATCATAGTTGCACCCTATTGGATATGGTGCGTACCATGATGTCTCTTATCGAATTACCACTATCGTTTATGGGTTAGGCATTAGAGACAACCACATTCACTTTAAATAGGGCACCACGTAATTCCGTTGAGATGACACCGTATGAACTATGGTTTAGAGAAACCTAAGCTGTCATTTCTTAAAGGTTTGGGGCTGCGACGCTTATGTGAAAAAGTTTCAGGTTGATAAGCTCGAACCCAAAGCGGATAAAATGCATCTTCATAGGACACCCAAAACAGTTGGGTATACCTCCTAATTCAGATCCGAAAGCAATAGGGATTGTTTCTTGAATCGGGTCCTTTCTCGAGGAAAAGTTTGTCTCGAAAAGTTGAGTGGGAGGATGGTGGAGACTTGATATGGTTATTGAACCGTCACTACAACTAGTGTGTAGCAGGGCACATGAAGTTGTTCCTGTGGCACCTACACCAATTGAAGTAGAAGCTTATGATAGTGATCATGAAACTTCGGATCAAGTCACTACCGTACCTCGTAGGGTGACAAGGATGCATACTGCTTCAGAGTGGTACAGTAATCTTGTCTTGAAGGTCATGTTGCTAAACAACAATGAACCTACGAGCTATGGAGAAGCAATGGTGGGCCCAAATTCCGATAAATGGTTAGAAGCCATGAAATCCGAGATAGGATCCATGTATCAGAACAAAGCATGGACTTTGGTGGACTTGCCCAATGATCGGCAAGCCATTGAGATAAATGGATCTTTAAGAAGAAGACGGACGTGGACGGTGATGTCACCGTCTATGAAGCTCGACTTGTGGCGAAGAGTTTTTCACAAGTTCAAGGAGTTGACTACGATGAGATTTTCTCATCCGTAGCGATGCTTAAGTCCGTCGGAATCATGTTAGCATTAGCTGCATTTATGAAATCTGGCAGATGGATGTCAAAACGAGTTTCCTTACCAGTCCTCGTAAGGAAAGGTTGTATGTGATACAATCCGAAAGTTTTTGTCGATCCTAAGGATGCTAAAAGGTATGCTGGCTCCAGCGATCCTTCTAAGGACTGGAGTAAGCATCTCGGAGTTAGAATGTATGTTTTGATGAGATGATCAAAGGTTTTGGGTTTATACAAAAGTTTATGAGAAACTTGTATTTCCAAAGAAGTGAGTGGGAGCACTATAGAATTTCTGATGAGTATATGTTATTGACATATTGTTGATCAGAAATGATGTAGAATTTCTAGAAAGCATATAGGGTTATTTGAAAAGTGTTTTTCAATGGAAAACCTGGATTAGGCTACTTGAATAATAAGCATCAAGATCTATAAGATATATCGAAATGCTTAATAGTACTTTCAAATGAGCACATACCTTGACATGATCTTGAAGGTGTTCAAGATGGATCAGTCAAAGAAGGAGTTCTTGCCTGAGATGTAAGGTATGAAGTTAAGACTTAAAAGCTCGACCACGGCAGAATAGAGAGAAAGGACGAAGGTCGTCCCCTATACTTCAGACGTAGGCTCTATAGTATGCTATGTTGTGTACCGCATCGGAAGTGTGCCTTGCCATGAGTCAGTCAAGGGGTACAAGAATGATCCAGGAATGGATCATTGGACAGCGGTCAAAATTGTATTTGGAGTAAATAAGGACATGTTTCTCGATTATGGAGGTGATAAAGAGTTCGACGTAAAGGGTTACGTTGATGCAAGCTTTAACACCTATCCGAGTGACTCTGAGTAGCAAACCGGATACGTATAGTGGAGCAACCATTTGGAATAGCTCCAAGTGGAGCGTGGAAGCAGCATTTACAGAATGACCTAGAGATTTTCGAAGTACATACGGATTTGAAAGTTGCAGACCCGTTGACTAAAACCTCTCTCACAAGCAAAACATGATCAAACCCCAGAACTCATTGAGTCTTAATCACATGATGATGTGAACTAGTTTAATGACACTAGTAAACTCTTTGGATGTTGGTCACATGGCGATGTGACATGTGAATGTTAATCACATGACGATGTGAACTAGATTATTGACTCTAGTGCAAGTGGGAGACTGTTGGAAATATGCCCTAGAGGCAATAATAAATTAGGTATTATTATATTTCCTTGTTCATGATAATCGTTTGTTATCCATGCTATAATTGTATTGATAGGAAACTCAGATACATGTGTGGATACATAGACAACACCATGTCCCTAGTAAGCCTCTAGTTGACTAGCTCGTTGATCAATAGATGGTTACGGTTTCCTGACCATGGACATTAGATGTCGTTGATAACGGGATCACATTATTAGGAGAATGATGTGATGGACAAGACCCAATCCTAAGCCTAGCATAGAGATCGTGTAGTTCGTATGCTAAAGCTTTTCTTATGTCAAGTATCTTTTCCTTAGACCATGAGATTGTGCAACTCTCGGATACCGTAGCAATGCTTTGGGTGTACCAAACGTCACAATGTAACTGGGTGGCTATAAAGGTGCACTACAGGTATCTCCAAAAGTGTCTGTTGGGTTGGCACGAATCGAGACTGGGATTTGTCACTCCGTGTAAACAGAGAGGTATCTCTGGGCCCACTCGGTAGGACATCATCATAATGTGCACAATGTGACTAAGGGGTTGATCACGGTATGATGTGTTACGGAACGAGTTAAGAGACTTGCTGGTAACGAGATTGAACAAGGTATCGGTATACCGACGATCGAATCTCGGGCAAGTACAATACCATTAGACAAAGGGAATTGTATACGGGATCGATTGAGTCCTTGACATCGTGGTTCATCCTATGAGATCATCGTGGAACATGTGGGAGCCAACATGGGTATCCAGATCCCGCTGTTGGTTATTGACCAGAGAACATCTCGGTCATGTCTACATGTCTCCCGAACCCGTAGGGTCTACACACTTAAGGTTCGATGACGCTAGGGTTATAAAGGAAGTTTGTATGTGGTTACCGAATGTTGTTCGGAGTCCCGGATGAGATCCCGGACATCACGAGGAGTTCCGGAATGGTCCGGAGGTAAAGATTTATATATGGAAAGTTGTTGTTCGGGTTCCGGAAAAAGTTCGGGTTTTTTCGGTATTGTACCGGGAAGCTTCCAGAAGGTTCCAGAGGATTCTGGAGGGGTCCGGAGGTCCGGAAATTGTTCCACCACGTCCAATACAGTAGCATGGGCTGTAGGGGGCGCCCTAGCCTTAATGGTCCAGGGGCACCAGCCCCCCCCCCCAAGGCCCATGCGCATGGGAGAGGGAAAACCCTAAGGGGGAGGGCCTCCACTTGACTTGGGAGGCACTCCTCCCCCCCTTGGCCGCCGCCCCCTCCTCAGATTGGATCTGAGGGTGCCGGCTCCCCTCTCCCTTGCCCCTATATATATGTGGGGGGTGGGAGGGCAACGGTACCACAAGTTCTGGCGCAGCCCTCCCCCTCTCCCAAGTACTCCTCCTCTCCCGCGGTGCTTGGCGAAGCCCTGCAGGATTGCCACGCTCCTCCACCACCACCATGCCGTTGTGCTGCTGCTGGATGGAGTGTTCCTCAACCTCTCCC
This sequence comes from Triticum dicoccoides, assembly GCF_002162155.2. Lineage (NCBI taxonomy): Eukaryota > Viridiplantae > Streptophyta > Magnoliopsida > Poales > Poaceae > Triticum > Triticum dicoccoides. Next base: position 205,268,252 of record NC_041385.1, read on the forward strand.
TCTCTCCTTGCTGGATCAAGGCATGGGAGACGTCACCGGGCTGTACGTGTGTTGAACACGAAGGTGCCGTCCGTTCGGCACTAGGATCTCCGGTGATTTGGATCACGAAGAGTACGTCTCCTTCAACCCCGTTCTCTTGAACGCTTCCGCTTAGCGATCTACAAGGGTATGTAGATGCACTCTCCTTCCCCTCATTGCTGGTTTCTTCATAGATAGATCTTGGTGACACATAGGAAAATTTTGAATTTCTGCTTCGTTCCCCGACAACCCGATCATCACGTAGTGCTTCGAAACAACAAACCTTCGCAACGGTGCACAGTTAGGGGGAACACTTTTCTTGAAATTATTATGAGGGATCATCTTACTTACTACCGTCGTTCTAAGTAAACAAGATGAAAAACATGATAAACATCACATGCAATCAAATAGTGACATGATATGGCCAATATCATATAGCTCCTTTGATCTCCATCTTCGGGGCTCCATGATCATCTTCGTCACCGGCATGACACCATGATCTCCATCATCATGATCTCCATCATCGTGTCTCCATGAAGTTGCTCGCCAACTATTACTTCTACTACTATGGCTAACGTGTTTAGAAATAAAGTAAAGTAATTTACATGGCGTTTCTCAATGACACGCAGGTCATACAAAAAATAAAGACAACTCCTATGGCTCCTGCTGGTCTTCATACTCATCGACATGCAAGTCGTGATTCCTATTACAAGAACATGATCTCATCCATCACATATATATCATTCATCATTCATCACAACTTTTGGCCATACCACATCACAAAACACTTGCTGCAAAAACAAGTTAGACGTCCTCTAATTGTTGTTGCAAGTTTTTACGTGGCTTCTATAGGTGATCTAGCAAGAACGTTTTCTTACCTATGTACAAGCCACAACGTGATTTGCCAACTTCTATTTACCCTTCATAAGGACCCTTTTCATCGAATCCGCTCCAACTAGAGTGGGAGAGACAGACACCCGCTAGCCACCTTATGCAACTAGTGCATGTTAGTCGGTGGAACCTGTCTCACGTAAGCGTACGTGTAAGGTCGGTCCGGGCCACTTCATCCCACAATACCGCTGAAGCAAAATAAGACTAGTAGTGGCCAGAAAGTTGACAACATCTACGCCCACAACAAATTGTGTTCTACTCGTGCAAAGAGAACTATGCATAAAATAAAATTTTTCCTACGTTCACCAAGATCAATCTATGAGTTCATCCAGCAACGAGAGAGAGGAGTGCATCTACATACCCTTGTAGATCGTAAGTGGAAGCGTTCAAGAGAACGGGGTTGAGGGAGTCGTACTCGTCGTGATCCAAATCACCAGAGATCCTAGCGCCAAACGGACGGCACCTCCGCGTTCAACACACGTACAGTCAGCGTGACGTCTCCTCCTTCTTGATCCAGCAAGGGGGAAGGAGAGGTTGATGAAGATCCAGCAGCACGACGGCGTGGTGGTGGATGCAGCAGGGATCCGGCAGGGCTTTGCCAAGCGTCTGCGGGAGGGAGAGGTGTAGCAAGGGGGAAGGGAGGCGCCAAGTGCAAGGGTGCGGCTGCCCTCCCCCCTCTTTATATAGGGTCCCCAGGGGGGGCGCCGGCCCTGGAGATGGGATCTCCAGGGGGCGGCGGCCAGGGGGGAGGCTTGCCCCCCAAGGCAAGTGGAGGCGCCCCCCCACCATAGGGTTTCCAACCCTAGGCGCAGGGGGGGGGGGCAAGGGGGGGGGGGCGCACCAGCCCACTAGGGACTGGTTCCCCTCCCCACTTCAGCCCACGGGGCCCTCCGGGATAGGTGGCCCCACCCGGTGGACCCCCCTTCCGGTGGTCCCAGTAGAATACCAGTGACCCCCGAAACTTTCCCGATGGCCGAAACTCGACTTCCCATATATAATTCTTTACCTCCGGACCATTCCGGAACTCCTAGTGACATCCGGGATCTCATCCGGGACTCCGAACAACTTTCGTTTTGCTGCATACTAATATCTCTACAACCCTAGCGTCACCGAACCTTAAGTGTGTAGACCCTACGGGTTCGGGAGATATGCAGACATGACCGAGATGCCTCTCCGGTCAATAACCAACAGCGGGATCTGGATACCCATGTTGGCTCCCACATACTCCTCGATGATCTCATCGGATGAACCACGATGTCGAGGATTCAATTAACCCCGTATATAATTCCCTTTGTCAATCGGTACGTGACTTGCCCGAGACTCGATCGTCGGTATCCCAATACCTCGTTTAATCTCGTTACCGGCAAGTCACTTTACTCGTACCGTAATGCATGATCCCGTGACCAGACACTTGGTGACATTGAGATCATTATGATGATGCATTACCGAGTGGGCCCAGAGATACCTCTCCGTCGTACGGAGTGACAAATCCCAGTCTCCATTCGTGCCAACCCAACAGACACTTTCGGAGATACCCGTAGTGCACCTTTGTAGTCACCCAGTTACGTTGTGACGTTTGGCACACCCAAAGCACTCCTATGATATCCAGGAGTTGCACAATCTCATGGTCTAAGGAAATGATACTTGACAATTGGAAAAGCTCTAGCTAAACGAACTACACGATCTTTGTGCTATGCTTAGAATTGGGTCTTGTCCATCACATCATTCTCCTAATGATGTGATCCTGTTATCAATGACATCCAATGCCCATAGTCAGGAAACCATGACTATCTATTGATCAACGAGCTAGTCAACTAGAGGCTTACCAGGGACATGTTGTGGTCTATGTATTCACACATGTACTACGATTTCCGGATAACACAGTTATAGCATGAATAATAGACAATTATCATGAACAAAGAAATATAATAATAACCATTTTATTATTGCCTCTAGGGCATATTTCCAACACAAACCAAACTGATAATTCGAAGAGACTTGCAAAGATAACTTAATCACACACAAAAAAATTCAGAGGAGATTCAAATATTTCTCATAGATAAACTTGATCATAAACCCACAATTCATGGATCTCGCCAAACACACCACAAAAAAAGTTACATCAAATAGATCTCCAAGAAGATCGAGGAGAACATGGTATTGAGATTCAAAGAGAGAGAAGAAACCATCTAGCTAATAATTATGGACCGGAAGGTCTATGGTAAACTACTCACAACTCATCGGAGTGGCCTTGGAGATGATGTAGAGGCCCTCCATGATCGATTCGCCCTCCGGCGGAGCGCCGGCGAAGGCTCCAAGATGGGATCTCGCGGATACAGAAGGTTGCGGCGGTGGAATTAGGTTTTCGTGGTCTGTTTTGATATTCTCGGGGTACGTGGGTATATATAGGAGGAACAAGTTGGTCAGTGGACGCCCGAGTGGCCCACGAGATAGGGGGCGTGCCCTCCACCCTCGTGGCCGCCTCGGCTGTTGCTTGACTTCCACTCCAAGTCCTCTGGATCACTTTCGTTCCAAAAATCACACCCCTGAAGGTTTCATTCCGTTTGGACTCCGTTTGATATTCCTTTTCTTCGAAATACTGAAATAGGCAAAAAAACAGCAATCCGGGCTGGGCCTTCGGTTAGTAGGTTAGTCCCAAAAATGATATAAAAGTGTAAAGCAAAGCCCATAAACATCCAAATCGGATAATATAATAGCATGGAACAATAAAAAATTATAGATACGTTGGAGACGTATCAACTTCCTTGGTGTATATCTGTACTGCTCACGGCTTCTTCTGATCCGGTGTCAGTCGAGGAGTAATTTACATAAGACGGTAACACCGAGGATTCAAAACAAAGAAGCACGAGAAAATGATTTATTGCAAGAAAGCACACAATAACCAAGCTACAAAGATGCTCCACACAGGCACGCACAAGCATGATAATACAACAGATGCACAAGCACTACACGAAGGATTACATTCTATGTTTGAGCAAACGCTCGCGAACTGACGAAGAAGCTAAGGGGGTAGCGAGTGGAATTGCTGACTCTGAAACTCCGGAGGGACGAGGCGGAGGGGTTGGAGAAACTGGAGGAGACTAAGTTAAAGCAACACCAAGTAATCTCCTGGCTTGAATGGCGTCTCGGACTAACTCGGAAATAAGAAGACACTCGGCTGTCATGTAATGGGACATGGCGAGGATAGTCAGGTCATCTTGAGGGTTGACAGATGGAAACTAGATCCGCCTAGGATTCTCGACGATGGTGGGATAATATTGATTACCACGGTTCTCTTGCACCATGCTCTCTTGACGAAGACAGGTGATTGCTGCCATGGCGGCAAGCTGGACGGCACGCTCGGGGGTAGCGCCGTAACCATCGTGGATACTGTAGGTGCGCTTACCAACAGGAATCAGGGCTGATAGATGGACATGAGCAACATACTCCAGGATTCTTCCTCTGGTAGTAGACTGGAATAATTGATAATGAGGTGGATCTCCAAGAGGATACATGTTACGCCACATGTCGGTGTAAAAATCGGCGGATCTCGGGTAGGGGGTCCCGAACTGTGCGCCTAGGCGGATGGTAACAGGAGACAAGGGACACGATGTTTTTACCCAGGTTCAGGCCCTCTCGGTGGAGGTAAAACCCTAATCCTGCTTGATTGATATTGATGATATGGGTAGTACAAGAGTAGATCTACCACGAGATCAAAGAGGCTAAACCCTAGAAGCTAGCCTATGGTATGATTGTTGTTCGTCCTACGGACTAAAACCCTCTGGTTTATATAGACACCGGAGAGGGCTAGGGTTACACAGAGTCGGTTACAATGGTAGGAGATCTACATATCCGTATCGCCAAGCTTGCCTTCCACGCCAAGGAAAGTCCCATACGGACACGGGACGGAGTCTTCAATCTTGTATCTTCATCGTATAGGAGTTCGGCCAACGGTGATAGTTCGGCTATCCGGACACCCCCTAGTCCAGGACTCCCTCAGTAGCCCCTAAACCAGGCTTCAATGACGACGAGTCCGGCGCGCATATTGTCTTCAGCATTGCAAAGCGGGTTCCTCCTTCGAATACTTCATAGAAGATTTTGAACACCAGGATAGTGTCCGGCTCTGCAAAATAAGTTCCACATACCACCGTAGAGGGAATAATATTTACACAAGTTCAATCTGCTGACGTATTTCGTGGCGTGACATCACACCATGACCAAGCCTTTATTCGAATTGTTTTTATTGTTCCACCTCAACGCATTTGGCGAAGCAGTTTCCTTGGCACGTCTTGTCAAAGCAGAGATCGTGTCCCCTTATTCCGGGATTCTCATCAATACAGGCGTGGGTAACCCAACCGCGCCATTGATTACGGTGCTTGGGAGATAAGCGAGTTTTACCAGGCTGGTGGGGATGCATAGTTTCGTCTGTCCATATAAGGGGATAAGGATCCACCTTTTTACCTACGCCTTCTTCCTCCTTTGCTTATCCATTTAGGCGCACTCGAGCTCCAGCGCCCAAGTCCGCACATCTTGCCTCAACCTTCCCCATCCATGTCCGGAGTGGGAGGCAAGTGGATGGCCTCCTCCATCACGGAGGGGCACATCAAAAGGCTGTGAAAGGCCGGATACTTGTCCAGCGACATCGCGCATCGACTCCCCGACAAGGGGCAGCTCATACTTACCCCCGAGCCCCATGAGAGGGTGGTGTTCCTCACCCATTTCCTCCGCGGACTAGGGTTTCCACTTCACCCATTTGTCCGGGGGCTCATGTTCTACTATGGCCTGGATTTCCACGATCTGGCCCCGAATTTCATCCTCAACATCTCGGCGTTCATCGTCGTGTGCGAGGCCTTCCTCTGCATCCAGCCCCACTTCAGCTTATGGCTGAAGACCTTCAATGTCAAGCCGAAGGTAGTGGGCGGCCGCCAAGTGGAGTGCGGAGGTTCCATGGTGGGCAAGATGCCCAACGTCCTATGGCTCGAGGGCTCCTTTGTGGAGACCATAAAGGGGTGGCAATCAGGGTGGTTCTATATCACCGAGCCGCGTGACCATAAAGAGAATTCAGATCTGGCATCCCCACACGGCGCACCTCCTGGAAAGAGAAGGGCCTGACATGGGGTGATTTGGAGGAGCTGACCGGACTCCAAACTTGCGTCCAAAACCTCGTGAACATGAAGATCAAGCTCGTCAACGCAGTCCAGGTCATGCTCATCCACCGGATTCTCCCCTGCCAACAACGGGCTTTCAACTTGTGGGAGTTTGATCCGGCACAGCACCAGACCCTGAGCAGGCTCTTCGACACTATGTACGAAGACGCCTGAAAGGTGCTGTTCAAGGGCGCCGAGGCTCCCGCATCCGCTACCGAAGATCGCGGATTCAGCTCGCAGCATCAAGCCGGCGAGGTAAGCTATTTTGCCGTTTATGGGACACTTGTTTTTCATAGTTTGACTCTATGCGGGATCTAAACTCCCTTACCTTTGACAGGCCTGGCAGAAGAAGTCCGGGCAGGTTAACTGTCCGGCTCCGTTACCAGAAGACCCAGCGGACGCCCGATTGACGGGGCTGCTGGTTCCGGCGCCTTACGTGGTGCCGGAGAAGAAGGCCAAGAAGAAGGCCACGGGAACCCGGAAGAGTTCCCGGCATCAGGTGTTATCGGACTCATCGTCCGATGACCCCAAGGCGGACTCCTCCCGCGAAGATGAGGAGGAGAAAAAGGAGGCTTCTCCCGAAGCGGGGGGAGAGAAGAAAAGGAAGGCCTCCCCGACTGGGGAGGCCGGAGGGTCCAAGAAGGGAAGGACCCTTCCTCCGGACTGTTCCACCAACGCCGACGATGGCGAAGAGGAGTGGCCTTCGAGGGCCAAGCTCCTGGCGAGATCGTAAGTGTCCGGATTCCAGAATAACTCATGATTCTTCCTTTGTCGCGTAGTGTCTTCTAACACCGAATACATCCATGTAGCCCGCCCAAGGACGAGCTCCCCGCTTCGTCGAGTGGCTCCCTGGATTCGTCGGATGTGAATAGCACTTCACTTCCGACTGCCTCCTCCCCTTGTGACGCAGACAACACCATGGTGGAGTCCCAAAAGGGGTTCGGACAGGAGGAGGAGGAGGTCCCGGAGGTGCCGCAAGGCAACCTCCCGGACTTTGGGCACAAGAGGGATCAACCCCCAAAGGGTTCTGAGTTCGGCCCGGGGCCGGACTCTGCACCGGAACCTTTAGTGGTTCCGGAGTCCGGCGGGCGGCCCCTTCGTAAGAAGGGCGAGACTCCGACGCCGGTGACCTCCGTCCAACCGGAGGCGCCGGATAATCTGCTGGAGGCGCTTAACGGCGCCTCCATCAACGAGGAGCACCACACTGTTATGAGTGCGGTGATCCAGAAAGTTCAGTCCACCAAGAGCGGGCTGACTGAAGCCTGTACCAGCCTTCTAACATGCTTTGAGGTATGTAATTGAGATATGTAAAAATAGTACCGCATAGACAGTAGCCCCTGATGCTCAGTTTGGTGTTCAGAAAGAAAAGCCGAACTGAGGATCTAAAAAGATATACGCAGGAGTCTAACATAAGCATGTCAATATGGGAATGCAGGCTGCGCTACTGACCTCTACCGCATTGACTGCGGAGGTGAATGCATTGAAGCAGAGCCTCGAGCGGTCCGAGAACGAGCTCAGCCGTGCCAAGAAGCAACTCAAGGACAAGGAAGGTAAGTAATACCTTATTAAAGTAATACCGTATAGAAAGGATTTGGTTGCAAAAAATGACAGGAATAACGTGAGTATTGCAGGGGCCACGATCAAGGTGGCGACCCTGAAGGAAGCGGTGTCCAAGGCCGAAAGCAATGCGGCCGCGGAACGCACCAAGCGAGAGAAACAGGAGGCGCGGGTGGCGGAGGTGCGGCAAGAGCTCCAGGCTCTCTTGGAAAAACACGAGAGTTTGGAGCGTGACTCGAAGACTCGAGAGTCCGAGTTCGCCTCGGCTCTTGAGAGTGCCAAAGCCGCTAAGGCCGAAGCCCAGAAGGCCCTCCAGGAGATTGAGGCAATAAAAAAGATAGCGGCGGGTACGGCATTCTTCATGCAAAGCAAGTATGTAAAAGTGAATTATCTGTTACTTACCCGAATTCGGAGCTCTCCAGGAGCGTTCACAGATCTTCCCCGTAGTGTGTCCGATGCTGCGGTGTTCTACCGAGCCGAGGAGGGGAGCTCGACGGAGAAGGTGTTCTGGTCTCAATATGCTGAGGCCGGACATTCGGTGCCCCAGAGCGACCAGCTGAAGCAGCTGGTCGAGCTCCACAAGGTGGCCGAACAGGCCATGAAGGGCCTCATAGTTCGGCTGTGGCCTAAAGAAGCCATGCCTGGGAGCTACTTCGGTCTGGTGCGGCGGCTGGTGGACGCCTGTCCATGGATTGAAGTCATCAAGCGTTCCGTCTGCATTGAAGGTGCCCGTCGGGCCCTTGCCCGTGCTAAAGTGCACTGGGGCAAGATGGACGCCGAGAAGCTTGTGACGGAAGCGCCACCGCCGGGCAAGGAATATCGCACGCCCGAGATGTACTATAAGGGTGTCCTGAAGGGTGCCCGCCTTATAGCGGGAGAGTGCTCCAAAGATGTAATTTTTGAGTAGACTCGCATTTGTTATCCTGTGCGCTGAAAACTTTGTTCATATGCGCTAAGCAACACTTGTTAATTTAAAATATTACCTTCTATGCGGCCGTTTATCAAATTTGAGAGATGGCAAGTCGTTGGCTTCAGCCCCCATGCCACGAGTGCTGGCGTGTTCGGGATAAACTTGAGCGCTCTTGTTCCCATTCTTGGGTCCTTCGAGGGAGGCGCTCAACACAATGAACAAGGCAACCGGACTTATAATGCTTGAACACTCCCACTTAGCCATAGAATTCTATAATTTTAAATTTCAGCGAAGCCCCTAGAGTTCGGAAGACCGAATTCGGGGCGCTATCCATGCCTGGGCCGGACAAAGCCGGCTCCTTGCTCTAAGCGGCATAAGTCTTTAGGGACTCAAAAAAACCTCTTGAACAGCGACCGGCTCTCCCCTATCATGACGGTCAGTTTTAGCTTTCTCCACTGAGGTGCTCAACCCAGCTCAACTGGGGCACAATTGCAGTGGTTCTCCCAGCGCTACCTTAGCCGATATAATGGAACGTAAGGTACCAAAACATGGGAGCCGGGCAAACCCAACTATTGACCCAAGACATGATTCGGAGCCGGTGCATATAATGCTATAAGTTCGGGGTGCCGCACTTGTGAAAGTGTTCGGACTTATCACACCATATTTTGGGGAACTTAAGCCCCTGGTGTATTTGGCCGTACCAAAGCGTACGGATGCAACATGTCATAAGTGAACATGTATAGATAAAAAAAGGAATGCAATAATAGGCAAAAAGCGATGCATTACTTATTCAAAAGATACTGCAATGAAAGCAGAACGATACAAATAGTGCGATAAGCAAGGGACGGGACTATTTAACATGTCCCCCTCTACGGGTAGGCTGCGGGATGGTATGTAAAACAGGTATACTACTCGTAATAGAGACCACCTGGACACTCGACGTAGCTTTTCTGCTTCCCTGGCTGTTGCATCGTGAGTTCGGCAAGTCTACTGCCGGACAGGGCTTCTGGAAAACGAAGTCCTGCAAATAAGAGAAAGAAAAAAAAGAATGACACAATTGGGAGCCCCTGGTGCGGTTGAGCCGCTCTCCGGGCATGCCATGGTCGTGCCCCTACCCCTACACCCATGGTATCTCCAGAGCGTAGTTATGTACGCGTAGTACTGGTCTCGCGATTTCACGAGGGCTGGGGTTGGGGCCGCATTGCTATGCATGCTCGGAACGTGCCAGGCAGTCTTGTTGTAGGTTACTCCGGGCGCGCTTGACGGTGTCCGGCCGCTTAACAGCCGGACTCGAGAATTTCCTTAAGAGGCTACTTTGTACTTCCGCCGCGAGAGCCGCTGTATGCTCCTCCGTCCGGAGAGAGCGTTCGGTGTTTCCATTGACCGTAATGACTCCTCGAGGGCCTGGCATCTTGAGCTTGAGGTATGCATAGTGCGGCATCGCATTGAACTTTGCAAATGCGGTTCGTCCGAGCAGTGCATGATAGCCGCTGCGGAACGGGACTATGTCGAAGATTAACTCCTCGCTTCGGAAGTTATCCGGGGATCCGAAGACCACTTCAAGTGTAACTGAGCCTGTACAGTTGGCCTCTACACCTGGTATGACGCCTTTGAAGGTCGTCTTTGTGGGTTTAATCCTTGAGGGATCTATGCCCATCTTGCGCACTTTATCCTGATAAAGCAGGTTCAGGCTGCTGCCGCCGTCCGTCAGGACTCTAGTGAGGTGAAATCCATCGACGATTGGGTCTAGAACCAATGCGGCGAATCCGCCATGCGGATGCTAGTGGGGTGGTCCCTTCGATCAAAAGTGATCGGGCAGGAGGACCACGGATTGAACTTTGGGGCGACTGGCTCCATCGCATATACGTCCCTGAGTGCACGCTTCCGCTCCCTTTTGGGTCTGTGGGTTGCGTATATCATGTTCACCGTCCACACTTGTGGGGGGAAACCCTTCTGTCCTCTATTGTTCGGCGGCCAGGTCTCCTCCTCGTCATCCCTATGCAGCCCCTTGTCATTGTTTTCGGTAGTTAACTTGCCTGCCTGCTTGAACATCCAACAATCCCTGTTGGTGTGATTGGCTGGCTTTTCGGGGGTGCCATGTATCTGGCACAAGCGATCGAGTATTCGGTCCAAATTGGACGGGCCCGGAGTATTTCTTTTGAATGGATTTTTCCGCTGACCGGGTTTAGAGCCTCTGAATCCGGCATTGACTGTCGTATCCTCAGTATTGTCGCCATTGATGCGGCGGTTGTGCTTATTGCGACGCGACCTGCCGTTGGTGTCCTTGGTATCCGAATTACCAGGGCTCTTGGTCAGGTTGTTACTGCGAGCTAGCCAGCTGTCCTCTCCCGCGCAGAAGCGGGTCATGAGTGATGCGAGGGATGCCATGGATTTCGGCTTTTCCTGTCCTAGGTGCCGGGCAAGCCACTCGTCGCGGATGTTGTGTTTGAAGGCTGCAAGGGCCTCTGCGTCCGGACAGTCGAGATTTGATTTTTCTTGGTTAAGAAACGTGTCCAGAATTGTCTGGCCGATTCATCTGGCTACTGAATTATGCGGCTTAGGTCATCAGCGTCTGGTGGTCGCACATATGTGCCCTGGAAGTTATCAAGGAATGCGGCTTCCAGGTCTTCCCAACAACCAATTGATTCTGCTGGCAAGTTGTTGAGCCAATGCCGAGCTGGTCCTTTAAGCTTGAGTGTGAGGTATTTGATGGCGTGTAGATCATCACCGCGGGCCATGTGGATGTGAAGGAGATAGTCCACGATCCAAACCGCAAGATCTGTTGTGCTGTCGTATGATTCAATGTTTACGGGTTTGAAACCCTCTGGGATTTTATGATCCATTACTTCGTCTGTGACGCATAGTGGGTGTGCGGCGCCTCTGTATTGGGCTATATCATGACGCAGCTCAAATGAGCTTTGTCTGATGTGTTCGGCCCGGCCGGAATTGCTATATCCGGCGTGACGGTTATCATCACGTATCATGGGGCGCCCACGCGATCCGTAGATCGATCTTGTTTGCCTTGCCTTGTGCTCGAGTATATCCCGCAGGTCTGGCGCATTTTCCCGTGCCTTGGTATTTTTTGAGCGGCGCCGGGGTGCGGCTTGAGTGTAGGGCCGAGAGGCCTCTCTATCGCAGCCACGAGGTGGCCGGTCGGCTGTATTATGCGCTGGTGATGTAGGTTTAGGTGCTTCCTCCTCTAATCGAGGTAGCAGCCTGCGTTTTGGGTAGCTCTTGGAGGGGCGTTCGAGTTCATAATCTTCGGCCGCAAGGGCTTCAGTCCATCTGTTGGCTAGCAGGTCTTGGTCAGCTCTAAGCTATTGCTGCTTTTTCTTGAGGCTGCTTGTCATGGCCATAAGCCTGCGCTTGAAACGCTCGTGTTCGACGGGATCCTCGGGCACGACAAATTCGTCGTCGTTGAGGCTTGCTTCATCTTCGGAGGGAGGCATATAATTATCGTCCTCTACCTCTCTGTCTGCCGCTCTCTCATGAGGGCTGGCTTCCTCATCCTCCTGCGCTGAATCCTGCTGGAGGGGGTTGTCTTCGGCACTGTCCGGGGTGTTATTGTCTCCGGTGCCGGAATCTCCATTTTTGCTGTGGCGGGATTTAGAGCGGCGCCGCTGACGCCGGCGCTTAGGATGTTTCTTGGAGGGGTCATCCTTCATTGTTCCATCGCCATTCCCATCCTTTGGGATGTCCACCGTGTATGTCGTATGATGAGGTGGCCTTCCAGTGCCCTGTAGGCGCTGGTTCTTGGTTGTCTCCTACATCATCGTCCATACCGTCGATGTCTTCGGAGTCAAAGTCGAGCATGTCGGTTAAATCATCGACAGTGGCTACAAAGTGGGTGGTGGGTGGGCATTGAATTTCTTCGTCGTCCGCATCCCAACCTACCTGACCATAGTCCGGCCAGGGCTCTCCTGATAAAGAGAGAGACTTTAGTGAATTCAGGATGTCGCCAAAGGGGGAGTGCTGAAAGATGTCCGCAGCGGTGAGCTCCATGATCGGCGCCCAATCGGATTCGATTGGCAGGGGCGCGGAAGGTTCGGAGTCCGAAGAGGAGTCCGACACTTTGGAGTCATGAGCTTCACAAAGGACAGGGTTGGTATTCGGCTCTATTGCCGTAGAGGTAGCAGCCCTCGAGGCGATGTCCAGCCACCCGTCCTCGATCGGCGCAGTCGGCTCCGAGCTAAGGGTCGGAGCGGACACTTGTGCGGCCTCCAGGGCACTGTCCGGCAGTAGAGCTAGATCATGCCCGTCGTGACAGTGCGACGCGCTTGGCTGTGGCTCGAACCCGTCGAAGATCAAGTCTCCGCGGACGTCAGCTGTATAGTTTAAACTTCCAAATCTGACCTGATGACCAGGGGCGTAGCTTTCAATCTGCTCCAGATGGCCAAGTGAGTTGGCCCACAGTGCGAAGCCGCCGAATACGAAGATCTATCCGGGGAGAAAAGTCTCACCCTGGACCACGTCGTTGTTGATGATCGAAGGAGCCATCGGGCCTAAAGGTGACGACATAGAGGAACTCTCAATGAAAGCACCAATGTCGGTGTCAAAACCAGCGGATCTCGGGTAGGGGGTCCCGAACTGTGCGTCTAGGCGGATGGTAACAGGAGATAAGGGACACGATGTTTTTACCCAGGTTCGGGCCCTCTCAGTGGAGGTAAAACCCTGCTCCTGCTTGATTGATATTGATGATATGGGTAGTACAAGAGTAGATCTACCACGAGATCAAAGAGGCTAAACCCTAGAAGCTAGCCTATGGTATGATTGTTGTTCGCCCTACGGACTAAAACCCTCTGGTTTATATAGACACCGGAGAGGGCTAGGGTTACATAGAGTCGGTTACAATGGTAGGAGATCTACATATCTGTATCGGCAAGCTTGCCTTCCACGCCAAGGAAAGTCCCATCCGGACACGGGACGGAGTCTTCAATCTTGTATCTTCATAGTCTAGGAGTCCGGCCAACGGTGATAGTTCGGCTATCCGGACACCCCCTAGTCCAGGACTCCCTCACCACATATCGCCAAGGAGGGCGGCAAAGTTGAGAGGTGCAGGAGTGGGACTGAATCAATGGGAACAGCACCGGGAGCTCTAGGGAGGGCACTGAACTCATGGAAGTTGATCACCATCTACGCATGAAACAAGAGTTAATGGTAACCGAAATAAGGCTATATGCAGCAAACAAATGCAACACCCAAATGCAGCAAGCAAAGGCAACAACCAGAACCTATACTACCATTTTCTAACGTTCCAGTGGACTAGGATGCTCTACAGCCAGACCTGCTCTGATACCAAGCCTGTGGCACCCCGGCTCAGAGAAACCGGAACGCCCCGTATTCCAGCCCAGTGATCAAGGTGAAGTCTTCTGGAATATGGCACTGCTTAGCATTGAACAAACCAGCTTTCTATTATTTCACGAATATGAATACAAGGTCTCCGATATTACAGTGAATACCACCGGCACGGCGACACTACACCATCCTTAGTTGCTCTATGCGAGCAGCATAACAAATTGAGGCAGCGGAACAACTACTGGCAGCGGAACAACGAACGGCGATGATGGACTCCAATCCACAGGGACTCTGGATGGAACGTTTATCCTAGCTCGCGCACACAGGAACCACAGCAAACAAGCAAGAAATCCAAGCATGACCTGCAAACTGGCATGACATGCCAGGTTAGTACATTGAATGTACTTGCAAGCTCACAAAAAAACTAGAAGCATTCAAGACAAACAACAACATGGCAATTAGAGGTTAAGCAGGAATTATCATGAGATCATCAGGATAACATGGCATGAACAACATGAACATAATACCGCTAGAACAATATGAACATGGCATGAGCATATAAACATGATGATACTATCATGCAACACGATAACATTATCATGCACCAACTTATTCTGCTCGGTTTACCTCGTAACCATCATATGCATCACTTACCAACCTCGGACATTACATGAATATCTAACAACTCGGTATCCTCGATACCACGGTGATCATTTACGGATCACATAACCAACTCATCTCATCATCGAATCGGGGTGGTTATTAAGCACAATGTTATTATTATTGTTGACCCATAGTGTGACCGACACGAGCTGGGCCCTTATCCGCGGGCGCGGCTATCGATAGATTTAGTATACACTCTGAAGAGGTAGCACACCATACCCACACCATGGGACCCATGGCCTTTCTCTCCCATTCGGGTAGACCAACGACGTTCTGACAAAACCGTCCTACTGCCATGACACTCTCCCTGCCACTCCGACTCACTCTAAGTCATGGGTGGCCCCGTGTCTACCCCAGACACCAACGACCACCGTCGTGGCGAAATGGTCCCAAACAAGGACAAGTGCACATAACCAAACTCGGGCTCACAAGGCTTATGCCGTCCTACCTGATCAGTGTAGCACCCGCGCATAACCTTCCCTTGTTGGAGGCATCGGCGAGAGGCACAACAATAGACCTAGTTTGGACCCCCCATAAGGCAAGTGTGGCTGCACTGGTCAGCTCGATATGGTGGCACCATGACTCAGCCAACAGTTGTTCAAGTCCAATTTAATACGCTTAAACTTGAATGCAAATATGCTGAGCCATGATAAAATAACATGATGCAATTACAATATCAACATGAGCATGAGGGTACAACATAACTATCCACCATATCCACAATGAATCATATCCAACTGAGCATGGCATAATGACGTGCATGAATATAACAAGTACAACACTACCCATAGAAACCTAGCATGACCACTAGCATCAATAATAAATACTCCCTCCATTCCTTTATATAAGGTGTATTATTTTTAGCACGTTAACCAAGGCACAAAATTATGGACTATTTAGGACGAAATTACCCTTGTCCAATTCATAGATTAGCAGCAAGTAAATCATTTAGGATAGGAAAGGAAGAGATACACGGAATCAGGAGAGAGATAGTTTCCTATTCTTTCTCTACAAGGAGAGATACATGCAATCAGGGGAGAGATACTTTCCTTTTTCTGGAGGGCCAAGATCGGAATTATGAGGAATTAGAACAAATGCACTTTATATTGTGGAATTTTATCAAAAAACAAATACACCTTATATAAAGGAACGGAGGGAGTATCATGCAAGAACATATCAACATGCTACCATGCAAGCATTTAACCATCTGGATGCAATGGAACATGCATAACGACGGCACTCGGAATAGAGGATAGTCGTGCACCGAAGACCATCACTAACATCAACATGTACTACTATCAAGCATAAGCATATGAAAGGAATACTAGCAACTAGAACATGATAAGAGAGTACAAGACAACATAGCACAAAAGTGAACATGAAACTCTAAGCAGCACCGGAACAACGATAACCATGTTTTAAACAAGCAAACATTTAGTAAAGATTCAAGTTGAAAACCATGGCTACTGCATGACTATCATGCAAGTGGTTGTTGTGGCTTGCCTGGGGGTGACGGAGACTCCGGGAAGAAGTGCGGTGAAGCCGCGAAACGAAACGCCGGACGGTTCTCTCTCGAAGGGGGCTGATTAGAGGCAAGGGCAATATGGTCTTTTTCATAGTGTGAACACTTTATGAAATGGTACCAACAAAAAGAGCTTGACGAGACAAAGAAGTGAGCGTTGGTTTTACCTCGATCGAAGTTACGATTGCGGAGTTATGAGGTGTAGAAGATCAGGGACTTTTCTGTAAAAATATTTATCACCAACGGGTCCCTGAGTAGATAAGGCAGAAACACATATAAGGAAATACGCTTTCAGAAGTTGAAAACGTACTTACCAGAATACGTGTCCACATGTCTACGTGGTAGAGGCGGGGTCGGGGTTGGTCAAAGTGGGGTCGGCGGGGTCTGAGGCTGACGGACGGGTCCCACGGACTGTGGGGCCCGTCACTTATCCAGCTGGGCACGCGGGGTCAACGCCCACCCGCCGATAGGTGGGGCCGTGGAAGAGGTGGGGCCCGCATGGCCTCGTCTTCTTCTTCCTCCTGCTCCCCGCCCCGACGGAGTCAGAGGAGGGCCCGATCAGGGGCGCTGCCGGCGACATGGTGGGCGACTCCGGCCACCTCAGGCGACGGTGAGGGCATTGATACGTCCATTTTGCATCATGCTTTTATATCAATATTTATTGCATTATGGGCTGTTATTACACATTATATCTCAATACTTATGGCTATTCTCTCTTATTTTACAAGGTTTACCATGAAGAGGGGGAATGCTGGCAGCTGGAATTCTACCTAGAAAAGGAGCAAATATTGGAAACCTATTCTGCACAGCTCCAAAAATCCTGAAACTCCACGGAAGTCAGTTTTGGAATTAATAAGAATTATTGAGCGAAGAAAACACTAGAGGGGGCCCACACCCTTGCCAGGAGGGTGGGGGGCGCGCCCACCCCTACTAGGCGCGCCCCCTGTCTCCTGGGCCCCCTGGTGGCCCTTCAGTGCCCATCTTCTACTATATGAAGGCTTTTACCCTGGAAAAAATCAGAGGCAAGCTTACGGGACGAAACTCCGCCGCCACGAGGCGGAACCTTGGCGGAACCAATCTAGGGCTCCAGCGGAGCTGTTCTGCTGGGGAAACTTCCCTCCGGGAGGGGGAAATCATCACCATCATTATCACCAACGATCCTCTCATCAGGGGGTCAATCTCCATCAACATCTTCACCAGCACCATCTCCTCTCAAAACCCTAGTTCATCTCTTGTATCCAATCTTGTATCAAAACCACAAATTCGTACCTGTGGGTTGCTAGTAGTGTTGATTACTCCTTGTAGTTGACACTAATTGGTTTACTTGGTGGAAGATCATATGTTCAGATCCTTAATGCATATTATTACTCCTCTGATTATGAACATGAATATGCTTTGTGAGTAGTTACGTTTGTTCCTGAGGACATGGGTGAAGTCTTGCTATTAGTAGTCATGTGAATTTGGTATTCGTTCAATATTTTGATGAGATGTATGTTGTCTTTCCTCTAGTGGTGTTATGTGAACGTCGACTACATGACACTTCACCATTATTTGGGCCTAGAGGAAGGAATTGGGAAGTAATAAGTAGATGATGGGTTGCTAGAGTGACAGAAGCTCAAACCCTAGTTTATGAGTTGCATCGTAAGGGGCTGATTTGGATCCATATGTTTAATGCTGTGGTTAGGTTTACCTTAATACTTCTTTTGTAGTTGTGGATGCTTGCAATAGGGGTTAATCATAAGTGGGATGCTTGTCCAAGTAAGGGCAGTACCCAAGCACCGGTCTACCCACATATCAAATTATCAAAGTACCGAATGCGAATCATATGAGCGTGATGAAAACTAGCTTCACGATAATTCCCATGTGTCCTCGGGAGCTCTTTTCTCATTATAAGAAATTGTCCAGGCTTGTCCTTTGCTACAAAAAGGATTGGGCCATCTTGCTACACTTTATTTACTTTCATTGCTTGTTACTCGTTACAATTTATCTTATCACAAAACTATCTATTACCTACAATTTCAGTGCTTGTAGAGAAAACCTTACTAAAAACCGCTTGTTATTTCCTTCTGCTCCTCATTGGGTTCGACAATCTTACTTATCGAAAGGACTATGATAGATCCCCTATACTTGTGGGCCATCAGGCACCGGCGGCTGCGGCCAGGTCTCCCGCGTCCATCCAGAGGGTTAGCAGGCGCCAGGGAGGACGAGAAGAACCAGAGTTTTGAGGGGAACAGAGGGGCGGGCTGCGGCCGTTGCACGCGGGCACGACGGCCCTGGTGGCTCCGATGTCAGGAGAAGGGCGTGGGGATAGTCGCCGGGGGGTGAAGAAGCTCTTGGTGGCGACTAGAGGGAGGGAGGAGGTCAGGATGGGCGAGACGGGGAGGCGACCGAAAGGGCCGGGCGACGGCCGAACGGGGAGCACGTGGCCAAAGGGCTCTCCGGCGAGGGGCAAGGTGGTGGGGCGAACCGCAGGGATGAGGGGAAGCTCGTGGACAGCTCGGGAGGAAAGGAGAAGGACTAGGCTTGCCGGGACCAAGGAGGAACCGCGGAGGCCATGGCGGACAGAGGCAAACTCTGGCGAGATTGGGCGACTCCAGAGGGAAAATGAGGCGTGGGAGGGGCTTGGGAGCTGCGGGAGCACCTTGGGCACGCTTATATAGCCGAGGGGAAGCCTCTCGAGCATCACAAGCGAGTTCCTACTAGCTCTAATGGTGGACAGTGGCGGGGCACGGCACGGGCATGGAGCTAGCGACTCATTTATGGCGAACCACGATGAGCCATCGACGCAGTGAGGTGCAGTCGATCATGGGGAAGCTCCAGGACACGGTTGGACGTCGAGACCAGGAGGGAGGAGACGAGCACAGGGGAAAGAACCAGCCTGAGCATGTAATGTGCGTGACGCAAGCGTGATCACCACGGGCACTGTTGAAATGGCGTGTTCTGGCCGGACCGACCATGTCCAGTAGATAGACTGTCGTGCCCTTAGTCAAAATGAGGAAATAAATCGGTCCAGGGGCAAAGAAGAGATTTGCACTTAGCTCCAAAGCAAATCAACAGGAAGGTGTTTGTAACTTTCTGTGGTTATTCCAGCTTGGTAACGTGGTAAATATTTTATCTGGCAATGGTCACACTCTAAGGTGACTAAGATGGCAGAGTTTAAGCTCAAGAAGAGGAGTTTAGCTAGTGGTTGCTGTAGAAACCACCAGATTGGACTAAACATGAAGTAGCACTCACATATAAAGTTGTATTGAGTTGAATTTTGGCATGGCCCAATTATTTGAAGATATAAAGATGCTCAAGGAGTTTCATGCCATTTGGATGAACCAAAATAGCACTTCTTCAGAAAGATTTATTCTGACCAGAAACTTGGAAAAATTCCACAGGGAAAATGGCCAAAGAGATTGAGCCACATCTTGGTGGAAGGAGGTTATATGAATACTAGAAGGCCTAGAAAAATTTGCAGCAATAATGGAGCAAGATAAAATGTACTTGCATCACAAACTGAAATTTTGGGCAGAAGCTAAGAATTGAAGCTGAGCTCACCTGGAGGCATGACATGAGCTCAACTTGGGTGGAGGGATATGATATGATAATATGAAGTATCATGCAAAATGGCAACTAATTTGGATATGCCTAGCTTGCAGCTCCTTCACAAAGCTTCTTTCTGGACAGAAACTTTGGAAAATCATAATTAAATAATTACTATGCAAATGAGGTTGCATTTTGGCATGTGGCAATTATATGGACATGAAAAGATGTCCAAGGGGTTTGAGGTCATTTGGGAAAAGTAAAATAGCACTTTCTTCACAATGTGCCATTTAGGGCAGAATAGGAAATGAATTATTTGAGGATTATTTTTGATCATGGCAATGAAAAGTTTTGCCATATTTGATCAAGATATGATCCAAACAGTTTATGAGAATTATTTGGGAATTTTAGGAGTGACAGAAATATAGGTTGCTTCACAACCTAGGGTTTTAAAGGGTCATTCTTTTATCAGAAAAGGAATATTTCCAATAAAAAGAATATTGGGTTAGGTCAAGGAAGAAAATGACAGGGTTTCAGGATGATGGTGAGGATGACAAGCCACTTTAAACCTAGGAAGACATGATCTTCCCAAGTTTCCGAACCACATAGCCACGGAAAAGCAAATCAATGCAGGAAATCCAAGAAAAAACCAAGGAAAAAGAAAAGGGCAGAAATCCAGGTTGTTACATATATCCCCAACACTGCTGCCGGCACCAAAGGGTATAGACTTCTTGCAATATTGTGAAGCAAACCACTGGTAGCAAGGAATGTCAGACGATTGCAGAATCTTGGAGACAAACTTACAAAGCATCGCCTGGTTATGAGCTTGCAGGTTTCTCACACCCAGGCCCCCGTTCTCCCGGTGAAGAGTGACCTTGTCCCAAGCCACAAGACATTGACCTCCTTTAACATTGCACTTGCCTTGCTAGAGAAAAGCACACAGAAGGCCGTCAAGCAAATTGATGGACTCCTTAGGCCATGGAAAGCAGGACATGAAGTAACTAGGTATGCCGGCTAGCACAAAATTGACGAGCGTGAGCCTTCCCCCCCAAAGTTAGGGAAGTGGCCAACCAGCCCGAGAGCCCGCGGTCCACCTTGTGTATGACTGGTAAAAGCATCTCGTGTGTGATCTTATTCAGAGACAAGGGCAGCCGAGATATGTGCATGGAACAGAGGATATAGGACAACCAAGTAGTTGAGCAATCTCAGAAGCCACATCTGCGTGTACAGAAACTGGTACCAACATACTCTTGTGAAAGTTGATAGTTAGACCTAAAAAAGCCAAGAAGGAGGAGAGAATGTTCTTCATCATCGTGGCCTATTCAATGTCCCCCTTGAAGATGATCATGGTATCGTCCGCGTACTGCAGAACTGGAAAGAAACTGCCTGAGCCAAGAGGGTGCTGTAGAGACCCCTCCTGAAAGTGCACACAACAAAGCCTCTGTAGCACGTCTGCTACCAAAATGAATAGGTACAGGGACAAGGAGTCACCCTACCAGAAATCTCGCTTGGCAAGAATGGGGGGTCCCAACTCACCATTGATCATAACTCGCGAGCGGCCGGAAGAGAGAAGGTTGGAAATCCACTGTCTCCATAACTGAGGAAAACCTCTGGCTTCCATCACTTGGCTGAGGTAGTCCCAACTAACACTATCGAAGGCCTTGTGGAAGTCCAATTTTAAAGCAATGATTGGTAACTTCCTTTTGTGACCGCATTGGACTAACTCATCTGCCAAAGCAAAATTCTCAACAATGGATCGTCCCCTCAAGAACCCCGACTGCAGAGTATGTACTAGAACTGGGATCTTCCATTGTAACCTATTATCCACAACCTTGGAAGCTAGCTTGGGTGTGCTGTGTACCAAGGAGATGGGCCTGTAATCTTTAATTTCTAACAGAGTGTCCTTTTTAGGCAGCAAAGTGATGAAAGCAGTGTTGATGCCGTCAACATTAACAATGTTGCTATGCAAGTCATTGAAAAACTTGAGCAGATCTTCCTTTAACAAATGTTTGAAGGCCTTGTAGAACTCATTGGTGAACCCATTTGGGCCCATGCTCCTATTGTTTGGTGCTTATTTATAGCCTCGATAATTTCAGCCCAGGAGAAAGGTACAAGCAGCCCAGAGAGGTCCACAGGTGCATACAGAGAGCTGAGCTGAACTGTGGGCATTGAAGAAGCAGTCTACCCCAATATCACAGAAAAATATTCAGTGGCATGATACATCTCCAATGTATCTACAATTTTTTATTATTCCATGCTATTATATTATCTGTTTGGGATGTTTTATATGCATTAATATGCTATTTTATATTATTTTTGGGACTAACCTATTAACCTAGAGCCCAGTGCCAGTTCGTGTCTTTTCCTTGTTTTTGAGTTTCGCAGAAAAGGAATACCAAATGGAGTCCAAACGGAATAAAACCTTCACGATGATTTTTCTTGGACCAGAAGACAACCAGGAGAATTGGACATGAAGTCGGAGGAGCCACGAGGCGGCTACAAGGACGGAGGGCGCGCCTAGGGGGATAGGGCATGCCTCCCACCCTTGTGGGCCCCTCGTGCACTTCCTGACCTAATTCTTTCACCTATATATTCCCATATATCCCCAAACCAACAAAGGCATCCACGAAAATACTTTTCCGCCGCTGCAACCTTCTGTACCCATGAGATCCCATCTAGGGACCTTTTCCAGCACCCCACCGGAGGGGGATTCGATCATGGAGGGCTTCTACATCAACACTATTGCCCTTCTGATGAAGCGTGAGTAGTTTACCACAGACCTACAGGTCCATAGCTAGTAGCTAGATGACTTCTTATCTCTCTTTGATTCTCAATACCATGTTCTACTTGATGTTCTTGGAGAAATATTCGATGTAATACTTTTTTGCGGTGTGTTTACCGAGATCCGATGAATTGTGTATTTATGATCAGCTTATCTATGAATATTATTTGAATCTTCTCTGAATTCATATATGTATGATTTGATGTCTTTCCAAGTCTCTTCGAATTATCGGTTTGGTTTGGCCAACTAGATTGGTTTTTCTTGCAATGTGAAAAGTGCTTAGCTTTGGGTTCAATATTGCGGTGTCCTTTCTCAGTGACAGTAGGCGCAGCAAGGCACGTATTGTATTGTTGCCATCGAGGATAAAAAGATGGG
The DNA here is from genome assembly GCF_002162155.2 of Triticum dicoccoides. NCBI lineage: Eukaryota > Viridiplantae > Streptophyta > Magnoliopsida > Poales > Poaceae > Triticum > Triticum dicoccoides. The sequence continues at coordinate 205,290,940 of NC_041385.1, forward strand.
GTTTTCATCATATTGCTTGAGCTAATTCCTCTACATCATGTCATCTTACTTAATGCATTACTCCATTCTTTATGAACTTAATACTCTAGATGCATGCTGGATAGCGGTCAATGTGTGGAGTTATAGTAGTAGATGCAGAATCATTTCAGTCTACTTCACACGGATGTGATGCCTATATTCATGATCATTGCCTTAGATATCGTCATAACTTTGCGCTTTTCTATCAATTGCTCGGCAGTAATTTGTTCACCCACCGTATTATTTTCTATCTTGAGAGAAGCCTCTAGTGAAATGTATGGCCCCTAGGTCTATTTTCCATCATATAAGTTTCTGATCTACTATTCTTGCAATCTTTTACTTTCCGATCTATAAACTAAAAATACCAAAAATATTTACTTTATCGTTTATCTATCTCTATTAGATCGCACTTCTACAAGTAACCGTGAAGGGATTGACAACCCCTTTATTGCGTTGGGTGCAAGTTTGTTTGATTGTTTGTGCAGGTATTCAGTGATTTTTGCGTTGTCTCCTACTGGACTGATACCTTGGTTCTCAAACTGAGGGAAATACTTATCTCTACTTTGCTGCATCACCCTTTCCTCTTCAAGGTAAAAACCAACGCAAGCTCAAGAAGTAGCAGGAAGAATTTCTGGCGCCATTGCCGGGGAGATCTGCCCCAAGTCAAGACATACCAACCATCATAAACTCTCATCTCTTGCATTACATTATTTGTCATTTGCCTCTCGTTTTCCTCTCCCCCACTTCTAAAACGATTTTTGAAAAGATTCGCCCTCTTCTTCGCCCTTATTTCCGTTCGATCTTTTTTTTTGCTTGTGTTACCATGTGCCTTCCTTTTGCTTGCATCTTCGCTTGCTAAAAGTTTATGGATCCTCATCCACTTGCTAATCTTTTTAAGGGATCCAATTATGATGAACCAATTACTAGTGATTTGAGTGCACTAGATTATCATTATGAGGTTTTGCTTGAAATTCGTGAATCTAAAAATTGTGATGAAGTGTTTAAAGAAGAAACCTATAAAGTGATTCACGATAGCTCCTTAAATAAAAAGCATGATTGCAATGATGTTATTATAAATTCTATTGATGTCAATTGTGTTAATGATATGCAAAACCCTAAGCTTGGGGATACTAATTTTGCTATGTCTACTACTTGTTGCAATGATCATGATTGGGGTGATTCTCCTTATGATCTTGAAAATTTATTTAATCCCCATGATGAATATGAGATTGATAATAATGTTTGCATTAATATTAAAAGTCGGTTTGGAAGAGTGTCAACTTTGGATCCCACATATTTGTAGAGTGTTCAATCTTATGAAATTTTTGATAAATGGGTTTGGAGAGGTCATGACTTTAGTTAATGTTAATCCCACTATTTTGGAAGAGTGTCAACTTCGCATGCATGTGGATGGTGTTGAGAATATGTTATGTGATAGCTATTTTGTTGATTTTGCTTATGATCCTACATGTAATTATTATGAGAGAGGAAAATATTGTTGTAGAAATTTTCATGTTACTAAATTACCTCTCTTCATGTTGAGATTGCTATCATCTCTTTCTTCTTCCTTGCATATGCTAGTTTTTGCTTGTTTTGATAATTTGTTTACTTATAAAAATGCCTATGCATAGGAAGTATGCTAGACTTAGATGTGTTTGTCATGTGTTTTATGATGCTCTCTTTGTGCTTCAGTTCTTCTCTTTTATGTGAGCATCATTGAAATTATCAATGCCTAGCTAAAAGGCTTTAAAGAAAAGCGCTTGTTGGGAGACAACCCAATATTTTCCTTCCTATTTTGCAATGAATAGTTCATCTAGCCTCTGGTTAGATGTGGTTTTGTGTTTTAATATGTTTTTGCCAAGTAAGACCTTCGGGATAGCTTACGGTGATAGTTGTTTTGATCCTCCTGAAAAACCGAAACTTTTGCGCCCAGTAAATAATTTCCTGGATTTTATTGAAACGTGCTTTGATCTGATTATTTTTGCTCTGGATTGGTGCACAAACTGCCTAGGTTTTCTTAAATTTTAAGAATTTTTGGAGTTACAGAAGTATTCAAGAGTTACATATTTCTACAAACTGTTTTGTTTTTGACAGATTCTGTTTTCTATGTGTTGTTTGTTTATTTTGATGAATCTATGGGTAGTATCGTGAAGGAAATATGCCTAGAGGCAATAATAAAGTTGTTATTTTATATTTCCTTATATCATGATAAATGTTTATTATTCATGCTAGAATTGTATTAACCGGAAACTTGATACATGTGTGAATACAGAGACAAAACATCGTGTCCCTAGTATGCCTCTACTTGACTAGCTCGTTGATCAAAGATGGTTAAGTTTCCTAGCCATGGACATGTGTGGTCATTTAATGAACAAGATCACATCATTAGGAGAATGATGTGATGGACAAGACCCATCTGTTAGCTTAGCATAATGATTGTTCAGTTTTATTGCTACTGCTTTCTTCATGTAAAATATATATTCCTCCGACTATGGGATTATGCAACTCCCGGACACCGGAGGAATGCCTTGTGTGCTATCAAACGTCAAAACGTAACTGGGTGATTATAAAGATGCTCTACAGGTATCTCCGAAGGTGTTTGTTGGGTTGGCATAGATCAAGATTAGGATTTGTCACCCCGAGTATCGGAGATGTATCTCAGGGCCCTCTAGGTAATGCACATCGTATGAAGCCTTGCAAGCAATGTGACTAATGAGTTAGTTGCAGGATGATGCATTACAGAATGAGTAAAAAGACATGCCAGTAACGAGATTGAAATAGGTATGAAGATACCGATGATCGAATCTCGGGCAAGTAACATACCGATGACAAAAGGAATAACGTATGTTGACATAGAGGTTCGACCGATAAAGATCTTCGTAGAATATGTGGGAACCAATATGAGCATCCAGGTTCCGCTATTGGTTATTGACCGGAGAGGTGTCTCGATCATGTCTACATAGTTCTCGAACCCGTAGGGTCCGCACGCTTAAAGTTCGATTACGATATGTATTATATGAGTTATGTGTTTTGGTGATCGAAGGTTGTTCGGAGTCCCGGATGAGATCACATACATGACGAGGAGTCTTGAAATGGTCGAGAGGTAAAGATTGATATATTGGAAAGTAGTATTCGGACACCGAAAGGGTTTCGAAATGAATCAGGTACATACCGGAGTACCGGAGAGGGGTTACCGGAACCCCCCAGGGAAAGATATGGGCCACATGGGCCATAGGAGGGAGGCTAACCAGCCAACAAGGGGCTGGTGCGCCCCCCACAAGGGAGGAGGCCGAATTAGACTAGGGAAGGGGGTGGCGCCCCCCTTTCCTTCTCCTACTCCCTCTCTTTCCCCCTTTCCCCCTCCGGTAAAAGGAAGGGGGGCACCCCTAGAGGACACACCAATTGCTCTTAGCCATGTGCGGCGCCCCCCTCCATAGTTTATGCCTCTGGTCATATTCTCGCGGTGCTTAGGCGAAGCCCTGCACGGATCACATCACCATCACCGTCACCACGCCATCGTGCTGATGGAACTCATCTACTCCTTCGACCCTCTGCTGGATCAAGAGCTCGAGGGACGTCATCACGCTGAACGTGTGTAGAACTTGAAGGTGATGTATGTTCGGTACTCGATCAGTCGGAATGAGAAGACGTTCGACTACGTCAACCACGTTGAGCAAATTCTTCTACTTTCGGTCTACGAGGGTACGTGGACACACTCTCCCCCTCTTGTTGCTATGCATCTCCTAGATAGATCTTGCGTGAGCGTAGGATTTTTTCTGAAATTGCATGCTACGTTTCCCAACAGTGGCATCCGAGCCAGGTCTATGCGTAGATGATATGCACAAGTAGAACACAAGAGTTGTGGGCGGTGATTGTTATACTGCTTACCACCAATGTCTTATTTTGATTTGGCGGTATTGTTGGATGAAGCGGCCCAGACCAACCTTACATGACCACGTTCATGAGACCGGTTCCATCGATAGACATGCAACTAGTTTTGCATAAAGGTGGTTGGCGGGTGTCTGTCTCTCCAACTTTTGTTGAATCAAATTTGATTGTGGTTGGTCCTTGTGAAGGTTAAAACAACAAGCTTGATAAATCACCGTTGTGGTTTTTGTGCCGTAGGTAAGTACGGTTCTTGCTACAAGGCCGTACCAGCCACGTAAAACTTGCAAAAACAAAGTAGAGGATGTCTAACTTGTTTTTGCAGGGCATGTTGTGATGTGATATGGTCAAGACATGATGTGATATACGTTGTTGTATGAGATGATCATGTTTTGTAAAAGTTATCGGCAACTGGCAGGAGCCATATGGTTGTTGCTTTATCGTATGAAATACAAACACCATGTAATTGCTTTACTTTATCACTAAGCGGTAGTGATAGTCGTAGAAGCAATAGTTGGCAAGACGACCACGACACTACGATGGAGATCAAGGTGTCAAGCCGGTGGCGATGGAGATCATGACGTTGCTTTGGCGATGGAGATCAAAAGCACAACATGATGATGGCCATATCATGTCACATATTTTGATTGCATGTGATGTTTATCTTTATGCATCTTATTTTTCTTAGTACATCGTTGTTTCAAGGTATAAGTGTTCTCCCCGACTATGCGGCGTTGCGAAAGTTCTTCATGCTGAGACACCACATGATGATCAGGTGTGATAAGCTCTATGTTCAAATACAATGGGTGCAAGCCAGTTTTGCACATGAGGAATACTCGGGTTAAACTTGACGAGCCTAGCATGTACAGACATGGCCTCGGAACACTAGAGACCGAAAGGTCGAACGTGAATCATATAGTGGATATGATCAACATAGAGATGTTCACCATTGATGACTACTCCATCTCACGTGATGATCAGACATGGTTTAGTTGATTTGGATCAAGTATCATTTAGATAACTTGAGGGATGTCAATCTAAGTGGGAGTTCTTAAGTAATATGATTAATTGAACTTTAATTTATCATGAACTTAGTCCTGATAGTATTTGCAAACTATGTTGTAGATCAATAGCTCGCGTTGTAGCTCCCCTATGTTTTTTATATGTTCCTAGAGAAAACAAAGTTGAAAGATGATAGTAGCAATGATGCAAACTGGGTCCGTGATCTGAGGTTTATCCTCATTGCTACATAGAAGAATTATGTCCTTGATGCACTGCTAGGTGAGAGACCTACTGCAGGAGCAGATGCAGATGTTATGAACGTTTGGCTAGCTCAATATGATGTTAGTTTAGTGCACCATGCTTTACGGCTTACAACCAGGCTTCAAAAACCCTTTGAACGCCACAGAGCATATGAGATGTTCCAAGAGCTGAAATTGGTATATCAGACTCATGCCCGTGTCGAGAGGTATGAGACCTCTGACAAGTACTTCGCCTAAAAGATGGAGGAGAATAGCTCAGCTAGTGAGCATGTGCTCAGAATGTCTGGGTACTACAATTGCTTGAATCAAGTGCGAGTTAATCTTCCTGATAAGATAGTGATTGATAGATTTCTCTAGTCACCATCACCAAGTTACTGGAACTTCGTGATGAACTATAATATGCAAGGGATGACGAAAGCGATTCCCGAGCTCTTCGTGATGCTGAAATCAACGAAGGTAGAAATTAAGAAAAACATCAATTGTTGATAATTAAACAAGACCACTAGTTTCAAGAAAAGGGCAAAGGGAAGGGAACTTCAAAAGAATGGCAAGCAAGTTGTCACCCATGAAGAAACCCAAAGCTTGACCTAATCCTGAAATATTTGGCGGATAAGAAGGATGGCAAGGTGAATAAAGGTATATTTGATATACATGTTATTGATGTGTACCTTACTAGTGCTCGTAGTAACCCCTGATTATTTGATACCTGTTTGGTTGCTAAGATTAGTAACTCGAAACAAGAGTTGCAGAATAAATAGAGACTAGTTGAGGGTGAAGTGACGATGTGTGTTGGAAGTGGTTCCAAGATTGATATGATCATCATCGCACACTCCCTATATTTTCGGGATTAGTGTTGAACCTAAATAAATGTTATTTGGTGTTTCCGTTAAACATGAATATGATTAGATCATGTTTATTGCAATACGGTTATTCATTTCAAGACATAGAATAGTTGTTATTCTGTTTACATGAATAAAACCTTCTATGGTCATACACCCAATGTTAATGGTTTATTGAATCTCGATCGTAGTGATACACATATTCATAATACTGATGACAAAAGATGCAAAGTTGATAATGATAGTGCAACATACTTGTGGCACTACCGTTTAGGTCATATCGGTGTAAAGCGCATGAAGAAACTCCATGTAGATGGACTTTTGGAATTACTTGATTATGAATCATTTGATACTTGCGAACCGTGCCTCATGGGCAAGATTACTAAAACTCCGTTCTCCGAAAGAATGGAATGAACCAATGACTTATTGGAAATAATACATACCGATGTATGCGGTCCAATGAGTGTTGAGGCTCATGGCAGGTATCGTTATTTTCTGACCTTCACAGACAATTTGAGAAGATATGGGTATATCTACTTAATGAAACACAAGTCTGAAACATATGAAAATTTCAAAGAATTTCAGAGTGAAGTGGAGAATCATCGTAACAAGAAAATAAAGTTTCTTTGATCTGATCCTAGAGGTGAATATTTGAGTTACGAGTTTGGCCTTCATTTAAAACAATGTGAAACAGTTTCACAACTCACGCCACCTTGAACACCACAGCGTAATGGTGTGTCCGAACATCGTAACCGCACTTTATTAGATATGGTGCAATCTATGATGTCTCTTACCGATTTACCACTATCTTTTTGGGGTTATGCATTAGAGACAGCTGCATTCACGTTAAATAGGGCACCGTCAAAATCCATTGTGACCACACCGTATGAACTGTGGTTTGGCAACAAACCTAAGTTGTCGTTTCTTAAAGTTTGGGGATGCGATGCTTATGTCAAAAGGCTTCAGCCTGATAAACTCGAACTCAAATCGGAGAAGTGCGTCTTCATAGGATACCCTAAGGAAACAATTGGGTACACCTTCTACCATAGATCGTAAGGCAAGATCTTTGTTGCTAAGAACGGAGCCTTTCTAGAGAAGGAGTTTCTCTCGAAAGAAGTGAGTGGGAGGAAAGTAGAACATGATGAGGTAATTATACCTTCTCTCAATTTGGAAAGTAGCTCATCTGAGAAATATGTTCCCGTGATGCCTACACCAACTGGAGAGGAAGCTAATGATAATGATCATGAAACACCAGATCAAGTTGCTAGAGAACCTCGTAGTTCAACCAGAGTACAATCCGCACCATAGTGGTATGGTAATCCTATTCTGGAAGTCATGTTACTTGACCATGACAAACCTACGAACTATGAAGAAGCTATGATGAGCCCAGATTCCGATAAATGGCTTGAGGCCATGACTATCTGAGATAAGATCCATGCATGGGAACAAAGTATGGACTTTGGTGGATTTGACCGATGATCGGCGACCCATAGAGAATAAATGGATCTTCAAGAAGATGACAGATGTTGATGGTAATGTTACTGTCTATAAAGCTCGACCTGTTGCAAAAGGTTTTTGACAAGTTCAAGGAGTTGACTACGATGAGACTTTATCACCGTAGCAATGCTTAAGTCTGTCCGAATCATGTTAGCAATTACTGCATTTTATGATTATGAAATCTGGAAAATGGATGTCAAAACTGCATTCCTTAATGGATTTCATAAAGAAGAGTTGTATATCACTACAAAAAAATACACTTCCGTGATGATACGTGTTTGTCACAGTAGGTCGCGTTTTTTGTCATGCATGTACATCCATGACAATTTTATGACAGAATCAAGATAGTCATACCTGTGCTGTCGTAGAAGTGTTCCATGACATTACAAAAATTATCATCACGGAAGTGTCCATTTCCATGACGATAATACGCGCGTCACAGAAGTGCTTTCATCAAGGGTTACCGACACGTGGCATCCACCGTAACAGAATGTCGTTAAGCTATCGGGTCGGGTTTTGGATCCGATAACCCGTTAGCAGCCCCGACCAATGGGGATTTTCCACGTGTAAAATCATCATTGGCTGGAGGAAACACGTGTCGGCTCACCGTTGGGACAGATGTCATCTGCTCATTGGACCGAAGGCGCCTATGATACAATGACACGTGGCACGGCCCAACAGAGGCCCATTCCTATGAAAAGGTCGACCCGTTTGACTTGGTCAAAAGGTGGCGGGCTGGCCCACGGAAAGCCTGTTAACGACCTGTTCGCATATAGCCCATTTACAGCCCGCTAACCCAAGGTCCGTTATGCCCTATCCGAATTAGGCCCAGTAGCGTCATCTGGGCTACCCAATATGATTCCAACCCGTTTACACATCTGGCCCATGTATGGCCCATGACGTCTTTCGGCCCATATGAGGCCCTATGTAACTCTTGGCCTATTAACGGCCCGTGGTGAAATTGGCCCGTGAACAGTGTATCACTTTAGACCCATTAACGGCCCGTGGTGAAACTAGCCTGTAATGAATAGTGTATCACTTTATACCCATTAACGGCCCATTATTCCATTGGGCCGTTTCCAGCCCATGTTATCTTTCAGCCCTCTCAAAGCCATTTATTCTTGGTCTCATTTCCAGCATTTGTTTACTTACGGCCTGTTACTGTCATTTTCTGCTTGTGGGCCAAATTCAGCCCGTGGTTACAGTCGGCCTGTTTGTGGTCCGTTAATACGTTGGGCCATTTTCATAGCGTCATCAAATACGGCCTATTAACGACGGCCCGTTATGGTCGGCCCATGAACGGACGATTCCAACTCTAGCCCATTTACGGCCATAATGCGGCCTGTTATTGGCCCATGTTTGGCCAATCGATCATACGACCCGTATAAGGCCCATTGATGATACGGCCCATAGAAGGCCCATTGTTTCTACGGCCCATAGAAGGCCCATTGTTTCTACGGCCTGTAGAAGGCCTACTGTTTCTACGGCCCATAGAAGGCCCACTGTTTCTACGGCCCGTAGGAGGCCCAGTGTCACTATAGTAAATATTAGCCCATGGTTATTGTGGCCTAGTTTTAAAAAATAGGTTATTGCAGCCACTAGCAAACCGCGGAAAAAGAACTGCAATGACTACAAGCAAACAAATAAACAAGACAACAAGGAAATAAATAAGCAAGCAACTTACGCTAGGCTATCATGGCTATCACACATATTACATCCACTGGGCATCAAAGTTCGCCACCAGTGCAAATAAACACGCCGACAAAAGAATATACAAAACTGAGATCACTTCAGAAGGCACTAGGACTGGCCAGGTCGGGCCCCCCAAACAGCTAAAGAAGCTGAGTAGACCTCAGTTGTGTCAACGATAGATGCATCAACACTAGATTTAAGGCATGATGGTGCGCACGGCTGTCCTCTGACATCTTCATTGCATCTTTGACTTCAAGTCGGAGCTCAGCTGAAGCAAGCCTTTCCGCTTTAAGTTGAGACTGATGAAGTCGAACTGATTGAGGCAACGACTGCACAGAGGTTGTCTCACACCTGCTGATGAGTAGCTTTAACTCACTGTCTTCATTAAGACAGGACCTTGGGGTCATCTCGCTGTCATGGTTTGGCTCACTATCTTCCCTAATGTTCTGCCTGGCGTAAGAGATACGACGCTGAAAGAGAAACAAGGAGACACGTGATACGTCTCCAACGTATCTAATTTTCCAAACACTTTTGCCCTTGTTTTGGACTCTAACTTACATGATTTGAATGAAACTAACCCGGACTGGAGCTGTTTTCAGCAGAACTGCCATGATGTTGTTTTATGTGTAGAAAAGAAAAGTTCTTGGAATGTCCTGAAAATCCACGGAGGCACTTTTTGGAATTAATAAGAATTTTTGGGCGAAAGAAATACATCAGGGGGCCCAGGGCCTGTCCACGAGACAACCCCCCCCCCCGTAGGGCGCGCCCCCTATCTCGTGGGCCCCCTAGACCTCCACCGACCTCAACTCTAACTCCATATATTCACATTTGGGGAGAAAAAAATCAAAGAGAAAGTTTCATCATGTTTTACGACATGGAGCCGCCGCCAAGCCCTAATCTCTCTCGGGAGGGCTGATCTGGAGTCCGTTCGGGGCTCTGGAGAGGGGGATTCGTCGTTGTCGTCATCATCAACCATCCTCCATCACCAATTTCATGATGCTCACCGCCGTGTGTGAGTAATTCCATCGTAGGCTTGCTGGACGGTGATAGGTTGGATGAGATTTACCATGTAATCAAGTTAGTTTTGTTAGGGTTTGATCCCTAGTATCCACTATGTTCTGAGATTGATGTTGCTATGACTTTGCCATGCTTAATGCTTGTCACTAGGGCCCGAGTGCCATGATTTCAGATCTGAACCTATTATGTTTTCATGAATATATGTGTGTTCTTGATCCTATCTTGCAAGTCTATAGTCACCTATTATGTGTTATGATCCGACAACCCCGAAGTGACAATAATCGGGATACTTCTCGGTGATGACCATAGTTTGAGGAGTTCATGCATTCACTATGTGCTAATGCTTTGTTCCGGTTCTCTATTAAAAGGAGGCCTTAATATCCCTTAGTTTCCGCTAGGACCCCGCTGCCACGGGAGGGTAGGACAAAAGATGTCATGCAAGTTCTTTTCCATAAGCACGTATGACTATTTACGGAATACATGCCTACATTACATTGATGAACTGGAGCTAGTTCTGTGTCACCCTATGTTATAGCTATTACATGAGGAATCGCATCCGACATAATTATCCATCACTGATCCATTGCCTACGAGCTTTTCATATGTTGTTCTTCGCTTATTTACTTTTACGTTGCTACTGTTACAACTACTACAAAACCCCCAAAACAATTATCTTTACTTTTGCTACTGTTACTTTTATTATCATACCACTTTTGCTACTAAATACTTTGCTGCAGATATTAAGTTATCCAGGTGTGGTTGAATTGACAACTCAACTGCTAATACTCAAGAATATTCTTTGGCTCCCCTTGTGTCGAATCAATAAATTTGGGTTGAATACTTTACCCTCGAAAACGGTTGCGATCCCCTACACTTGTGGGTTATCAAGACTAATTTCTGACGCCGTTGCTGGGGAGCATAGCTCTATTCTCTGAGTCACTTGGGATTTATATCTGTTGATCACTATGAAGAACTTGAAAGACGACCGAACTACTATTTTGCCCTCAACTACGAGGGGAGGTAAGGAACTGCCATCTAGCTCTGCACTAGATTCTCCTTCCGTTATTAGTAGGCTTGCGACACCTAAACATGCTACTTCTATGAATTCTGATATGTCACATGTTATTGATGATGCCACTTCTGCTATGCATGATGAAACTACTTCTGTGCGTGATACTACTTTGCCATTAGGTGAATTTCTTGATGAACAACTTGCTAGAGTTAGGGGGAATGAAAAATATTGAAGATGCTATTATTGATGATAGTGATGATGAAGGTTCTCCCAATGATTATGTATTGCCTGTTGTTCCTAAGGGTTATGTTATGAATGAAGAAGCTGCTAGGGAAATCTTTGCATGTAATGATAGATATGATCTTAAGAAATTATTAGCTAAATGGAAGCAGCAGACTCTTAATGCTAGAATGAAACCTAACCCTGCTTTTGCTACTTCACCTATCTGTGTTACTGATAAGGATTATGAATTCTCTGTTGATCCTGAAATTATTACTTTAGTTGAATCTGATCCTTTTTAGGCCTTGAATCTGAAACTGCTGTCGCAGATCTTACCAAGTTGAATGATATAGCTACCCCGTTTACTCATGATGAGAAGTCTCGCTATTTCTATATCCTTAAGATATTCCCGTTCTCATTAAAGGGTGATGCTAAGACTTGGTATAATTCTCTTGCTCCTGGTTGTGTGCGTAGTCCCCAGGATATGATGCATTACTTCTCTGCTAAATATTTCACTGCTCATAAGAAACAAGCTGCCTTGCGGGAAATATACAATTTTGTGCAAATCAAAGAAGAGAGTCTCCCACAAGCTTGGGGGAGGATTCTCCGGTTACTTAATGCTTTGCCTGATCATCCTCTCAAGAAAAATGAAATACTTGATATCTTTTATAATGGACTAACCGATGCTTCCAAGGACTACTTGGATAGTTGTGCTGGTTGTGTTTTCAGGGAAAGAACAGTCGACGAAGCTCAAATACTATTGAATAATATGTTGACTAATGAAAATAATTGGACTGTTCCTGAGCCAATTCCTGAGCCTATTCCTAAACCCACTCCGAAGAAGAGAGGTGTTTTATTTCTCAGTCCTGAAGATATGCAAGAGGCAAAGAAATCAATGAAAGAAAAAGGTATTAAAGCTGAAGATGTTAAGAACTTACCACTTATTGAAGAAATACGTGGTCTTAATGTACCGCCTGTTGAAGAACCATATTGTCTTGATAACCCGACACGGGTAGTAAAGGTAAATTCTCTCTATAGATATGATAAAGTAGAAATCCCCTCTACTAAATTTCATAGCCCATGCTTAGATGAATTTGATGACTTTATGGCTAGACAAGAAAGTTTTAATGCTTATGTTGGTAGAGAGTTAAAGAATAATGCTTTCGAGATAGGACGTCTAAGTGATAATCTGGCTAGAGTTAAAGATGAACTCAAACTCGTTACCAAATATGCTTCTATGGTTGCTACTCGAGCTGAGCAAGTACTTAAAGCTCAAAATGATTTGCTTGAGGAATTAAATAATAAAAATGATTTTGCTGTTAGAGTGGCTACTAGAACTAGTAGAATGACTCAGGAACCTTTGTATCCTGAAGGCCACCCTAAGAGAATCGAGCAAGATTCTTAGAGAAATAATTTAGAAGCACCTAGTTCTTCCAAAAAGAAGAAAAAGAAAAACGATAGGACCTTGCATGCTTCTACTGAACCTACTGTAGACACACCTGAGAATCCCAATGATATTTCTGTTTCTGATGCTAAAACACAATCAGGTGATGAACATGAACCTAGTGATAATGTTAATGATAATGTTCATGTTGATGCTCAACCTAGCAAAAACAATGAAGTAGAGATTGAACCTGCTGTTGATCTTGATAACCCACAATCAAAGAATCAACGTTATGATAAGAGAGATTTTGTTGCTAGGAAGCATGGTAGAGAAAGAGAACCATGGGTTCAGAAACCCATGCCCTTTCCTCCTAAACCATCCAAGACAAAGGATGATGAGGACTTTGAGCGCTTTGCTAAAATGATTAGATCTATATTTTCTTACATATGCGCTTAACTGATATGCTCAAAGTAAATCCTTATGCTAAGTATATGAAGGATATCATTACAAATAAAAGAAAGATACTAGAAGCTGAAATTTTCACCATGCTTGCTAATTACACTTTTAAGGGTGGAATACCAAAGAAACTTTGAGATCCAGGTGTACCAACTATACAATGCTCCATTAAAAGAAATTATGTTAGAACTGCTTTATGTGATCTTGGAGCCGGTGTTAGTGTTATGCCTCTCTCTTTATATCGTAGCCTTGAATTTAATAAGTTGACACATACTGAAATATCTTTGCAAATGGCTGATAAATCAACTGCTATACCTGTCGCTATTTATGAGGATGTGCCTGTTGTGGTTGCAAATGTCACTATATTAACGGACTTTGTTATTCTTGATATTCCCGAGGACGATAGTATGTCTATTATCCTTGGTAGACCTTTTCTTAATATTGCAGGGGCTGTTATTGATTGCAACAAAGGCAATGTCACTTTTCATGTTAATGCTAATGAGAACACGATATACTTTCCGAGGAAACAATCTCAAGTCCATAGCGTCAATTCTATTGAAAAGTTCCAACTATTATTATTGGAAGTTTTGAATTTCCTCTTCCTACTGTCAAGAAAAAGTATGATATTCTTACTGTTGGGGTTTTTCATATCCCTGTTGAGGTAACATAGTGTTATTCGAAATTTCTCCGATTCCGTGTTATTCGGAATGAGTTTGTTAACAAGACTTGATCAACCTTGTTAGTGGATTCGTTTTGATGATCACAAGACGGATGAAACTGGAAGGCACAACCTTCTGTACCCACTTTTTACTTTCTGTTATTTAGAACAAATAAAGCAAAAATAGTATTATCTGTCTGTTTTCTGAATTATCCTACATTAAAAAGTAGTCCGAGAATAAAAGTGCTCCAAATGCCCTACAAATATAGTATGATTTTTTTTAGAATATTTGAGGATTTTAGGCACTGAAATCACTGCAGGAGGGGCAAGCACCAGTCCACGAGAGTGGAGGGCGCCCCCCTATAGGGCGCGCCCCCTGTCTCGTGGGCCCCTGGTGGCCCCCCTCCACTTATGCCAGCACCCACACACTTCATCTTCTACCCAAAAAAATCCCCATCCAGCTCAAGCACGAGTTCTAGCTTGTTTTGCTGCGATTTTCGATCTCCTTGCACAAAGCTCCATTTGCAAAACTGCTTTGGGAGATTGTTGCTTGGTATGTGACTCCTCCATTGGTCCAATTAGTTTTTGTTCTAGTGCTTTATTCTTTGCAAATTTTTGCTGCATAGGTGACCATGTTCTTGAGCTTGCATGTTAAATTTATGAGGTCCCAAGCAATTTTGATGCATGATGTAGGCTCTAGGCACTTGTAGGGGTAGTTGCTATCAATCTTGTTCATTTTTATTCACTTTTATTTTGAAGTTACTAAAATTTCAAAAAAATATAGAAAAAGAATTATGCTTAGAATAATGTACCAAGGTGGTTCCTCGGCAAAGAAAGGGCCAAGGATTGCTATACGTGAGCAAGATGTTGAATTGTCGAGGGACGCGGATGTACGAGCTTGTGAGTGGCCATCCGATGATTTTATGGTCAAAGCAGGCTTCAAGGAGGAATTTGACGCGTATGTGTGTAATGCCGAGCTGGAGGACTTCTTACAAGATAAGTGTCCTCAGTACTATCAATTGACTGATTCCTTTGTGCAGAGGTTCCAATATAACTGTGCGCGTAATTCTCCTAGTGTCATGTTTGATATTTATGATACATCTTATACCAAGGATTTAGAGGATTTCACAACTGCTTGCAAACTCCCGCAGTGGGGTAATATTAATGATCCTCGCAAATCTGAATTTAGAGATTTTCTTGCTTGTATTACTGTGGGAGAATCTAGGGACATAGCACAAGCCACCATAGGGAGCATTCATTTTCCTGCTATGCATTATTTTGCTCTTTTTATTGGTAGATGCATTAACGGTAAAGACGAAGCTTGTCACATGTGCGTCCCTGATCTGTGTGTCCTCAAGAGTGCTGTTTCAGGTTATACAGGTTATAACTTGAGGGCAATAGTTGCACGTAGGTTGAAGAATAATAGTAGAAAGGGAAATTTATTTGGAGGAATTTATTCAACCCGTGTGGCTAATTATCTTAATATAGCTCCACGAGAGGGGGATATGATTTTACCTCCTGTTTATTTGGATAAAGAAGCTATGTTCAGTCATCAATTTCTTGAGAGGAATGAACAATTCCTCCATTATCGACTAACCTATGACAGACGCAATGTCATCCCTGTTACTCTTCCTGCTCCCTACCTTTTTGATTATCAGGCAAAAGGAAGATATGTTGTCACCAGGGAGGAAGCAGCTGAACACGAGAGGAGAGCGGCGGCAGCTTGCCAACATGCCGCAGCTCTGGAAGCGGTTGCCGCTGCATCTTAGTACAACCCCAGTTTCACTTATGGATATCAGCCAGTCGGTGATTGGTTCTAGACCAACTTAGGCCAAAAGCCTAAGCTTGGGGGAGTACGTATTTCTCACCGACTTTACATTCATGTTCACACACTAGTTGTCAGTACTCATACTCTTTCATTGTATTATCCATGCTAATTTAATTTTCTTTTTCTAGTTTTCTTCTTGTGTGTTTGATAAACCTTAAGAAAAACCAAAAAAATTAGTTAGTTTAATTTCCATGCTTGTAGTAGAAATTAAAATGAAAACCCAAAAAGATTTCTAGTTCTTCTTCTTACTTGTTGGGAGCTTTCCCGTGTAAATAGTTTTATTTTATTTTCTTTCCTTTGGGGGTCAAGAAGACCATATTGAAAATGTTTAGTGGCTCTCATATGCATGATTGTTTATTTAGCTTAGAGCCCATATTACTTGTCTTCTCTCTTGAGTTGAATGCTTGCAGATTCCAGCTTAGACCAATGCACGTGCACTATTATTATTATACACATCGTTCAGTCGTGCAAGTGAAAGGCAATAATAACGATATATGATGGACTTATTGGGATGAGAAAAGCTGGTATGAACTCAACCTCTCTTGTTTTTGTAAATATGATGAGTTCATCGTTTCTGAGTCAGCTTATTATGAAGTAAACATATTTGCAATGACATTTAGAGATTATAGTTGCTTGTGCCATGCTTGGTTAGCTATGAGTTATAATTGTTTACCTTGTGTACTAACATGCTATTAGAATGATTATGATGTGATATGATGGGATGGTATCCTCCTTTGAATGAATTGAGTGACTCGACTTGGCACATGTTCACACATCTAGTTGAATCAAATCAACATAGCCTTCACAATATTTATGTTCATGGTAGATTATATCCTACTAATGCTTATACTCGGTGTGAATAAATTTTAATGCATGTTTATGACTGTTGTCGATCTATCAGTTGGTCGCTTCCCAGTCTTTTCCTAGCCTTCACCTGTACTAAGCGGGAATACTGCTTGTGCATCCAAACTCCATAAACCCCAAAGTTGTTCCATATGAGTCCACTATACCTTCCTATATGTGGTATTTACCTGCCGTTCCAAATAAATTTGTATGTGCCAAACTCCAAACCTTCAATTGAAATTCTGTTTTGTATGCTCGAGCAGCTCATGTTACAACTAGGGCTGCCTATATCTTCCATGCTAGGTGGTTTATTCTCACGAGGAGTGGACTCCGCTCCTCATTCACGAGAAAGGGCCGGTAACCGGGATGCCCAGTCCCATGATCCAAAAAGATCAAAGCAAATCAAAATAATTAAACAAAACTCCCCCGGGGCTGTTGTTAGTTGGAGGCACTTGTTGTTTCGAGCAAGCCATGGATTGATGCTTGTTGGTGGTTGGGGAATATAAACCTTTACCATTCTGTTTGGGAACTGCCTATAATGCATGTAGTATGGAAGATACAACCATCTCATAGTTGTTGCGTTGACAGCGAAAGTATGCCGCTCAAAATGTTATTCAATCTCTATTTTAAAATCGAGCTATGGCACCTCTACAAATCCCTGCTTCCCTCTGCGAAGGGCCTATCTATTTAGTTTTATGTTGAGTCATCACCCTTCTTATTAAAAAGCACCCGCTGGAGAGCACACTGTCATTTGCATTCATTATTATTGATTTATATTGGGTATGACTTGACTGGATCTCTTTTACCATGAATTACAATGTTTAGTCAGTCCTTGATCTTTAAAGGTGCTCTGCATTTATGTTTTGCGGTCTCAGAAAGGGCTAGCGAGATACCATTTTGTTATATCATGTTATGATTATTTTGAGAAAGTGTTGTCATCGGAGTTTTATTATTATGGCCCGCTAGCTGATTATGCTATTCATATGAGTAATTGTGAGACCTAGGTGTTATTGTTAGTATGGTTAGTTCATAATATTTGCTGAAACTTGAATGCTGGCTTTTCATGTTTACAACAACAAGAGCAAACAGAGTTTGTAAAAGTTTTTCTTTATCACTTTTAGTTTATCAACTGAATTGCTTGAGGACAAGCAAAGGTTTAAGCTTGGAGGAGTTGATAAGTCTCCAACGTATCTACTTTTCCAAACACTTTTGCCCTTGTTTTGGACTCTAACTTACATGATTTGAATGAAACTAACCCGGACTGACGCTGTTTTCAGCAGAACTGCCATGATGTTGTTTTATGTGTAGAAAACAAAAGTTCTTGGAATGTCGTAAAAATCCACGGAGGCACTTTTTGGAATTAATAAGAATTATTGGGCGAAAGAAATACATCAGGGGGCCCAGGGCTTGTCCACGAGACAGGGGGCACCCCCCCTGTAGGGCGCGCCCCCTATCTCGTGGGCCCCCTGGACCTCCACCGACCTCAACTCTAACTCCATATATTCACGTTCGGGGAGAAAAAATCAGAGAGAAAGTTTCATCGCGTTTTACAACACGGAGCTGCTGCCAAGCCCTAATCTCTCTCGGGAGGGCTGATCTGGAGTTTGTTCAGGGCTCCGGAGAGGGGGATTCGTCGCTGTCGTCATCATCAACCATCCTCCATCACCAATTTCAAGATGCTCACCGCCGTGCGTGAGTAATTCCATCGTAGGCTTGCTGGACGGTGATGGGTTTGATGAGATTTACCATGTAATCAAGTTAGTTTTGTTAGGGTTTGATCCCTAGTATCCACTATGTTCTGAGATTGATGTTGCTATGACTTTGCTATGCTTAATGCTTGTCACTAGGGCCCGAGTGCCATGATTTCAGATCTGAACCTATTATGTTTTCATGAATATATGTGTGTTCTTGATCCTATCTTGCAAGTCTATAGTCACCTATTATGTGTTATGATCCGACAACCCCGAAGTGACAATAATCGGGATACTTCTCGGTGATGACCGTAGTTTGAGGAGTTCATGTATTCACTATGTGCTAATGCTTTGTTCCGGTTCTCTATTAAAAGGAGGCCTTAATATCCCTTAGTTTCCACTAGGACCCCGCTGCCATGGGAGGGTAGGACAAAAGATGTCATGCAAGTTCATTTCCATAAGCACGTATGACTATTTACGGAATACATGCCTACATTACATTGATGAACTGGAGCTAGTTCTGTGTCACCCTATGTTATAGCTATTACATGAGGAATCGCATCCGGCATAATTATCCATCACTGATCCATTGCCTATGAGCTTTTCATATATTGTTCTTCCCTTATTTACTTTTACGTTGCTACTGTTACAACTACTACAAAAACCCAAAAACAATTATCTTTACTTTTGCTACTGTTACTTTTATTATCATACCACTTTTGCTACTAAATACTTTGCTGCAGATATTAAGTTATCCAGGTGTGGTTGAATTGACAACTCAACTGCTAATACTCAAGAATATTCTTTGGCTCCCCTTGTGTCGAATCAATAAATTTGGGTTGAATACTTTACCCTTGAAAGCTGTTGCGATCCCCTACACTTGTTGGTTATCAACACATAACAGGTTTCACAATTATATAAGCAAATAAATGGATCTGTTCTGCATAAGGAACATGTTTTTACAACTACAATTTGAAACTGGTAGTTGTTGCAAACATCCAATCAGATGTAAACAGCAAAGCAAACAGAAGTGGAGGAAATGATGCCTATCCAAATCTATACTAGAACAAAGTTTGAAGGTTTGAGAAGGATGCACTTACATTACATGTTAACACGGGCTGGACAAAGCCCTTCTCCATGTTGATGGAAGGATAATTCAATAAATTCCCCAAAGAAAATTCTTTATAAGCATTGCCATTATTCTACATTTTGCAAAGTGTAAATATAGGTCAAATAATATTGGAAGAAACAGAGGATAATGAAGCTCAGGTGCAGACTGATGATACATAATCAAATAGAAATTAATTAAGTACAACGTTACAAGGCAAAAGGGAGAGAGGTACTGACAAGAGCAATGCAGAGCCCATTATTGTTTTGAGATCGTATGATCCTTTGAGCAAGGAGATTCATCTGAAATTAGTTTTCATACAAGAGAGAAGGTAAGGCACAAGAAGAAATTTAGGAGTTCAAATTTTGAATTGATATCATAGAGAGTACCTGACGCTGGGCTCCCAGCAGTTCTAAGAACAACATTTGAATGGAAAAACATAGTGTGACGACACATGGAAAAGGTACAGAAAATGCATAGGTATGGCATATACTCATATATGATGCTTAAACTAAGCAGATGGTGTAACAAAGTAGAAGTAATGCAAGAGGTCAGATGCAAAATATGTGCGACAAATACAACTTTGGAAAGTTAGAGCAAGCACCTTGATGGGTGAGTAAGATAGGCCATCCTCCACCATGCCAAGTTTGTTAGCCAGTGGATCGTTCCGCAATATTCCTATCGTGCACCCATTCTCATATTCATTTTGATAATGTTCAATATCTGACATGCATGAAAACATAAAAAGAAGTGAGATTTTCTTTGTAATGCAGAAGTGATTCTAATCCAATACTGCCTCCATGTAAACCCCTTTATGCTATCTTTGCAATTCTTTTAAAAGATGCCATGCATGCTGTAATTTGTTGTGTGCATTAATATAATGTGGCCTACTACTCAAAATATGAGAGCTCCAGAAGTGATGACACTTCGCAAATGATAGCTTCAACATATAGTAAAGAAGAACAAGTCGACCTGACCTGACAGATTCAAAATATACTAAGGGAGAACAACTCGACCTGACCAGTCAACCACAAGAAAAGAGTATCATCTTAAAGAAGATTGAAGATATTACAAGTCTTTCAATACAATGTCGGTTGGCCACCCATGATGAACCAGAACGCACAGAGAAATACTATTCTTTCCGGTCTCTCCATATGTGGCTCACATGCATTTCAAAACTAAAGTAGGAACATTTAGCTAACCAATTAAACATCTCTCAGTTTTACTAATATCAGCAATAATATCAGATATGAATTTGTACAACTAAGCTTGTTTAGCTCGATGGGTGGAGCGGTGCTATTACGACACGAACCACGTAGGCTGATTGTGGTCATCATAAAATGGGGAAAACATAAGCATGATGAGTACAGTGTTGACCGTGGCAGTGGGATGGCAGATCTGAAGCTGCAAACCATGCAAAGGGTAGTTAGCAACCGATGTTTGATTTGAAATAACAACTAAGATTTGGTATGACAAGAAAGTACGATCAACAAGTGACAAAGAAATGCAATTATGCTGTCTCTCTATATGTCGCGACATGCATTTGGAAACTCAAGTGGGACCTTTAGCTAACCAATTAAATGTGTTGGTTAACTAATATCAGTATCATATCACAATCATATTTGAACAACTAAGCTTTCGAATTCTGAGTGTTGTGTTGTTTAGCTTGAAGGGTGGAGTAATGCTAGTACGACAGAAAGCACCTACGCAGATCATAGTAGAGTAGATAAAAGGGGAAAACCCTAAGCATCAAGAGAAAAATTACAAAAGTGGAACTAGCTGGACCAGTGGGTGGCGCACATGCTTTTCGAAACGAATATAGGAACATTAGGTGACCAATTAAACATTCTCTGTTTTAGTGATATGAGCATCATATCAGATTCGTATTTCAACATGTAAGCTTTGGGTTGAGGTCTTGAGGAGCAGTGCTAGCACGACACGAAGCACCTACGATGATGGTAGTGAATATAAAGGGGGAAACCATAAGCTTTACGAGTATAGTGCTCGTGCCATGGTGGATCTGAAGGTGCAAACCGGACAAAGCTACTTCGCAACCAAGTTTGCTTTCAACTAGCCACTACGATTTGGTACGGACAAGAAAAGTACAGTAAACAAATTACGATCTATTTTCCGGGTGAGATCAATAACTTAAGCACATATGGAAGAGTACCACCTCTCTTGCGACGCCGTGTAGGCCTATGCTGATACGTTGAGGGTGCTGAGGGTGCGATGGCTGTCAGTGGTGGGGAAGAAGACTTTAGACGGTAGACGGCCGAGTCGGGGGATATATCCTGTTGCCGTGGACGAGGCGGTCGTAGGAGCGGCAATGGCAAGGTGGACGACTGCGCCGATGAAGCGAGAGGAGGCGATGAAAGGATCCTGGTCCAGCGCCGTGGATGAGAGACGTCCATCTCTTGCAGTGGACGATGGGGTAGGGGTAGCGGTGCCGGCAAGGTGGAGGATGGGGTGGAGGACGGAGGAGGCTGGCCGCAGTGCGGAGGTTGTCCTTCCGCCGACGGTGTATGAATGGGGAAATGGAGGGGTGGGGGGATCTCAAACTCTGGGACGCGCTTCTCTGAAATGGGGGAAAGTTACAAACTTATCCCCTGTTTAAAATTTCGGACATCGCGTCGGTTGGGGATAGGACGGTAATCTCGTATCTCCCAAATATTTGCCGGTAACTATTTTGGGAGAGGAGAGGGTGTTTTGCCACCCACGGTTGGAGCCCATGGTGTATGAACGGGGCTGACAGGTAGGGTGATTGTGTCACGTCTGATGGAAGTTACACATCTGCCCCTATTTAAAATATTAGCCTACATCGAATTCGGAGGAGGAGAGTTTGTTTTGCCGCCCACCATGTATGAATGGGGAAATGGAGGAAGAGACACATGTCTTTCGGACGAGCTTGAATCAAATGTGTTTTGCTGCCCACGTTTGGCCCCCACCGTGTCTGAATGGGCTCATAGGCCATCGTGTCACGTCTGATTGAAATTACTAGTCTACCCCTATCGACAGCAGTGTAAATCCGATTGATAAGGATTTCAAGTGTCAGGGGTAGACAGTAATTTCCATCTCGCAAACACTTGCTTCGGGCAGCCCACAAATTATAGTGGGTGTTTAGCCGCTTCATTCAAAACTTGGGAGAATTAGCATTCACGTTTTCCCTGGGACCTGGCAAACTAAATTCAAATCCAATTTGTATTCGATTACGAATATCCATAGATAATTATACATTTTTTTATTTATTTCTTCAAATCCACAACAAAGATTTATTCCACCTTTATATATGATTATGATTTAGAAATGTCGTGATCTTTGAATTCAGTAGGTTGGATACACTCAGTCAAACAGTTATTTCATCCAATACAATATGCTCACACGAAAACCAGTTCACCTTATGCCAATCATACAAGTACTGTGGATTACCTCGCCTAAAAAAATCGGATCATTACAACACATGGACAACATAGGGGGTCTTGCAACATAATCCATTCAGAGACATGACACAACATGCAAGTACAATAATCTAATCACAATTTCAACTGGTATCTAAAGAAGAACCGGGATTACCTTGGGCTTCAGATAGCAGAAACAGCAGGACCGCATCCGTCTTCAAATGCAACATTCTTACTTCCTCCAATTATTGGGTTGCTTGCATAATGTGTGCCGCTAATTCCGTAATTTCCATCCTCATGATAAAGATTACCTCTTTCATGGCAGCCACACCATCTCTTTATGCCTCTAGTAGAGCCTCAAGCACTATAATATCTGTGCTCAGACTGCTCTCCGGCGGTGTTGCCTCTGAACTGCTACCATCTGGTAACATGGATGGCGCACTGCTTCCACAAATAGATTCTGGGGTTGTACATTGTGTCCTAGTGTGAACGGCATCCTGAAAGGTTTCCGCTGGACATAAGTAAGAGATAGTTATCGTAAGATCCAGGCAGTAAGCTTACATGGTAAACGATGGACGATTTATTGCCGAGCATGGCAAACTATATTTAAATGGTTCGAAGTAGCATCAGCCGAAAAGAAATTAAAATGGTAAGATAAAACTAGGGATGTAAGTGGCAAATAAATGACATCCGCCAGTCCCATCTAGTTAGTTTTTGCTACCTCCCTAGTTCATTTTCCTCAAAAAACAAAAACTCTTTTGAACTATCATACCACTAGTGGACTTTAATCGGGATTAAACGGGACCCAGTTGACATCCCTAGTTGAAAGGGAGTGCACCACCGCTATATTTAAGTTGCCAAGGCATCTAAGCAGTTGAAATAATCTGAGAAAGCACTTAACAGTTTTGCCTCATATAAACTACGAAGACAGTCTTGTGATGAAGTTGAGAGGAAAAGTTAAGGACTCAAATGAAATAGGCATAAATTTCTTTACGATGGTACAGCAGGCACTGCTGACATATTGGCCAACTCAGGTATAGCGTAACAACAAACAAGCATTCGAATCAAGCAATACAGCAAAGCAGACAACTGAACTATTTGTAATTTGGTAGGATTACATGTTGAGGGCACAAGCCAAGAAAGCAGCCCACTCGCATTACATTTGACATGTACTAAAACACACTGGCTTACCATATGTTGCTGTGAAGCCTAGCTGCTGTTGCAATGTTCTTTGAAGATATCGTCAGCATCCCGTGGTTGCAAATCTAGTTGTTATAGTTTATTCTGCACCATCTATTTAGGTAAAATTAATTTTAATCGCATGCACTGGTCCAAATGATCATCAATGGTTCATCTAAACTAATGAAAGAAGGGTGTGTGCATACACGACAATATATCTGCTTCCCTCTATTTTTATGCTTGTTCGAGGTGCCTGCCCCAACAGAACAAATATTTTGCTTGATGGGGTTGGCAGCTCCATAATTAATAGAAGCATCAAACTAGCCATGCAACTTGGGACGATCAAGAACACACAAACAAGTAATGAACAGAGGCTCGGAGTAGTGATGTAACAGCTAGCATCAGAAAATGTAGGGTAAAACGAACAAAAGGCAGCGGAACCACATGCTAGTTTGCTGATGTGTAATTAAGCACAGAGAACATTAAGTAGTCTGATGGAACCAACAGGTGGCATCAGAACAAAACTAAAGCATATTAACTATATGTGCACTGGTATGTAATTTAGCACATGTAACATGTTCACTGCCAGTAGTATGGCCCTATAGGTGCAAGCAGAATAACACGTCTCATGAAAAACTGAATGATGCCCTGAAGAAATTCAAAGGTGCGGTGCTTATGCTAGGAAAGTGAACATAGGCGCCGACCATTGGATAATAGTACCTGATTCTCGGCGACGTATGGGTATCGTTGTCATACTTGATAGCTAAGGATCATCGATGGTGCTCGTGTTGCGGTTGAGTTTGGGCTGGCTGTCGCCGTCGCTGAAGCGGCTCCGGTGCTACGGTTGCAGCGCCTGTCGACATACAAGAAAGCTCATCTGTGGTAAGTGAACAGTTGCATGATAAAGAGAAAAACCAAAGGAGTACAAATTGAAATAACCGGATGAGGCTGCAGCATCGGTAAAGCAGGGCCGGTGGAGTTGAATATGGCGTCCGTGGAGGGGGTCCGGTGCAATGGACGAAGGCTTCGGTGGGCGCGTTGTACAGTGCTCTCGGTGAGGCGGATCTGTTGCGGCGGACGAGGGCTTGTATGAAGGGCCAGCGAAGGGGCGGACGAGGGAGTCAGTGAAGGGCCTACGCTGTGGTGGACGAGGGCGCCGGTTAAGCAGATCCAGTGCGGTGGACCATGATGGCGGTCAAGGAGATCTAGAGCGGTGGACAAGCCAGTCGCTGAAGCGGCTCCGATGAAGTGGTGAGTTGGCAGTTGGGGGTTCCAAGGTGCGGAAGGTAGATCCGGCGGGGTGTGAGGTCCACCGCTGCGGCGGAGGACTAGATTCAGCGGCTTGCCATGGTTGGGGGGGGGTCGGGGAGGGGAAGTGGAGGGGCTGTAGGGAAGAATGTTGGGGGCAAAGAGGGGAAAACAATGGAGTTACCAATGTAGCCCTTTTCCATTCATGTGGCAGGGGTAAAACAGGAATGTCGCAGGGTTAAACTTTCGGGCGCGTGATATTTCGATGTGAGCGGGAAGTTTGAAAGCTTTTGGTGCCTAAAATTATAAGTATTCTGCTCTCGTACGGCCGACTATGATATCATGGCCGACAATTTGTTTGTTTTGCACGCAAAAAAAATGTGCAAGTTTTGAAAATCAATGTCTCCAACTCGAAACTTAGATTGTCCATTAAATTCAAATATGGATCATTGAGCTACTACAAGCAAATACCATCATACGGTCCAATTCAAATGAAATTCCAAATGTGTCTATCCTAAATATGATGACAAAAGCAAAAATGTGGATGTGTATGAATAAAGTGGATGATTATAAAGTTTGAACATGCCCGTATGTGTATATCTCTAGGTTTGATATATGAATTTGAAATCACGAAATTCCGGCTTAAAAAATGTACCTCCGTTTAAATGAATTACAAAAGCTAATGATGGAGTCGAATTCCAAAATTCCAATCTTAGGTTTGTAATTCTGGTACATCAAGGTATATCACGCATGTTCAAAAGTATCATTATCTCATAGTACAAACAGTGAAACAAATGGATCAACCATGAGTGCACAATATCTCAATTACGCTAAAGTCCCTCAAATATAGACACCTCACTCTTTATCTGAAGTCAACCCCCCCAACCACCACCACACACACACACACACATAGAGAAGTCGTTCTCTCCCCCAAACACCAACACACAAGCACATTAACACCCCTCTCTCTTGTAAAGTCCGGACCCCAACATAGGTCTCTATCACTTTGTCTCTCGGGCATGCACACATCTCTTCCCTCACTCTCTAGGTCTCCGCTATCTCTCTTACCCAAGCACACGCACTATGTAGAGTGTATATTTCCCATACACACAAAATGTCGCCCCAAACGTCTATCTCCCTAGTTATGTGGTTCTCGCGCACTCACCTCACACACCACCTGAGGGAGTCCTGGATTAGGGGGTGTCCGGATGGCCGGACTATCACCGTTGGCCGGACTCCTAGACTATGAAGATACAAGATTAAAGACTTCGTCCCGTGTCCGGATGGGACTTTCCTTGGTGTGGAAGGCAAGCTTGGCAATACGGATATGTAGATCTCCTACCATTGTAACCGACTCTGTGTAACCCTAGCCCTCTCCGATGTCTATATAAACCGGAGGGTTTTAGTCCGTGGGACGAAAAACAATCATACCATAGGCTAGCTTCTAGGGTTTAGCCTCTTTGATCTCGTGGTAGATCTACTCTTGTACTACCCATATCATCAATATTAATCAAGTAGGAGTAGGGTTTTACCTCCACCGAGAGGGCCCGAACCTGGGTAAAAACATCGTGTCCCTTGTCTCCTGTTACCATCCGCTTAGACGCACAGTTCGGGACCCCCTACCCGAGATCCGCCGGTTTTGACACCAACATTGGTGCTTTTATTGAGAGTTCCTCTGTGTCGTCACCTTTAGGCCCGATGGCTCCTTCGATCATCAACAACGATGCGGTCCAGGGTGAGACTTTTCTCCCCGGACAGATCTTCGTATTCGGTGGCTTTGCACTGCGGGCCAATTCACTTGGCCATCTGGAGCAGATCGAAAGCTACGCCCCTGGCCATCAGGTCAGATTTGGGAGTTTGAACTACACGGCTGACATCCGCGGAGACTTGATCTTCGACGGATTCGAGCCACAGCCAAGCGCGCCGCACTGTCTCGATTGGTATAATCTAGCTCTGCCGCCGGACAGTACCCTGGAGGCCGCACCAGCGTCCGCTCTGACCCCTAGCTCGGAGCCGACTTCGTCGGTCGAGGACGAGTGGCTAGACACCGCCTCGGGGGCTACGATCTCTACGGCGATTGAGCCGAACACCATCCCTGTCCTTCGCAAAGCCCGTGACTCTGAGGTGCCAGACTCCGAACCTCCCACGCCCCTACCAATCAAATCCAATTGGGCGCCGGTTATGGAGTTCACTGCCGCGGACATCTTTCAGCACTCGCCCTTTGGCGACATCCTGAATTCACTAAAGTCTCTCTCTTTATCAGGAGAGCCCTGGCCGGACTATGGCCAGGAAGGTTGGGATGCGGATGACGAAGAAATTCAACGCCCACCCACCACCCACTTTGTAGCCATTGTCGATGATTTAACCGACATGCTCGACTTCGACTCCGAAGACATCGACGGTATGGACGACGATGCAGGAGACGACCAAGAACCAGCGCCTACAGGGCACTGGAAGGCCACCTCGTCATACGACATATACATGGTGGACATCCCAAAAGATGAGAATGGCAATGGAACAGCGGAGGATGACCCCTCCAAGAAGCAGCCCAAGCGCCGGCGTCAGCGGCGCCGCTCTAAATCCCTCCATAGCAAAGACGGTGATTCCGGCACGGGAGATAATAACACCCCAGACAGTGCCGAAGACAACCCCCTCCAGCAGGATTCAGCACAGGAGGAGGGAGAAGTCAGCCCTCATGATAGAGAGGCAGACAGAGAGGTAGAGGACGATAATTATATGCCTCCCTCCGAAGACGAAGCAAGCCTCGACGATGACGAATTTGTCGTGCCCGAGGACCCCGTCGAACAAGAGCGTTTCAAGTGCAGGCTTATGGTCACGGCAAGAAGCCTCAAGAAAAAGCAGCAGCAGCTAAGAGCTGACCAAGACTTGCTAGCTGACAGATGGACCGAAGTCCTTGCAGCCGAAGAGTACAAACTCGATCGCCCCTCCAAGAGCTACCCAAAACGCAGGCTGCTACCCCAATTAGAGGAGGAAGCACCCAAACCTACATCACCAGCGCATGACGCGGCCGACCGGCAACCTCGTGGCCGAGACAGAGAGGCCTCTAGGCCCTCCGCTAAAGCCGCACCCCGGCATCGCTCGAAAAGTACAAAGCCACGGGGGAATGCGCCATACTTGCGAGACATATTGGAGGACAAGGCAAGACAAATAAGATTGATCTACGGATCACGTGGGTGCCCCATGATACGTGATGACAACCGTCACGCCGGATACAGCAATTCCAGCCGGGCCGAACACAGTAGACAAAGCTCATTTGAGCTGCGTCGTGATATAGCCCAATACAGAGGCGCCGCACACCCACTATGCTTCACAAACGAAGTAATGGATCATCAAATCCTCGAGGGTTTCAAACTCGTAAACATTGAATCATACGACGGCACAATAGATCATGCGGTTTGGATCGAGGACTATCTCCTTCGCATCCACATGGCCCGCGGTGATGATCTACACGCCATAAAATACCTCCCACTCAAGCTTAAAGGACCAGCTCGGCATTGGCTCAACAGCTTGCCAGCAGAATCAATTGGTTGTTGGGAAGACCTGGAAGCCGCATTCCTTGATAACTTCCAGGGCACATATGTGCGACCACCAGACGCTGATGACCTAAGCCACATAATTCAGTAGCCAGATGAATCGGCCAGACAATTCTGGACACGGTTCTTAACCAAGAAAAATCAAATCGTCGACTGTCCGGATGCAGAGGCCCTTGCAGCCTTCAAACATAACATCCGCGATGAGTGGCTTGCCCGGCACCTAGGACAGGAAAAGCCGAAATCCATGGCAGCCCTCACATCACTCATAACCCGCTTCTGCGTGGGAGAGGACAGCTGGCTAGCTCGCAGTAACAACCTGACCAAAAACCCTGGTAGTTCGGATACCAAGGACAGCAATGGCAGGTCGCGTCGCAACAAGCACAAGCGCCGCATTAACGGCGATAATGCTGAAGATACGGCAGTCAATGCTGGATTCAGAGGCTCTAAACCCGGTCAGCGGAAAAAGCCATTCAAAAGAAATACTCAAGGCCCGTCCAATTTCGACCGAATACTCGATCGCTCGTGCCAGATACATGGCACCCCCGAAAAACCAGCCAACCACACTTACAGGGATTGTTGGGTGTTCAAGCAGGCAGGCAAGTTAAGTGCCGAAAACAATGATAAGGTGCTACATAGTGATGACGAGGAGGAGCCCCGGCTGCCAAACAATAGAGGACAGAAGGGCTTTCCCCCACAAGTGCGGACGGTGAACATGATATACGCAACCCACATACCCAAAAGGGAGCAGAAGCGTGCACTGAGGGGCGTATACGCGATGGAGACAGTCGCCCCAAAGTTCAACCCATGGTCCTCCTGCCCGATCACTTTTGATCGAAGGGACCACCCCACTAGCATCCGCCATGGTGGATTCGCCGCATTGGTTCTTGACCCAATCATTGACGGATTTCACCTCACTAGAGTCCTGATGGACGGCGGCAGTAGTCTGAACCTGCTTTACCAGGATACTTTGCGCAAAATGGGCATAGACCCCTCAAGGATCAAACCTACAAAAACGACCTTTAAAGGCGTCATACCAGGTTTAGAGGCCAACTGTACAGGCTCAGTTACACTTGAAGTGGTCTTCGGATCCCCGGATAACTTCCGAAGCGAGGAATTAATCTTCGACATAGTCCCGTTCCGCAGCGGCTATCATGCACTGCTCGGACGAACCGCATTTGCAAAGTTCAATGCGGTGCCGCACTACGCATACCTCAAGCTCAAAATGCCAGGCCCCCGAGGAGTAATCACGGTCAACGGAAACACCGAACGCTCTCTCCGAACGGAGGAGCATACGGCGGCCCTCGTGGCGGAAGTACAAAGCAGCCTCTTAAGGCAATTCTCGAGTACGGCTACTAAACGTCCGGACACCGTCAAGCGCGCCCGGAGTAACCTACAACAAGAACGCCCGGCACGTTCCGAGCACGCGTAGCAATGCGGCCCCAACCCCAGCCCTCGCGAAATTGCGAGACCAGTACCACGCGTACATAACTACGCTCTGGAGATACCATGGGCACAGGGGGAGAGGCACGACCACGGCATGCCCAGAGTGCGGCTCAACCACACCAGGGGCTCCCAATTGTGTCATTCCTTTTTTTCTTATTCTCAGGACTCCGTTTTACAGAAGTCCTGTCCGGCAGTGGAATCGCCGAACTCACGATGCAACAACTAGGGAAGCTGAAAAGCTACGTTGAGTGTCCAGGTGGTCTCTATTACGAGCAGTATACCTGTTTTACATACCATCCCGCAGCCTACCCCTGGAGGGAGACATGTTAAATAGTCCCATCCCTTGCTTATCACACTATTTGTATCATTCTGCTTTCATTGCAGTATTTTTTGAACAAACAATGCATCACTTTTTTCCTATTATTGCATTCCTTTTTCTATTTATACATGTTCACTTATGACATGTTGCATCCGTACACTTTGGTACGGCCAAATACACCAGGGGCTTAAGTACCCCAAAATATGGTGTGATAAGTCCGAACACTTTAACAAGTGCGGCACCCCGAGCTTATAGCATTATATGCATTGGCTCCGAATCATGTCTTGGGCCAATAGTTGGGTTTGCCCAGCTCCCATGTTTTGGTACCTTACGTTCCGTTATATCGGCTAAGGTAGCGCTGGGAGAACCACTGCGATTGTGCCCCGGTTGAGCTGGATTAAGCACCTCAGTGGAGAAAGCTAAAACAGACCGTCATGATAGGGCGAGAGCCGGTCGCTGTTCGAGGGGTTTTTCGAGTCCCTAAAGACTCATGCCGCTTAGAGCGAGGAGTCGGCATTGTCCGGCCAAGGCGTGGATAGCGCCCCGAATTTGGTCTTCCGAACACTAGGGGCTTCGCCGAAATTTAAAATTATAGAACTCTATGGCTAAGTGGGAGTGTTCAAGCATCATAGTCCGGTTGCCTTGTTCGTTGTGTTGAGCGCCTCCCTCGAAGGACCCAAGAATGGGAACAAGAGCGCTCAAGTTTATCCCGAACACCCCAGCACTAGAGGCATGGGGGCTGAAGCCAACGACTTGCCATCTCTCAAATTTGATAAACAGACACACAGAAGGTAATATTTTAAATTAACAAGCGTTGCTTAGCGCATATGAACAAAGTTTTCAGCGTACAAGATAACAAATGCGAGTCTACTCAAAAATTACATCTTTGGAGCACTCACCCGCTATAAGGCGGGCACCCTTCAGGACACCCTTATAGTACATCTCAGGCATGCGATACTCCTTGCCCGGCGGTGGCGCGTCCGTCACAAGCTTCTCGGCGTCCATCTTGCCCCAGTGCACTTTAGCGCGGGCAAGGGCCCGACAGGCACCTTCAATGCAGACGGAACGCTTGATGACTTCAATCCATGGACAGGCGTCCACCAGCCGCCGCACCAGACCGAAGTAGCTCCCAGGCATGGCTTCTTTAGGCCACAGCCGAACTATGAGGCCCTTCATGGCCTGTTCGGCCACCTTGTGGAGCTTGACCAGCTGCTTTAGCTGGTCACTCAGGGGCACCGGATGTCCGGCCTCAGCATATTGAGACCAGAACACCTTTTCCGTCGAGCTCCCCTCCTCGGCTTGGTAGAACGTGGCAGCATCGGACACACTACGGGGCAGATCTGTGAACGCTCCTGGAGAGCTCCGAATTCAGGTAAGTAACATATAATTCACTTTTACATGCTTGCTTTGCATGAAGAATGCCTTACCCACTGCTATCTTTTTTATCGCCTCAATCTCCTGGAGGGCCTTCTGGGCATCGGCCTTAGCGGCTTTGGCACTCTCAAGAGCCAAGGCGAGCTCGCACTCTTGAGTCTTCGAGTCATGCTCCAAACTCTCGTGTTTTTGCACGAGGGCCTGGAGCTCTTGCCGCACCTCCGTCACCCACACCTCCTACTTCTCTCTCTCGGTGCACTCCGCGGCCTCACTTTTTTCGGCCTTGGACACCGCCTCCTTCAGGGTCGCCACCTCAATCGTGGCCCCTGCAATACTCACGTTATTCCTGTCATTTTTTGCAACCAAATCCTTTCTATAAGGTATTACTTTAATAAGGTATTACTTACCTTCCTTGTCCTCGAGCTGCTTCTTGGCAAGGCCGAGCTCGTTCTCGGACTGCTCGAGGCTCTCCTTCAATGCATTGACCTCCGCAATCAGTGCGGCAGAGGTCAACAGTGTAGCCTGCATTCCCATATTGACATATTTATGTTAGACTCCTGCGTATATCTTTTTAGATCCTCAGTTCGGCTTTTCTTTTCGAACACCAAACTGAGCATCAGGGGCTACTGTCTATGCGGTACTATTTTTACATATCTTAATTACATACCTCAAAGCCTGTTAGAAGGCTGGTACAGGCTTCAGTTAGCCCGCTCTCGGCGGACTGAACTTTTTGGATCACCGCACTCATAATAGCATGGTGCTCCTCGTCGATGGAGGCGCCATTGAGCGCCTCCAACAAATTGTCCGGCGCCTCCGGTTGGACGGAGGTCACCGGTGTCGCGGTCTATCCCTTCTTACGAAGGGGCCGCCTGCAGGACTCCGGAACCACTGAAGGTTTCGGTGCGGAGTCCGGCCCTAGGCCGGACTTAGAGCCCTTTGGGGTTTGATCCCCCTCGCGCCTCTGGGACCTCCTCCTCCTGGCTAGGCCCCTTTTGGGACCCCACCTCGGTGTCATCCGCAGCGTGAGGAGAGGAGGCGGCCGGAAGTGAAGTGCTATTCACGTCCGACAAAGACAGGGAGCCGCTCATTGAAATATCGAGCACGTCCTTGGGCGGGCTGCAGGGTTATATCCGGCGTTAAAGAGATTCTATGCGACAAATGAAACACCATAAGTTATTCTGGTATCCGGACACTTACGATGTCGCCAGGGGCTTAGACCTCGGTGACCACTCCTCTTCGCCGTCGTCGGTGTTGGTGGAACAGTCCAGAGGAAGGGTCCTTCCCTTCTTGGACCCTGCGGCCTCCCCAGTTGGGGAGGCCCTCCTTTTCTTCTCTCCCCCGCTGGGGGAGAAGTCTCTTTTTTCTCCTCCTCGTCTTCATGGGAGGAGTCCGCCTCGGAGTCATCGGACGATGAGTCCAATAACACCTGATGCCGGGAACTCTTTCGGGTTCCCATGGCCTTCTTCTTGGCCTTCTTCTCCGGCACCACGTAAGGCGCCGGAGCCAGCAGCCCGTTAATCGGGCGTCCACTGGGTCTTCGGGCAAAGGAGCCGGACAGTTAACCTGCCCGGACGTCTTCTGCCAGGCCTGTCAAAGGTAAAGGGAGTTTAAATCCCGCATAGAGTCAAACTATGGAAAATAAGCGTCCTGTGAAGGGTAAAATAGCTTACCTCGCCGGCTTGACGCTGCGACCTGAATCCACGATCTTCGGTAGTGGATGCGGGAGCCTCGGCGCCCTTGAACAGCACCTTCCAGGCATCTTCGTACGTAGTGTCGAAGAGCCTGCTCAAGGTTTGGTGTTGTGCCGGGTCAAACTCCCACAAATTAAAGGCTCGTTTTTGGCATGGGAGGATCCGGCGAGCATGACCTGGACTACGTTGACAAGCTTGAGCTTCTTGTTCACCAAGGTTTGGACACAAGATTGGAGTCCGGTCAGCTCCTCCGAATCACCCCACGATAGGCCCTTCTCTTTCCAAGAGGAGAGCCGTGTAGGCAAGCCAGATCGGAATTCGGGGGCCGCTACCCATTTAGGGTCATGCGGCTCGATGATGTAGAACCACCCCGATTGCCACCCATTTATGGTCTCCACAAAGGAACCCTCGAGCCATAGGACGTTGGGCATCTTGCCCACCATGGCACCTCCGCACTCCGCTTGGCGGCCGCCCACTACCTTCGGCTTGACATTGAAGGTCTTCAGCCATAAGCCGAAGTGGGGCTGGATGCAGAGGAAGGCCTCGCACACGATGATGAACGCCGAGATGTTGAGGATGAAATTCTGGGCCAGATCGTGGAAATCCAGGCCATAGTAGAACCTGAGCCCCCGGACAAATGGGTGAAGTGGAAAACCTAGTCA
Source organism: Triticum dicoccoides (assembly GCF_002162155.2). Classification (NCBI taxonomy): domain Eukaryota; kingdom Viridiplantae; phylum Streptophyta; class Magnoliopsida; order Poales; family Poaceae; genus Triticum; species Triticum dicoccoides. The sequence continues at coordinate 205,325,214 of NC_041385.1, forward strand.
GCAGAGGAAGTGGGTGAGGAACACCACCCTCTCATGGGGCCCGGGGGTGGGGATGAGTTGCTACTCGTTGGGGAGTCGATGCGCGATGTCGCTGGACAAGTATCCGGCCTTTCACAGCCTTTTGATGTGCCCCTCCGTGACGGAGGAGGCCATCCACTTGCCTCCCGCTCTGGACATGGCTAGGGAAGGTTGAGGTGAGATGTGCGGACTCGGGCGCTGGAGCTCGAGTGCGCGGAAATGGATAAGCAAAGGAGGAAGAAGGCGTAGGTAAAAAGGTGGATCCTTATCCCCTTATATGGTCGGACGAAACTATGCGTCCCCACCAGCCTGGTAAAACTCGCTTATCTCCCAAGCGCCGTAATCAATGGCGCGGTTGGGTTACCCACGCCCGTATTGATGAGAATCCCGGAATAAGGGGACACGATCTCTCCTTTGACAAGACGTGCCAAGGAAATCGCTTCGCTAAACGTGCTGAGGTGGAACAATAAAAACGATTCGAATAAAGGCTTGGCCGTGGTGTGATGTCACGCCACGGAATACGTTAGCAGATTGAACTTGTGTAAATGTTATTCTCTCTATGGAGGTATATGGTACTTATTTTGCAGAGTCGGACACTATCCTTGTGTTCAAAATCTTCTATGAAGTATTCGGAGGAAGAACCCGCCTTACAATGCTGAAGACAATATGCGCGCCGGACTCGTCGTCATTGAAGCCTGGTTCAGGGGCTACTGAGGGAGTCCTAGATTAGGGAGTGTCCGGATGGCCGGACTATCACCGTTGGCCGGACTCCTAGACTATGAAGATACAAGATTGAAGACTTCGTCCCGTGTCCGGATGGGACTTTCCTTGGCATGGAAGGCAAGCTTGGCAATACGGATATGTAAATCTCCTACCATTGTAACCGACTCTGTGTAACCCTAGTCCTCTCCGGTGTCTATATAAACCGGAGGGTTTTAGTCTGTAGGACGAAAAACAATCATACCATAGGCTAGCTTCTAGGGTTTAGCCTCTTTGATCTCCTAGTAGATCTACTCTTTTACTACCCATATCATCAATATTAATGAAGCAGGAGTAGGGTTTTACCACCACCGAGAGGGCCCGAACCTGGGTAAAAACATCGTGTCCCTTCTCACCTGTTACCATCCGCCTAGACGCATAGTTCGGGACCCCCTACCCGAGATCCGCCGGTTTTTACACCGACACTACCCCCACTGCAAACAAGCACACTTTGTCTCCTTGTGCACCACTCTCCTCTTTCTATCTCTCCCACATCAGACCCGCCCCAGCTCCTTCCCTGCATACATATATGTCTGACTCTTTGCATAGCTCCCTAATGTATAATCGTTCTCGATTTCGCACATTGTTCTCTACACCATCTATTCTAGATCTCTCATGAAGTCCCGATCACACACACGATGACTCGCTTCCCTTGCGTCTCCGTTCATAGGCCAATTCCGGACAACATCAACATTTATGGACACAAACGACCCCTCTCGCCCCCTCTCTTCCTCTCTCTCTCTCTCCGTCGCTAGCTCTCTCTTTCTCTCGCTCTCACACCCCTCTCCCACACACACACACACTCGATGTCTCTTCCAAATAGTCTGCCCCCCCAGCCCGCACCCGTGCTATCCCGCTACTACACATGTCAGACCATTCCCCCTTCCCTTATACTAGGTTTACATCATCAGTGGTCTCTCTACTCCACGTACACTCTCTCCCTCTCACACACAAACGCGTGCACAAACACGCACAAACACCCATTTATCTGGATCCTCATCTCTCCCCATGTCCGCATGTGTATCTCACACACTCACTCTCTAATTATGTATATGTGTCTCCACGTTACACAACACAAAGCCTCATGTACATGTCTCTCTCTATCCTCCACACACATAGACACAAAGAATCTGTTATCATTGCCTCAGTCTCTAGCATATCACACACGCACACTGTCTCTCTCTCTCTCTCTCTCGCAAACACGCCCATCAAGGCTTTCCCCGTGAATAACTTACCATCTATTCATCAACAGTCGTGGCAGTACGGCAAACACGATACATGAAAAAGAATAAATCTACACGTGCTTAGACCACCTAGTATGACTACTAGGACTAGAGCAAGCCAAAAAGCGCACCGCCGTCACCCCCTCCTTGTCGGCGACGGGATAATCTTTGTTTTACACAGTCGAGAAGTCATTGTGCTAAGGCCCCACATGCCGAGGCGTTGAATAGAATGTAGATGCTAGTTTATGGAAGCAAGTATCGATGATACGTTTGTATCTCCATACTTATATTTCTTCTCTTATAAAAAACTGAGTTGGTGATGATGGTACGTGTGCCATCTTGCAATATAGACCGTCTGATCTATATCTGACGGATGGAAATTAAACTAAAAGATACCTGCACCCCTCTCCATATTTGCAGACAAGGACTTCCCTCATTCATCCTTATCTCCAACAAACCTCATTGTTGAGCAATTAAGAAAGGAAGCCTCTGGAACAAACTGGCCTGGTGGCCACTGCCGGCGTCGTCAATCCCCATGCCTCCGCTCAGTCCGGCCACCAACCACCACCACACCCCACTCCTCTTCACCTTATCTCATATTTCTCGAGATATCATTAGTTTTTACACATGGGATTAACCCCGCAAGGGTCAATCACAACAAGTGTTTTATAAAAAAATGCATCTTGATGTTCCGTGCAATGCACGGATCTTGCTAGTACTCCTACACAAGACTAAGTTGGTGATGCTGGTGTGTCTGTCATCTGTCATTTCTGACCATTAGATCTACATCTAATGATTGTGAGGTAAGTTGTTGCCTTTTCTCACCAACATCGCACTTGTCTACCAATTTGTAGAAAACCCCATAATTAGTATCTTAAAACCAACCACATCCTCCCTGACCTCACCAAAACAGCCCAAGGAATATATTCTAATTGAAACATAATATATCTCTAGTGACATATGTATATCAAAATTAGAGTGTTTTGTACCAAGTTTGTGAATAAGTATTATTCTAATTATGATTCATTGCAACAGACATGAACATTGCTAGTATTTCCAACCATGCATTTTTCCTAGTATTCCATAGTTTTGAGTTTTCCATCAAGATATTAGTCACTCATGGTTGATATTTACTTTCAATCATGTACACATATGCACTATGTAACTAGCCTTGCTTATTGGCTTCCAAAGCTTAACTTTCACTCCTACTTACAATATGTAGAGTATTTAACAAAAAACTACCACTTTCAACCAGCCCTAGGAAGAATCTATTGTACAAAAATAGCAAAAACATACCCAAAATTTCTTAATCCACGCCAAAAACTACTACCTAGTACTCCTACCGATTAGGTTCGTTTAAATCCATTTATGACAGGGTTGGCCCACACGTCCATGCTGACGAGGCAGCTTAAACCAACACATTTTGTTTGACCGTTGACACGAGGGACCCACATCTGACCTTCTATCCTGTTATTCCCCCTCAAATCATTATTTTTCCTGAAGATTGCTTCAAAAAGTACCGATGCGTGTTCATCGGTGGCGCCGGTGATGAGCGAGTTGGCCGCCGCTCCGCCGGACAGGTCGGACGCCGCACTGGCCTCTTCACAGGTTGGCAAGCTGGCCCGAGCGTGACTCATGAGCGAGCAAGCCGCCACGCTGGCCTTCGCTCGAGCCAGATGGCTGGCCTTAGCGCGGCGCGCGTGAGCAAGCCGCCATGCTACCGTACCAATCTAGCTAGCAAACCTTGTACACAAGCTGCTGGACGGAGCTATCTTGACTAGCTAGCGGCCGCGAGCGCCGGACGGAGCTGGCATCCTGGCTGACGAAACATGGGCTCTGCACCGCCGGCGGTTTTGACCCCGCCTTCTGCCGGCGGCGGTAGCTGCGTCCCATGGCCGAGGATGACTAGGTGGACGTGCCAGAGGTAGGAGGTCACTCGAGGATTTTTGTTGGTAAGAGCATGTACAATGGTTGATAAGGTAGTCTTATCTTAAGTCTGGCACGTATGCAAGTGGTAGTAGTTTCTTGGCGTTTTAGTGGTTTCTTGCATTATTAGGGGTTTCTTGTAAGGAACAATGTACGTACTACTAGCAACAAAAGGCGATTCTAGGTTGCGTTGTACTCCAACGAGTACTACTTGTTTTGTGGGTTCGATCCCGGCCGAACGCAGGGCGGCCTTTTAAAAAAAAACAGTACCTACTACACTTTGCTGTGAGCCAATATTTTACACGGGTAGTTTGAGTTTTGAAGTCAAACGGACGTGGGGCCCCACAATCTGGGTGCACTGGACAGCCTATCCACGTGAACGGGTTTTCCTTCCCAGCATCCCATGGCTCGCGTGCTCGCCCTAGCCGTACCTCGCCTGCAGCTTCCTCATCAGCTAGTACTAGCATATTTAAACTAGCGCCTCCCAATTAAGCCCGAGGAGCTGGAAAAGCCTGGCGGGGCATTGGGAACTGTGCAATATGGCTCTGTACGTAAAGTTCTCTACTACTACTCTGTAGCTTGTGGCGTTGGATGCATGGACTTCACTCCATTATCGGCTCTACTATAAAAGAAATTCCTCTTGACGTGTTTTTTTAAACGGAGGCAAAAGTTTTGCTTCATCTCATTCATAAAGAAGGAACTACTAACAAAGTTCAACGAGATCCATTACACCTCCACAAATGGAAGCGAAAAGCCTAGTCTTGCTGTATCAAATAACTCAAATGTTCTGCCCCCATAGTAACCGTCGCTGATAAACAGGCTGCTAGTGTCTGCTTGAGAGGAGCGGCTGAGTAGGCCAGCTACGTGAGAGGAGCGGCTGAATAGAGCACCGAGAGTACCCACTAGGCCACTACACAGGTGTACTTCCCCTGCATTGATAGTACAGCGATGGTTCTAGAGAACAGTAGTACCCTCCACTTCCAACTGTAGCTCCTTGGGCCTGAGATTCAAGAGTTCAAAACTGGTGCACTATACTAGACTAGAACTAGACTAGAAGTACAATACATCGCACTACTAGTTGAGAAAAGTAGTACTAGTACTGCTACAGTACGAGTGTGTACTCCTCCGTCACATAATGTAAGACGTTTTTTGACACTAGTTGGCGTGTACAAAAAAATGGTAAAAACATACCCAAAATTTCTTAATCCACGCCAAAAACTACTACCTAGTGCCAAAAATTTCTTAATAGTGCTATTATTTACAGTATAATGCAATCCCATAATGTTCCATAATGCTAGTACTAGTAGTAAATAATAGCATCACCCCTTTGCTGAGGAACGATCTACAGTTGGAAGGGACGAGGCCCTGCGGCTGCGGTTACTATGCTCTTATCTCCTCCTCACCAGTTCCCCTCCCCCCGAAGAGAAGGCAGTTCGTCACTGCTCCCATGGATTCGCCAGGCGGTTCTCCTCCTCATTAGGGCTGGGAGACCTTGGACAACGATCCTCTGGGAGAAATCACACGCCTCTCTGACGTCCTCACCGCTGCAAGACTCGGTGCTTCCTGCACCAACTTTTTCAAGACGCTGCTTAAACAGGCTTGGGAAAAGGCCATGCTTGTTGGTCTTCCATGCATCCTCGAGGAGAAGGTTCTTCTATGGGACAATCCTTTGAACAGTCCACCGCTCCCTGGCCATGGTTGCACGTTGACTCCGCTAGAGTTGCCGGCGTTGAGAGGTAGTCGGATTTTGTCCGATGAGCAGGTCAGTAATGGAGTTTGATCATGTAGTACTTAGTTATCCCATTTCCATCCCGTAATTTCTCCGCTGCCCACCGTCTTATATAGGTCTGCGTCGGTGCCAATGAAGATTGGCTTGCATACCTCCGGCCGGATACCACCATCATTTTGCACAACATCCACAGCAGTGCGGCCTTTCTGGTAGACCCCTTCTCCACCATTGAGATCGGCCTTCCGGACTGGCTGGGCTTGAATACGTATGATGATGCCTACATGAGATTGAAGAAGATAGCAATTGCGGACCCACCGACAAAGCGATGCGGCTACGACGATTACTATCTCATCGCGGTGTTCGACATAAGGATTGCCATCAATGCAAGAGGCAGTAACGGCAGAAGCTGGCGCATGTTGGCGGCGGCAGAATTGTACCCCTACACGTTCGAAGATGTCGTGCGCCATCTAGGCCGCATATTCGCGGTGACAAGCCAGGGGAGTTGTTTCATCTGGTTGCCATCCTACGGTACGGGAGATTACAAATGGAATGCACAAACCATCATTTGCATACCTAACGGTACTCCATTATTTTGCAGGGACCAGTCATCCCCCGATCAAAATAAGATCGCCAATCCTGGATGTGCATTTGCATCCGCGATTCAGTCTAACCTGGAACCTTGTAGCTGACTTTGGCATATTGGGATCAACTATCTTAGCAGTCGTTACCCATGGTACCACCGATGTGTTACATGGTCACACAATCTACCACGATCGGACCGTCACCATCTACCCAGGTATTCCATTTTTTAACCCTCTCGCCTTCTCTTTCATTGTTGTACTAGTAGTATACTTAGTAGTACTAGTAGGATTACTTTTTACCTTGGAGGACGTGTATAGCTAGCTAGGCCCTTGAAGACTTGAACCCACTAGCTGCCACCATTTTTGTTTTTCCATGTCTTACTATCTCATCCATGTAGCCAAGAGTGGCTATATATAATAAGCCGGTTATTTTACTTCCTCTATACCGTAGTAGTACTATTTGCTGCACAGTATTACTAACCGCCATATTTGAGCACAACATTATTATGCATGGACCTTGACTATGTACGTCACCATGTGTCCAGATCTGGGATGCCGCGTGTACCAGATGAACGGCACCAAGTTCGACCCCCGTGATGCTACGTGGGTGCCGAGGAACACTCTTGGAGAGTACTCGCTTTTCATCAGGGACAGCTACCCCATTGTGAAGCGGATGCCACCTTCCGTGCACGACATGGAAGGCCTGCCGTTCATGAAGCATGGTTGTGTCTTCAGTGCGCACTGCCGGATGAATGACATGCTGGGACACGCTATCCCTGATTTATGCCCCTTCAGCTTGGATGAGTCTCCATCTTGTGGAACCGGACTAGAAAGCTGCGACAATGATTCCCGTTGCCCACCGCTATGGATCGTTCCATCCATGAAGAACACCTGGGACTGGAACCTGCAGGAGGACATGCATGTAGCCCATCTATAACGTGTAAGTGGAGTACGGTTATTGTGAACAGTAGCGCCCTGAATATATGTAGACTAGTCATGCACAAATTTATCACATGAACTGGAGATGAACTTGTGTGGAATACTGGCATTTGTCCTTTAGAATTTATTACTAGTAAATGTGTTATGTGTACGTGCAACTTGTGTGGTTGTTGCACGGGCTCCAACATGCTCTTTGAGAAAAAAAGGTGGCACAGCTTTGGATATATGTGACATGGCGGCATCATACAGTAGCATCGTTCGCTATAGTTGTAGTACGCTCCTACTAGGACGACAACTCCTATAAAACCTTGCGCTTGGCTCTTTGCCTCTTCGGGAGGTTCAACAGTTTGTACTCGTGTGAACCTTGCACTTGGCTCTTCGCCTCTTCGGATGGTCCAACAATGATGATACTACAGTACAATATGCTTCTGGCAATCTGACACCGATTGAACTGCTGCACGTCCACTGCGAGGGCGAGGGCGAGGGCGAGGGAGAGGGAGAGGGAGAGGGAGAGGGAGAGGGCGTTGTAGTCAAAACCCTCTCCTCATCCTGCGAACCACCGCGCGTGTGGGTGAGGGAGAGGCGTAGTAAGCAAGCTTCTCCTCGTTCGGCGAGTTGACAGGACACATCAAAGAAGTACTATTACTAGTAGTAGTCCATACCACGTCCTTTCCGATTAATATGGCTTAATTTGAGACGAGAAAAATACACTGGTGATCAACGTATGTAACAATACGCTCTTTACGGTCACTATTTATAGTTTTATAGCAATTATACGATCACTAGATCATCGTAGAGCACCGTATTGCACCCTACTGACCGACCACATAGTCGACGTGGCACTTTGTTGACTGGTTAAATTGTCACCTGGTTTCTGGGTCCCACCTGTCAGTTGGCAGAGCAAAGAAATCAGTTAAACAAAACTTTACGCAGGCGCGACACGATTCCAACCCTTGCGCGCGAACCACCCTGGCTGTGTATGTGAGTGCATGCACATGTCCTCCCTCGGTCTTCCAACAAAGAGTGTACATCAGCTATAAAACAAAGAGTGTAGTACATGATGTACATCTACACTTCCAATGCACTTAGCCTTTAATATAAATCGATATTGATTGACTAATGCACCAGCACTTGCTGTAGGTATAGGATACATGTCTATCCTTAATTACAGCATGCAACGGCCTTCATTTAATCTTCTTATCTCAATGGTTGCATGCACACATAAGTCTGCTACTTTTGGGCGTTAATTATGCCCTGGTCAATGTGTAAATCTCTAAATGTACAGTCTTTCACGGACGTAGGGAGTAGGTTGAGCACTTGAGCGTGAGCGTGTGTATTGCGTCGTGTGCTGTGTGCCGCATGGGTGCGTGAGTGTTGCGTGCGTCCATCTGTACGTGTGAGTGTTGCATGTTGCATGCATGCATGCATGGGGCTTACTCCCTCCCATTGACATGTTCATATTTCAAGCTTCCTCTGTTCCCTCCATATGGTGATACTCCCTCTGTTCCCAAATAGTACGGAGTAAAAGCCTCCTTCTATTCCCAAATACGAAGTATTTGTCTTTCTACAGATTTCAACAAGTGACTAGGTACGGAGCAAAATGAGTGAAGTGAGCGTAGAGGCATAGGGATACTGTAGAAAGGAAGTCCTCACGATCCATTATTCCCCATCTCGGTCAGAGAGAACTAGTCTTCACAGTGAAGTGACAATACACGCTGCAGCAGCTGGGACACATAATTAATAAGCTGAACCAGCGTGTTGTTGTTACTAAATCAGCCTTACCCAGTACTGCCATCATGTTCGCAAGTAGAGCACGCTTCTGCAAATACGCCTACGCACCTCTGTCCTCCATTAACTGACATATGGGCCCTCTTGTGGTAGACCCACATGTCATCGGTGTAACTATTTACACTCCGAAGGACGGTATATCCTGGTAGTAGTACTAGTACAATTGAGATTTAATGCACTTTCTTCCCTGTCTTCCACTCTTCTTCCTCCTCTCTTCTTCTTCCTCCTCTCATACCCATCGTCGGCCGCACACCATTTATCCCCACTCACTGCTTGCCCGCCCGCGCCATCTTCCTTGGTAGCTCGCGCATACCATATCCCCCCGCTCACAGCTCGGCCACACGAGGAGAAGCTTCTTCGCTCCCCCGCCCGAATCCGCTTCCCCGCTGGCTCACAGGCACCGAAAACCCCAATGGCAGAACCGACTGACACGCAGAGCCGCGATTGGAATTCCCTCCCTGATGTTCTCTTGGAGAAGATCTGTAGTCGTATGGACCTACTCAGCACCGTCCGTCTGGCCGCATGCTCGGTGTCTTTGTACCGTCTACTCGTCTGCAACCGGCCGGCTCTTTTCAAGACACCCTGCTTGCTGATGCCCGATCCTCACAGGTGGCCTAGACACCGACTTGACGATCCCATAGAGGTTGCGTGGTGCCCCTCGAGATGCTACCACTACCCGTCCACCTGTCCTTCATGCGTGGCCACTACTAGGCGGGCATGAAGGCCAACTGGATCGTCCTCATCCACCACACCGGTAGTCCGTGGCGTCTCGTGGATATCTACACCCAGCGAGAGATCACCCTTCCATCGTTGGATACTGCCGCCATCGAGCCTCGCGGCCCACCGGACACTCCTGCCTACTATGCATGAGACGCGTCAAGCTTTTGGCTCGACCTCTCTTTGCAGAAAGTTGTAATCTGCGAAGTGCCCACACCATCAGAAGACTACATGGATTACAAGCTCATTGCCTTGTTCAACATGGGATTAGTCTATCTGGAATCCGGTCGCCATACATGGTGATGGATCATCATCAATCCTGTTGAGGCAACATTTTTGTCTGATGCTATAGTGCACGATGGCATCGTTTACGCGGTCGACGCACAGATTGGATGCCTATACTGGTGGAATCTATCATCGTGTAATTGTTCTATCTCATCTCATCTTTACCTTATGAATACGACTGCCTATTCATTTGTTACAAATTTAGAATGCATAGCATGTCTATAACCACATCATTGCTATATGTTCCTCTCATTTCCTAGATTTTTATGACCAAACATGTTATTGTTAGAGTTGATATGAGAACAATTGGCATCTAATGATTGTTAGAATACATATTATGACCATAACATCATGATTGCTATATGTTAGTCTCGTTTACAAGATTTTTATAACAACGCATGTTATTGCTTAGAGTTGATATGAGAACAGTAGTAGTAAGTACTATGGTAGAATATGAGTAGGCGCTATCATAGCTGTTTTTCTCTCATTGTTACATGATGTTTGAACCATGACATATTGCTAGAATATGAAATCCATTGGCTTTTTTTTAACTTGGTGTATGAATAAGACCACGGCATCGCAATTCTCTATCTATGATATGTGTCACTATTATAATAATCTTAATTCCACACATACTCTGAACATGATTGTTTATTTTTGTCCTTTTGGTCTCCAATTTGAATTGTTGCAGCAGACGCAAATGCGATGGCCTTCATGATTCCAGGACCTGGAATCATACCAGCCGATGGGTGGTGGTTTATTGCTCGTTCAGCTGACGGCGGTCATTTGATACTCATTCGCACGTACCAAATTGACCAAACCATTACATCAAACCACATGCAGTACAATGCGTGGGGCGTTCGTGATATTGATGGCTATGGCTGCTTCGTGTTCGAGAAAGATCCCAGCTCCGTTGGGCCAGGTGTATTCAACTAGAGGTGGGTTTACAGCCTCGGCAACCCCTCCTTGTTCATCGGGCTCAATTATCTCATCATCCAACCAATCATCGACCATATCACCGGCAATGATTACTGTGCTATGCAACTTCCATTCGCGAGGGGGGCTGTGTTTACAGATCATACCATGGGTTTCATGAATCACCATATCCAGAGATTCGTCGACATAGCTTGTTGCTAGATAATCTTCAGTGTGTGAAAGGCATCAAGCTTCCATGTGATGGATGGCTTTTGCAAACCCGACATGCGGCGATGTGGTTCCTGCCAACAGCAAATATGCACAACTTGATTCATGCTGATATCTAGACTGAGCCATGTATTCTGCTGCTGTAGCACGACCCTCTTTTGTTGGATATTATTTACTGTTGTTAGTTTGAAGCACTCCTCTGGTTTGAAGGATAGATACCTTCCTGGGATCAAGTGCATCCTAACTCACCTGCGTAGGATGTACTGATAATGATGATGGAGATGCTGTGAAGAAGCCATATATATACATATATATCAGTTAGGCTTCAAGTGCGTACTTTTTAGTTAAACTTATGTATAAATTGTGACACTAAATACGACTAGTAAGTAGTATAGTAGCAGTACTAGTATACGTCGGTCAAATTATTCATCATATCCACACATTGAATTGACGTGACAACACGCTGCGCGTGAGGTGACACAAGAATCCCGGTGGCGTATTCGGGTATTCTGGACTTCAGATTTGGAGTACCACTTATCTGTCGAAATCTTTCATCATTCACTTAAAACAGTCGATTGATCATACATTGAGTACCATATAACTGGAATTACCGATGCAAGTCGAAGAAGGATTGGCCGGTGCTGCCAGCTGGCGTCAAGTTCGATCCCACGGATCAGGAGCTGATCGAGCACCTTGAGGCCAAAGTGAGTGTTGACAGCGCGATATTTCGGTCTCTCATCGATTTGTTCATACCAACCATCGACAACGAGCATGGCATATGCTACACCCAACCTGAGAAACTTCCAGGTAAGACACCGATCGGCCGTTTACTTGCACAAACATATTCCTTGTTTATAGCTCTATTTTTCTTTTTAGACATAGACCTAGTGAAGCAATTACAATTTGACAGTTAATAAAGAGTGAAACAAGTGACTGCAACATGCCAAAGATGTTATGAAAATGCCAACTAGGTACACTAAAACCTGTATTCCACAATACTGCAGGTATCACACTGAGTGGCCTAAGGAAGCATTTCTTCCAGCGCAATTCTAGGGCATTCAAAATGGGCACGTGGACGCGTCGCAAGATACAGACGGAGTGCGGCATGCACGCGATGTGGCACAAGACCGGCAATACCTTGCCGGTGATGGTCAACGGCCGGCAGACGGGCAGCAAAAAAGGTTCTGGTGCTGCACACCAACAAGAACTTCGACCAGCAGAGGACCAACTAGGTGATGCACCAGTACCACCTCGGGGACCTGGAGCAAGAGAAGGAGTGGGAGCTGGTCCTCTGCAAGATTTTCTACCAGACGAACACTAGGGCCAAGAGTAAAAAGATTATAAGTTAGTTTGGTATTGGTAGTTGTACTACCTTGTCGTCCACAAGTTGGTATAGTTGTTAACGATCTTTTGGTATGAACTTGCATTTGCTTCCAACCATCATGCCGAGGGTCGACGTGGATATAAAGCTGAATCATTTGTTTCGAAATGAATTTTCAGGCACCTGATTTTTATTTGATGGGTAGCATAAACACCCGCCGTTCGAATTCCCAGTTCTCCAATTTTTTTGAAACAAGTGCATGCACTTATTATCACGATAAAAAAACAATATCCATGATGCATCCCAGTTATCAGTCTGTACTTGCAGAATTCTCTCGTTTATTGAGCACGTATATTGTTTTTTCAGGTCGAGCAAGTTTCAACTGGGCTGTAGACTACCCAGGGTTGGTTTTGTTTTTAATAGGCCCAGCCCATGAAGTCAACGGGGCACAAAGATCCAGTAGGTATCTACTGGCCTCTGGCTCGCCAGCGTTAGGTATATTTTGTCTTACAACATCTGCAGGCAGTTTTTTTTTACTGAATCAAACACACAGCCAAGTTCTATTTTCCTCTTGAAACACATGTCCTACATCTATTTTCTAATCTCTACCTATAGTTTTACTAGTTCATATACACGTATCATTATATTGAAAACACATAAAATTTCCTTTTCATATTTACATCCTTATTTTTGTTGTTTTTTCCCACCCAGCGCTGATTTTTTTACCATTGGTTTTTCCTTAAACCAACTCAATTGTCCCATGTCTAATTTGCTTACAAAAATAAAACGATTTTTTGGCAAATCATAAGTTCTTAAAAAATGTTTATCCTTTCGGGATTACAACAGTTCGGACTCCACCGAAATATGCAAAATAAGGTTGAACTTTTTGACCGTGGTCCTGGGCAGAAAATGGGTTATAATAAATTACTTAAGAATTAGCAAATGGGCTGCAAATTATAAAAAATAGCAAATGGGCTTTATGTTGTCTGCCACAGATTTGGAGGCTGACTTGTGGGCCTACTAAGTTCATGCGTACACAAGGTTTCTCAAAAAAGAAACTTAGTCAACAATCGACTCTACCAGCGTCAGACCGTTATATGTCAATCTAACGGCAATCATGCTTCTTCAGTCTCTGATCTTCCTGCCCCAGCCGCCCAAACTAGCGCCGTCGGAACCGCCTGCTCCCGCCTCCCGTGGCCGGCAGTGCTGCTGGGCAGGCCTCATGGCTCCATCATACTCGCATCCCTGGCCTGTCTATCCCTCTACTCACCCACACCTCCTGTTATTTTCCGGCTATAGCGGCCGAACCAGTCAACCCTCGTACTCTCCACCGCGTGGGCAGCCACTGCCGTGTCTTCCCCGGCTCCGTGTCGTTCCCTTCATAGGGCTCGCCGTCGTCCATCGCCCTGGTGCTCTTGGCGCGGCGTGGTCAACGATGTCCATCCAACGGCCGTAGTGCTTCTTCAACCTCTGGTCTTCTTGCCCCAGCCGCCCAAATCAGCGCCGGTCGTGCCGCATGCTCCTGCCTCCCGTGGCCGGCTGTGCTGCCGCGGAGGTCTCACCGTCCCCATACTACTCCCACCGCTGGCCATGCCATCCCTCCACTCACCCACTCCCCCTGTTATTCTGCGGTGACGGCAGCCTCACACCGCAGCCGAACCAGTGAACCCTCGTACTCCTCTCCGCATGGGCATCCACTACCGCGTCTTCCCCGGCTCCGTGTCATCCCCTTCCTAGGCCTCGCCGTCGTCCACCGCCGTGGTGCTCTCGGCGCGGCGTGGTCAATGTGGTCAACGACCGACTTCCATCGGAAGAGTGCTGTATGTGGAGAGGCTGACAGCTGGGTCCACGGCAGCCGCAAGGAAGTGCCTCCTTATTACGCGCAAAATAATTATTCCTCCACCTGACAGCAGGGACCCACCGGACGGGCCACCAGTATTTCGCGGAAAAAATGTTTCCCCCCTGACTGCTGGGACCCACCGGACGGGCCACCATATTTCACAAAAAAAATGTTTCCCCTGACTGCTGGGACCCACCAGACGGACCACCGTATTTCGCGAAAAAATGTTCCCCCCGCTGTCAGCTCGGACCCACCGGAAGTGCCTCCTTATTACGCATAGAAAAATGAATACTCCCCCTGCTAGCTAGGACCCACCATGGTGGGAGGCTGACTTGTGGGCCTACTAAGTTGACGGGGACGGAGGGCTTTGTCAACTTAGTCAATATGAACGATTCTATCTCTAGTGACCGTACGATGTCCATCCAACGGCCGTCGTGCTTCTTCAATCTCTGCTCTTCCTGCTCCAGCCGATCAAACAAGCGCCGGCGGGACTGCCTGCTCCCTCCTCCATGCGGCCGGCTGTGCTGCCGCGCAGGCCTCACCGTCCCACCGTACTCCCATTGCTGGCCAAGCCATCCCTCTACTCACCCACACCTGCTGTTATTCTCCGGCGAGGGCAGACGAACCAGTAAACCCTCGTACAGTCGTACTCCCCTCCGCGTGGGAAACAACTGCCGAGTCTTCCCTGCCTCTGTGTCGTTCCCTTCCTAGGCCTCGCCGTCGTCCACCGCCCTGGTGCTCTCGGCACGGCCTGGTCAACGTGGTCAACAACCGACATGCATCTGAAGTGGACTGTACGTGGAGAGGCTGACAGCTGGGTCCATGGCCGCACGCAAGAAAATGCCTCCTTATTATGCGCAAAATAATGATTCCTCCACCTAACATCGGGGACCCACCGAAAGGGCCTCTGTATTTCGTGAAAAAAATGTTACCGCCGCTGACAACTCGGACCCACTAGCTATATCTTCGCACGCAAGGAAGTGCCTCCTTATTACGCACAAAAAAAACGAATACTCCCCCTGTTAGCTGGGACCCAGTATAGTGTCAGGCTGACTTGTGGGCCTACTAAGTTGACGGGGACGGAGGGCTTTGTCAACTTAGTCAATATGCACGATTCTAGCTCCAGTGACCGTACGATGTCCATCCAACGGCCGTAGTGCTTCTTCAACCTCTGGTCTTCTTGCTCCAGCCGCCCAAACCAGCGCCGGTCGTGCCTCGTGCTCCTGCCTCCCGTGGTCGGCTGCGATGCGGCGGAGGCCTCACCGCCCCCTACTACTCCCACCACTGTGCAGGCCATCCCTCTACTCACCCACACCCCCTGTTATTCTGCGGCGACGGCAGCCTCACACCGCAGCAAACCAGTGAACCCTCGTACTCCTCTACGCGTGGGCATCCACTGCCACGTCTTCCCCGGCTCCGCGTCGTCCCCTTCCTAGGCCTCGCCGTTGTCCACCGGCCTGGTGCTCTCGACGCGGAGTAGTCAATGTGGTCACGGAATGGCTTCCATCAGACGTGGACTGTACGTGGAGAGGCTGACAGCTGGGTCCACGGCCGCAGCAAGGAAGTGCCTCCTTATTACACGCAAAATAATTATTCCTCCACCTGACAGCAGGGACCCACCGGACGGGCCACCGTATTTCACAAAAAAAGTTCCCCCCTGACTGCTGGGACCCACCAGCTACATCTTCGCACGCAAGGAAGTGCGTCCGGGCAAAAAAACGATTCACCCCCCTGACTGCTAGGACCCACCAGCTACATCTTCGCAGGCAAGGAAGTGCCTGACAGTCAGGACCACCTGGTCGAAGCGTACGTAGCATTGTCATTCTGGTCGCGAACGTGTACGTACATACTGCTCGATGTAGAGGCGCGCACATGTCGTAGTAGAGGCGCGCACGTAGCATGTACATGTACGTACAATAGCTAGGGTGCAAGAAAGAAAATACGGCCACATATGTGTACATACGGGCGGGGTCTCGAGCGCCTACTCGCGCATACGTATGGACAGGGCTCGTGTACATGGCTGGGTCGGAACAGAGAAACAACATCGTCGTCGTGTTCATGGGGAGGCAACGAAATGCGTCGTGTTGATGGGGAGGCAACGGAATGCGTCGTGTTCATCGGGAGGCAACGGAACGCGTGGGAGCCAACCGGCTGGGTCAGAATGGAATGCGTGGTCATGTTCATCGGGAGGGATTTGACGAAACAGGCGATGGAAATGAGGCCTGGCATACCGCAGAACGGAGGAAGCGGACCTCCTACGTTCGGAACGGGGTCCTGTTGATCGGGAGGGGTGTGGCGTACCGCAAAACGGAGGAAACGGACCTCCTACGGTCGAAATGGGGGTCCTGTTGATCGGGCGGGGAGTGGCGTACCACAAAACAGAGGAAACAGACTTGTGTTGGAGCGCTATACGGTCGAAATGGGGGTCCTATTGATCGGGAGGGGTGTGGCGTACCGCAAAACGGACGAAACAGACCTCCTACGGTCGAAACGGGGATCCTGTTCATCAGGAGGGGTGTGGCGTACCGCAAAACGGGACTTCACGGGATATTGTTCATCTCCACCGTCGACCTCCTCCAGCCTCCACGGTCTATCATCGACCTCCTCCAGCCTGCATGGGCTCCTGTTCATCCAGCCTCCATCGCGCGCTACTCCACCGACTACTGTTCAACCACCCCACCACCATCTATTGTTCATCCTGCCCTCCACACCACGGGGTCCTGTTCAACCACCCCTCCACGGGCACCCCTCCACCAACGTCTACTGTTCATCCAGCCCTCCACACCACGGGGTCCTGTTCATCCAGAGGTAAACGCCACCACTCA
>NC_041385.1:205342554-205373717 GCF_002162155.2 Triticum dicoccoides
CAATCAATCGGCTTCAGTTAGCAGCAGTAGCGAAGGAATCGCTTGATCGGGTTCAGTTAACAGCCATCGATCAATCGTGCGGGTTCAGTAACGCGTAGCCTGCAGTGCAATCGCTTGGGTTCAGTTAGAGCCCAATGCCTCGCTCGGGTTCTGTTAGAGCCAACGCCTCGCACACACGCGCGTACCTTACGAGAGAAACATGCATCGCTCGGCCCCCGACCTCCCACCGTAACTGGGAACTCCCCAAAATTTTCTTCGCCCTCGCTTCTACCATGGTTTTTCCGTCATGGACGGCCCAAAGAATGTCATGCAGCTGCGTCTCCGGCCCGCCCAGGACGAAAAGCCCATTTTCTGTCATGATTTTTTGTCATAGAAGTAGGAGCCCACCACATCTATGATGATACCGGGTTTTGTCACAATTATCGTCATAGAAGTGGCATATGTATGACAGAAAAAAAAATTGTTCAGCCCAAAATGTCACGGATGTGTCTTTTTTTGTAGTGTATGATGCAACCAGAAGGTTTTGTCGATCCTAAAGGTGCTAACAAAGTGTGCGATCTCCAGCGATCCATTCATGGACTGGTGCAAGCATCTCGGAGTTGGAATATACGCTTTGATGAGGTGATCAAAGCATATGGTTTATACAGACTTTTGGAGAAGCCTGCATTTACAAGAAAGTGAGTGGGAGCTCTAGCATTTCTAATATTATATGTGGATGACATATTGTTGATTGGAAATGATGTAGAATTTCTGAATAGCATAAAAGGATACTTGAATAAAAGTTTTTGAATGAAAGACCTCGGTGGAGCTGCTTATATATTGGGCATCAAGATCTATAGAGATAGATCAAGACGCTTGATAGGACTTTCACAAAGCACATACCTTGACAAGATTTTGAAGGAGTTCAAAATGGATCAGTCAAAGAAAGAGTTCTTGCGTGTATCGTAAGGTGTGAACTTGAGTAAAAGCCTCAAAAACCAACGACGGCAGAAAATAAAGAGAGAATGAAAGTCATTCCCTATGCCTCGGCCATAGGTTCTATAAAGTATACCATGTTGTGTACCAAACCTCTTGTGTACCTTGCCATGAATTTAGCAAGGGGGTATGATAACCCACAAGTGTAGGGGATCGCAACAGCTTTCGAGGGTAAAGTATTCAACCCAAATTTATTGATTCGACACAAGGGGAGCCAAAGAATATTCTTGAGTATTGGCAGTTGAGTTGTCAATTCAACCACACCTGGATAACTTAGTATCTGCAACAATATTTAGTAGCAAAGTGGTATGATAATAAAGGTAACGGTAGCAAAAGTAATGTTTTGGGTTTTGTAGTGCTTGTAACAGTAGCAACGGAAAAGTAAATAAGCGAAGAACAATATGTGAAAAGCTCGTAGGCAATGGATCAATGATGGATAATTATGCCGGATGCGATTCCTCATGTAATAGCTATAACATAGGGTGACACAGAACTAGCTCCAGTTCATCAATGTAATGTAGGCATGTATTCCGTAAATAGTCATGTGTGCTTATGGAAAAGAACTTGCATGACATCTTTTGTCCTACCCTCCCGTGGAAGCGGGGTCCTAGCGGAAACTAAGGGATATTAAGGACTCCTTTTAATAGAGAATCGGAACAAAGCGTTAGCACATAGTGAATACATGAACTCCTCAAACTATGGTCATCACCGAGAAGTATCCCGATTATTGTCACTTCGGGGTTGTCGGATCATAACACATAATAGGTGACTATAGACTTGCAAGATAGGATCAACAACACACATATATTCGTGAAAACATAATAGGTTCAGATCTGAAATCATCGCACTCGGGCCCTATTGACAAGCATTAAGCATGGCAAAGTCATAGCAACATCAATATCAGAACATAGTGGATACTAGGGATCAAACCCTAACAAAACTAACTTGATTACATGGTAAATCTCATCCAACCCATCACCATCCAGCAAGCCTACGATGGAATTACTCACACAACGCGATGAAACTTTCTCCCTGATTTTTTTCTCCCCGAACTTGAATATATGGAGTTGGAGTTGAGGTCGATGGAGGTCCAGGGGGCCCACTAGATAGGGGGCGCGCCCAAGGGGAGGGGGCGTGCCCCCCATCCTCGTGGACAGGGTGTGGGCCCCCTGGTCTTGATTCTTTCGCCAGTATTTTTTATATTTTCCAAAAAGTCCCTCCGTGGATTTTCAGGACATTCCAAGAACTTTTCTTTTCTACACATAAAACAACATCATGGCAGTTCTGCTGAAAACAGCGTCAGTCCGGGTTAGTTTCATTCAAATCATGCAAGTTAGAGTCCAAAACAAGGGCAAAAGTTTTTGGAAAAGCAGATATGTTGGAGACGTATCAACTCCCCCAAGCTTAAACATTTGCTTGTCCTCAAGCAATTCAAGTGATAAACTGAAAGTGATAAAGAAAAACTTTTACAAACTCTGTTTGCTCTTGTTGGTGTAAACATGCAAAGCCAGCATTCAGGTTTTAGCAAATATTATGAACTAACCATACTCACAATAACACTTAGGTCTCACAATTACTCATATCAATAGCATAATCAGCTAGCGAGCCATAATAATAAAACTCGGATGACAACACTTTCTCAAAACAATTATAGCATGATATAACAAAATGGTATCTCACTAGCCCTTTCTGAGACCGCAAAACATAAATGCAGAGCACCTTTAAAGATCAAGGACTGACTAAACATTGTAATTCATGGTAAAGGAGATCCAGTCAAGTCATACCCAATATAAACTAATAGTAATGAATGCAAATGACAGTGTGCTCTCCAATGGGTGCTTTTTAATAAGAAGGGTGATGACTCAACATAAAAGTAAATAGATAGGCCCTTCGCAGAGGGAAGCAGGCATTTGTAGAGGTGCCAGAGCTCGATTTTAAAATAGAGAGGAATAACATTTTGAGCGGCATACTTTTGCTGTCAACACAACAACTATGAGATGGCTGTATCTTCCATACTGCATGCATTATAGGCAGTTCCCAAACAGAATGGTAAAGGTTTATACTCCCCCAACCACCAACAAGCATCAATCCATGGCTTGCTCGAAACAACGAGTGCCTCCAACTAACAACAGCCCTGGGGGGTTTTGTTTAATTATTTTGATTTGCTTTGATCTTTTTGGATCATGGGACTGGGCATCCCGGTTACCGACCCTTTCTCATGAATGAGGAGCGGAGTCCACTCCTCTTGAGAATAACCCACCTAGCATGAAAGATATAGGCAGCCCTAGTCGAAACATGAGCTGCTCGAGCATACAAAACAGAATTTCATTTGAAGGTTTGGAGTTTGGCACATACAAATTTACTTGGAACGGCAGGTAAATACCGCATATAGGAAGGTATGGTGGACTCATGGAACAGCTTTGGGGTTTAAGGATTTTGGATGCACAAGCAGTATTCCCGCTTAGTATAGGTGAAGGCTAGCAAAAGACTGGGAAGTGACCAACTAAGAGAGCGACAATAGTCATAAACATGCATTAAAATTAATTTACACCGAGTACCAGCATGAGTAGGATATAATCTACCATGAACATAAATATCATGAAGGCTATGTTGATTTGTTTCAACTACATGCGTGAACATGTGCCAAGTCGAGTCACTCAATTCATTCAAAGGAGGATACTGTCGTGGTTCTAAGTCTGACAGTAGAGTGGGGGGTAGGTATGGAGAGGCAAGGTCCTAGCTATGGAGAGGTTGTAAACACAAGAGATGTACGAGTTCAGGCCCTTCTCGGAGGAAGTAAAAGCCCTACGTCTCGGAGCCCAGAGGCGGTCGAGTGGATTATGTGTATATGGATTACAAGGTGCCGAACCCTTCTGCCTGTGGAGGGGGGTGGCTTATATAGAGTGCACCAGGACCCCAGCCAGTCCACGTAATGAAGGGTTTAAGGGACATTAAGTCCGGGGCGTTACTGGTAACGTCCCACATAAAGTGTCTTAACTATCATAAAGTCTACTTAATTACAGGCGGTTGCAGTGCAGAGTGCCTCTTGACCTTCTGGTGGTCGAGTGAGTCTTCGTGGTCGAGTCCTTCAAGTCAGTCGAGTGAGTCCCTTGTAGGTCGACTGGAAGGTGATCTCTTCTAAGGATGTCCTCGGGCAGGGTACTTAGATCAGGTCTGTGACCCTACCCTAGGTACATGACTCCATCATTAGCCCCCGAATGGATTGAGGCTAGAGTGATGAAGGAGTTGATGCTGTTTCCGATTAGCTTTCGCGTACTGGTCGTGTGTTGTTTTTGAACCAAAAAATTCTCTCTGTTGATAGTGAACAACTTTTCTTCAGTCGACTCGATCCATTCTTTTTCTTCGTCGAGTGATCTTTTGGACTTCGCTGATTACCGAGCGACGGATCGCAGGAAATCCCGCGCCTGGCAGACTGATCTGCCGTTCGCGGATTCCGCGAGATACGGAATTTGGGGGAGCGCGCGAAGCGGAGCGGACCGCGGTGCTCGGATGGGACGGGGCATAGACGCCTCGATCCCCGCGCCGCTTTTTTCGCCACGTATCATGCTTGCGCAACTGTTTCAGGATATGATTAGATCGACCGGGCCCACCTGTCATCCACTCAGAAGGGATCTTATAAATGCGCCCGAAGAGGGTTTTTTGAACAGTGCCTCAGCATTCTCTCTCTGCTCCCTTCGTCTCCGCCCAACGCACTCGCTCTCGCCTCCGCACAACTTCTCCTCACGCGCCAGCCGGTAGCCATGGTCAAGGAGAAGACGGCGGCGCTGGAACGCGCGAAGAAGGCGTCGGCGACGGAGAAGGCGAAGGGGAGATCCACCAGCCGCGGCGGGTCTTCGTCTAGATCTCGCCTGCCGAAAGGCTGGGTCCAGGGAGATTGGATCCAGTTGACCACCACGGAGAAGGATCTCCTCGACATGGCCAACGAGGGCCTGATCCCTCATGGAGCTGCGAGGCTTCCGGGGAAAGAATGGCAGCCCCAGCCGGAGGAGGGTGAGTGCGTGCTTCTGGCTACCCATGTCGACCGCGGATTTTCTTTGCCGCTGAGCATTTTCTTCCGTGGTTTCTTGAACTTCTTTGGAGCGCAACTCCACCATTTTACCCCGAACTCTATCGCCTATCTTGCCGCGTTTGTGTCCATGTGTGAGAGTTTTCTGGGCTGTCGACCGCATTGGGGCTTGTTCAAGCACATATTCACGTGTCGCTCTCAAACCGTGAAGAAGGCGAGCCCAGGCGACGAAAGAACCCGAGTTGTCCAAATGTGTGGGGGTCTGGGGATCCAGGTGAGGAACAAGAGCACCTTCCCAGCCATGACATTTCCCGAGTCAGTCAGAGGCTTGCAGTCGACCTGGTTCTACTGCCAGGATGAATCGACGCCGGGGCAGTCGAGTGGACTCCGTCAGTTCACCATGGACCGAGTGAACAAGCCCTCCTCTCTGAAGTTGATTCCGGAGGAGAAAGCTGACGTGAAGATGCTGATGGAGCGTGTAGTTCAGTTGGTTCGGGAGGGAGTGACGGGTATGGATCTCCTGGAGGTTTTCCTTAGGCGTCGTATCCAGCCTCTTCAGTTTCGGAGCCATTGCATGTGGTTGTACTGTGGGACTGAGGATGTGACTCGGGTCAATCCAGAAACAGTCGACGATGCCACTCTGGAAAGGTGGATGGCCGCTGTTACTGGGAACAAGGATAACCCTCGCGGAGCCAGAAGGATTCCTCCACTCGACTGCCATAGTGACCCAAACAAGGTATGTCTGCTCCACTTCCCATTGTATTCTCGTCATATTTATTTCTGTTTTCTCTGCCGATCGGTCGACTGATCTTTGTCTTGATGTCTATCAGGCCCTCACTGAGCTGTACTCGATGCCCAATGGAGCACAGGCTCCGACCGAGGAGGGAGAAGCGAGCGGGGGCGAGAGCCAGGAGGAGGAGTGGGACTCGGACGCTGCTGAGGCTGATGATGATGATGATGACGATGATGATGATGACGATGAGGACGAGGAAGAGGAGGAGGAGGAGGTCGCACCACCATGCTCGGAAAGGCGGTCGAAACTTGTCCATGACCCTGCGACTGAACGCGGCGAGGGGGTTGCGACTGTTACCCAGTCGACCAAGCGCCCTCAGACCACCTCTCCGGCGCCGACTGAAAAGGCGTCGAAGCAGCCCAGGGCGGCCCCGTCAAAGCCGACCAAGCACCTGCCGAAGATGAAGGTGTCCATCCCCACCATATCAGGGTAATCATGTTGCTTAAGTCTTCTTGTTTTGTGTGAACTTTATCTCTGGTTGGCGCTGGAGTTAGTCGACTGACTCTTTGGAGTTGCAGTGCTGCATTCTGAGACCTCAGCCCGGGCTGACGATCATGAGATGGAGGACGCAGCAACCTCAAAACCTGGTACTATACTCTTAACCCGTTTCTAGTCGACTGACTCATGATCTCTAATTCTGATTCTTTTCTGTAGCTCCATCCAATGTTGTTATCACTCTCCCTGATGATGATGAAGATGAGGAACCGCTGAAGCACAGAATGAGAAGGAAAGCGTCTGCCAGCAAGGTGCCCCAGGATGTGACGGTGCCTGAGACTCTGGTCGCGGAGGAGGAGAATACCACTCGACACACTGTGTCCTTCGCAGATCCACTGACGAGTGCTCCGCAGCCCTCCCTCTTCACGACGCACCACGTCCCAGAGGACCAAGCTGGCGCAGCGAAGGAGGCGATCCGCCAGGCAGGGATCATGATGGAGCAGTTGAAGACCATCCGGGATGCGAGCCAGGCAGCTTACGACGCCAGTTCCGCCCTCCAAAGCAATGTTCAGGTCAGTCGACCACGGTTTGTTCTGTTAGGATATGCTATCAAAAACTTTTCTTTCCAGAATTTATAGTAGTCACCCACTGGGTGTGTCGATTTAAACTCCGTGTTAGCGGGGGCACGCTGAGTGCACCCGCTGGGTGTAGTCCCCAAGGCTAAGGTCGACTGCTCGCAGTCGGCCTTAGGCTTTATAATTTCAGTCTTTCCGTCATTCGACTATGGCGAATGGATTTCGCAAACCGGTCGACTGGTCGACTCTGTCTCCAAGGCTAAGGTCGACTACTGGCAGTCGGTCTTAGGCTTCATAAGTTCAGTATTTCCGTCATTCGACTATGTCGAATGGATTTCGCAAACCGGTGGGGGCACGCTAAGTGCACCCACTGGGTGTAGTCCCCAAGGCTAAGGTCGACTGCTGGCAGTTGCCTTAGGCTTTATAATTTAAGTCTTTCCGTCATTCGACTATGGCGACTAGATTTCGCAAACCGGTCGACTGGTCGACTCTGTCTTTACTAGGATTAGTGGGGGCACGCTGAGTCCACCCACTGGGTGTAGTCCCCGAGACTACGGTCGAATGCTTGTATTCGGCTGTAGTCTTAGAAACGCATGATTTTTTCTTTTCCACTCGGAAGTGAATTATCTTTGACGTTTAGTCGATTGGTTCTTCGCAGAACTCCTGTGACCTTGCGGCTCGCTACACTGAACTAGAGAATAAGCACATTCAGCTCGAGCTGAATTTGAAGCTGGTTCAGGAGAATCTGACGAAGGCGAAGGAGGAGACCGAAGGTATGTTTGGTGAGACCTTGACGACTGCTTTTTCCCTTCATTTGTTTCAAAATCTGATCTTGCTGTAACTTGCAGGTAAGGTGAGGGAGGCCCAAAGGAAAAAAGACCTTCAACTAGCTGAGAAGATCAAGCTTGTTGACGAGAAGTTAGCTTCAGTCGCCAAGCTTGAGCAAGAAAATACCAATCTGAAAGCTGCTCTTGGGAAGAAAAAAGATCTGGAGGCCTTCCTGAATGGTCTTGCCAAGAAGCTGTTTCTTATGCTTGAAGGTAAATCTCTATGCTCGGCAATCATTTCCAACCATGGTTTTTCCATTCAACCATTGCCTTGACTCGGTGATCGTCCTTGCAGAATTTTGTCAAAACTTTGAAGAAGAAACTAGCCGGCTGGAACCAAACCTTGACCCCGTCAATTCTCTGGTGAACGACGAAGTTGCCATGAATGTTTTCCGACTGGAGTCCCGTGTTGCAGCTGTCGTGGACTATCTTGCAAGGCTGAAGATCACCACATCTCGCATCGACTCGACGCTCTGGCCCGGGGAGACACTCCAGAACGACCTCGAGTCGCTGATGGCTCGCTTGAACACGGTCCCTGGTCGAGTGCAGCAGTGGAAAAAGTCCTCGGCTCGGTGCGGTGCAGATGTTGCTCTGTGTCTGGCCCGAGTCCACTACAAAGATGCGCGAGAAGACAAGCTGGCGGCACTCCGGGTGGCCAACACCAAGAAACACGACTTCAGGTCCTTTATGGAAACTTTCCTTGCTGCTGCCACTCGGATCGCAGATGGAATTGATCTTGATGAGTTTGTTGCACCTTCCAGCCCTCCATAGGAGGGGTAAAAAACTTCTTCTAAGCTCGACGCTTTAAATTTGCCTCGGTATGCCGAGTGGAGTTGTAACCGATAAACTTTAACAGGCTTAGCACCTGAGCACTTTCGGTTCCTTTTGGTATTGATCCCAACTTGAATTTGGTGTTTGAATATGATTGGTTTTGGCTCGAAATGTCTTTTGCAGGCTCAAAGCAAGACGCTCACTGCAGTCGACTTATTCCTTAATCCACTTAGGCGAGCGCTGGGCTGCAGCTAAGCCTCCCGAGTGAGAGGTTTGCTCTTCACTCGGTAGGATTTCTATATCTTAGGCGAGCACTGGGCTGCAGCTAAGCCCCCGAGTGAGAGGTTTGCCCTTCACTCGGTAGGATTTTGATAACTTAGGCAAGCACTGTGCTGCAGCTAAGCCCCCGAGTGAGAGGTTTGCTCTTCACTCGGTAGGATTTTGATAACTTAGGCGAGCGCTGGGCTGCAGCTAAGCCCCCGAGTGAGAGGTTTGCTCTTCACTCGGTAGGATTTTTTATATCTTAGGCGAGCACCGAGCTGCAGCTAAGCCTCCGAGTGGAAGTCTGGCTTACCACTCGGTAGGATTTTGATAACTTAGGCGAGTACTTCGACTGCAGCTAAGCCTCCGAGTGGAAGTCTGGCTTACCACTCGGTAGGATTTTGATAACTTAGGCGAGTACTTGGACTGCAGCTAAGCCCCCGAGTGAGAGGTTTGCTCTTCACTCGGTAGGATTTTTTATATCTTAGGCGAGCACTGGGCTGCAGCTAAGCCCCCGAGTGAGAGGTTTGCTCTTCACTCGGTAGGATTTTTATATCTTAGGCGAGCACTGGGCTGCAGCTAAGCCCCCGAGTGAGAGGTTTGCTCTTCACTCGGTAGGATTTTTTACAAACTTAGGCGAAACGGATTCGCAGCTAAGTCACCCACTGAGGGGAAAATTTTATTGGACAAAATAAAAGGTGACAAAAATTATGGAGGAACTATGCCACTGTTATTTTGAAATCCATGAACTACAGGAGTACTTTATTGCAACTCATCCGAGTGATAAACTTAAGTGTAAAATGAGCGGAGTAGTTCTGCGTTCCAAGCTCCGGGCTCGTCGATATTATGTTCGACGTTGTAAAGACGGTACGCCCTGTTGTGGAGAACTTTGGTGATGATGAAGGGTCCTTCCCAAGAAGGAGCAAGCTTGTGTGGTTTCTTCTGATCCACTCGGAGAACTAAATCCCCTTCCTGGAAGGCTCGACCCCTCACATTTCTGGCGTGGAAACGACGCATATCTTGTTGGTAGATGGTCGATGGATCAGAGCCATCTCCCTTTCTTCCTCTAAAAGGTCGACTGCGTCTTGCCGCGCTTGTTCAGCTTCTGCTTCGTTGTAGATCTCAACTCGAGGAGCATTGTGGAGAAGATCACTCGGCAAGACTGCTTCAGCTCAGTAGACCAAGAAGAATGGAGTTCTTCCGGTCGACCGATTAGGTGTGGTCCGCAGTCCCCAAAGCACCGAGGGAAGTTCGTCGACCCAAGCTCCAGCTGCATGCTTGAGATCACGCATCAGTCAGGGTTTCAATCCCTTGAGAATCAGGCCATTGGCTCGCTCTGCTTGTCCATTCGTCTGCGGATGGGCGACCGAAGCGTAGTCGACTCGTGTGCCTTGAAAGTTGCAGAAATCCCTGAATTCTTCCGAGTCAAAGTTCGACCCATTATCCGTAATGATGCTGTGCGGGACTCCATATCTGAATATCAGTTCCCTGATGAAGCTAACAGCAGCACCGACGTCAAGGTTCTTGATTGGTTTAGCCTCAATCCACTTGGTGAACTTGTCGACTGCCACCAGCACATGCGTGAAGCCACTTCGCCCTGTTCTCAAAGGACCGACCATGTCCAACCCCCATACTGCGAAAGGCCAGACGAGTGGAATGGTCTTCAGAGCTGATGCAGGCTTGTGCGACATATTCGAGTAGAACTGACATCCTTCGCACTTATCCACTATTTCCTTTGCCATCTCATTCGCTTTTGGCCAGTAAAATCCGGCTCGGTATGCTTTGGCCACGATGGTCCGAGAGGACGCATGATGACCACAGGTCCCTGAGTGGATATCATTGAGGATGATTCGACCTTCTTCTGGTGTTATGCACTTCTGACCAACTCCAGTCGCGCTTTCTCTGTATAATTGTCCTTTGATTACGGTAAATGCTTTAGATCGACGGACGATCTGTCGAGCCTCTTCCTCATCCTCCGGGAGCTCTTTTCTCAGGATATACGCGATATACGGAACTGTCCAGTCGGGAATGACCACCAAGACCTCCATGACCAAGTCGACCACTGCCGGGACTTCAACCTCAGTTGGATCTGTGGCACTCTTGGGCTGTGGAGCTTCTTCGGTGAAAGGATCTTCTTTGACTGACGGGGTGTGTATATGCTCCAAGAACACACCACTCGGAATGGCTCCTCTCTTGGAACCTATCTTTGCTAGATCATCAGCTGCTTGATTTTTCAGTCGGGGTATATGATGGAGCTCCAACCCCTCGAACTTCTTTTCCAGCTTCCTCACTGGACTGCAGTATCCAGTCATGGCTCGGCTTCTCACGTCCCACTCCTTCATCACTTGGTTGACCACTAAATCTGAATCGCCATAGACCATCAGGCGACGGACGCCGAGTGAAATGGCCATGCGCAATCCGTATAAGAGGGCCTCGTACTCTGCCTCATTGTTGGAGGAATCAAAGTGAATCTGGAGCACATATCTGAGCTTATCTCCTCTGGGGGAAACCAGGACAATCCCAGCACCGGAACCATTCAACATCTTAGAGCCATCAAAAAACATGGTCCAATGCTCCGAGTGAACTTCAGTCAGCTGCTGCTGTTCAACCCACTCGGCGAGGAAATCTGCTATTGCCTGGGACTTAATGGCTTTCTTTGCCTCAAACTTGATATCAAGGGGAAGAAGTTCAATCGCCCATTTAGCCACTCGACCAGTTGCATCTCTGTTGTGCAAAATCTCTGATAGTGGAGCGTCGCTGACGACTGTGATGGAATGATCAGAGAAATAATGAGCAACCTTCTTTGTGGTCATGTATATTCCATACACAAGCTTCTGATAATGAGGATATCTCTGCTTGCATGGAGTCAAGACTTCAGACAAATAATACACTGGGCACTGAACTTTGAAAGCTTTTCCTTCTTCTTCCCGCTCGACCGTAAGCACTGTACTGACGACTTGTCCTGTGGCTGCGATGTAAAGCAACAGAGGCTCTTTGCTGATTGGAGCAGCAAACACCGGCTGGGTGGAGAGCAGAGTTTTTAGCTCGGCAAACGCTGCATCAGCTTCTGGAGTCCACTCAAACTTGTCTGCCTTCTTCATCAGTCGGTAAAGAGGCAATGCCTTTTCACCGAGTTGTGAGATGAATCGACTTAATGCGGCCAAGCATCCAGTAAGCTTCTGGACATCGTGCACTCGCACAGGGCGTTTCATTCGGAGAATAGTGCCGATCTTCTCTGGATTAGCGTCGATCCCTCGCTCGGAAACGAGAAAACCGAGTAACTTGCCACCAGGAACTCCGAATGTGCACTTTGATGGATTGAGCTTGATATCATACCTTCTGAGGTTGGCAAATGTTTCGGCGAGGTCAGCGAGCAGGTCGGAACCTTTTCGTGACTTAACGACGATATCATCCATATACGCTTCCACATTCCGACTGATTTGAGTGAGTAGACACTTCTGAATCATTCGCATAAATGTGGCTCCGGCATTCTTGAGGCCGAATGGCATGGTGATATAGCAGAAGCACCCGAATGGAGTGATGAAAGCTGTTTTTACCTCGTCGGGTCCGTACAGACGGATCTGGTGATACCCGGAGTAGGCGTCTAGAAAAGACAATCTCTCGCATCCCGCAGTCGAGTCAACAATTTGATCTATGCGAGGGAGAGGAAAATGATCTTTCGGGCAGGCCCGGTTGATGTGCTTGAAATCAATGCACATTCGGAGTGATTTGTCCTTCTTAGGAACCATGACGACATTAGCGAGCCACTTGGAGTGGTATATCTCTCGGATAAATCCTGCCGCCAACAGTCGAGCCACTTCCTCACCAATGGCTTTTCTCTTCTGGACAGCGGACCGCCGAAGATGCTCTTTGACTGGTTTTGCTGATGAGTCGACTCGTAGGCGATGCTCAGCCAGTCCCCTGGGAACACCTGGCATGTCAGCGGGCTTCCATGCAAAAATGTCCCAGTTCTCACGGAGGAACTGGATGAGCGCTTCTTCCTATTTCGGGTCGAGTGTTGTGGAGATGTGGGTCGGAGCTGCCTCGGGGTCGGTCGGGTGAATGTGAACAGGCTTCGTCTCACCGGACGACTGAAATGCAGATTTTGTGGCGGGTTTCTTGGATCGCAGCAAATCACTCGGATCTGCGTTTTGCTTGTATTCTTCGAATTCGACCGCTGTCACCTGGGAATCGGCAATCTTTGAGCCCTTCTGAAAGCACTCTTCTGCCTTTTTCCGATCACCGGTGACAGTGATCACTCCTTTGGGGCCGGGCATCTTCAATTTGAGGTACACGTAACATGGTCGAGCCATGAACCGTGCATAAGCTGGTCTCCCCAAAATGGCATGATATGCACTCTGAAAATCCACGACCTCAAACGTCAACTTCTCTTTGCGAAAATGTTTCGAATCACCAAACACCACGTCCAGAGCTATTTGGCTGAGTGACTCGGCTTTCTTCCCTGGAATAACTCCATGAAAGCTCATGTTACTGGTGCTCAGTCGGGACATCGGAATGCCCATTCCTTTCAGTGTGTCTGCATACAACAAATTCAGCCCACTACCACCGTCCATCAGCACTTTTGTCAGTCGAGTGCCTTCGACAACTGGATCGACCAGCAAAGCTTGCCTCCCAGGGGTGGCAATATGAGTCGGGTGATCAGATTGGTCGAATGTGATGGGTGTTTGGGACCATCTCAGATAATTTGCTTTTGCTGGGGTAACCATGTTCACCTCACGGTTAATGACTTTCAATCGACTCTTGCTTTCCACATCTGCAAAGATCATCAGAGTGGAGTTGACATGCGGATATCCTTCCTCACTGTCCTCCTTTTCCTTGTCTTCAGCCTTGTCCGACTCCTTTTCCTTGTCTTTGGACTGTTTTCCTTGAAACTGCTGGATCAGGAGTCGACATTGGCGAGTGGTATGCTTTGGGTAAATGATATTCCCCTCTTCGTCTTTCTTCGTGTGGATGTGGCACGGCATATCCATCACGTCGTTCCCTTCTTTATCCTTTACCTTCTTAGGGTTCCAGGATCCTTTTGGTTTCCCTTTAAACTTTCCCTGAGTCACGGCCAGAGCCTCTCCAGGAGCTGCCGGTTCAGCCTTCCGTTTCTGTTTCCGACTGGTGTTTCCCTTCTCCGACTGACTCGGCTTGTGCTTGCCGCTTTGGAGTCGGTCTTCTTCTTCGCTATTGGCGTACTTGGTAGCAATTTCCATCATCCGACTCAAGGTCATGTCTCCGGTTCGACCAAATTTCATACTCAATTCTCTGTTCTTGACACCATCCTTGAAGGCGCAGACTGCCTGATGATCAGACACATTCTCCACTGTATGGTGCAAAGTGATCCATCTCTGAATATACTCCCTGAGAGTCTCATTGGTCTTCTGCACGCAGACTTGCAGCTCCGTCAATCCAGCCGGTCGCTTGCAAGTTCCTTCAAACGTTCTGACAAACACTCGGGACAGATCTTCCCAAGTGTAAATGCTGCTAGGAGGTAACTGAGTCAACCATGCTCTGGTAGAACCTTCCAGCATGAGGGGAAAATTCTTAATGGCCACCTCGTCATTCCCACCGCCAATCTGAACCGCCACTCGGTACTCCTCAAGCCAAGTTTCGGGCTTAGACTCACCAGTGAACTTGCTGACTCCTGTTGCCAACCTAAAATTGGGAGGGATCACTGCGGCTCTGATAGCTCTCCTGAAACATTCCGGACCAGAAACATGCACTCGACTGCTCGTGGGCGCATCTCTGTCGAGTCCACCTCGGTGGGCTCTGTTCCGGTCGACTAAGCCTTGCACGATAATGGATCGCGCGTCGAAGCCTGGTTCTCTGGGGTCGACTGGAACTCTTCGCCCCGCACTGAGCTGACGTCTGTCATCTTGCTGCCGAGGAGCGTAAGACCCACCCCTCGGAGGGGAATTGGGAACTCGACGCCTATCATCTCGGTCGTGTCGGTCTCCATATTGGTCTCGCCGATTCTCGCGCCCTTCACGCCGCGGAGGTGATCTGGGGCTGTGAGCCGACTGAACCGTGTTCGCAGCGACGGATCCATTGTGAATTCTGTTGCGCGACTGCGACACGGCCGAGTTCTGATCTCCTGCTGCCTGGAGCAGATCCCTGATCTGCATCAAGCCTCTGCCAGCTTCCGACTGAGAGGGCTGGATGGACTCTGCAATACAGGTCGCAGCTGCTAAATTCTGGATTGGGGTTCGATATACCTGAGTCGGCGGGAAGAGCTGACGTCGACTGGTGTCGGGAACTCGTTGCCGCGCGCGCTCGTCGAGTGCTCGCTGAAGATTCTCCAGGCGAGCGCGTTCGGCCAAATTGGCCAAACGTGCCTCCTCTAAGGCGCGAGCCTCGGGGGTTTCTCCTGCGATGGGAGTATGCAGGGCATCCACGTTCCTGCGGCGAAGTTCCTCTCTTTGCAGAGAGTCGAGTGGCTCGGGCTGGTACTCTTCGTGGTCTCGTTCGGGGTCGCCTCCGTCGCCTGCCCCACCATCACGGGCGAAGCCAGGGGGACTGCGAGGCCCGTCGACCATCAGGATTTCCGCCGCTGGATCACTGCTATCGCACTCGGATGCAGTCTCTACGGAGCCAGTCGATAGATCGAACAGCCCGTAGAGAGATTCGTCGGGCTTGATCGCCGCGACTTGGGTGGTGGCCGTCTGACGAGCCACCGCGTGCCTCACCCACCGCTGAAGCCTCGACCGGCCCGAGCGCTTACGCTGGCGGGAGACCGGGAGGGTGACCGATGGGGGAGTCGACCGATAAGGGGTCGACGGTTGCCGTAGCAGAACGCCGCGGACACATGCGCGAAAATGCGTCGCACCGCGGACGGGGAGCGCATCGACGTCGAGAGGAGCCTCCTGGAGCCAGGCGGAGTCGTCGGCGACAAAGGTGAGAGCACCGAGACGGATCTCTCGACCCTCAACCAAAACTCCAGCAGCCACCATGATGAAAGTACTCGGAAGAATCGCAACTTCTCCACAAAATCGCTAAAACACCTGCCCCATGGTGGGCGCCAACTGTCGTGGTTCTAAGTCTGACAGTAGAGTGGGGGTAGGTATGGAGAGGCAAGGTCCTAGCTATGGAGAGGTTGTAAACACAAGAGATGTACGAGTTCAGGCCCTTCTCGGAGGAAGTAAAAGCCCTATGTCTCGGAGCCCAGAGGCGGTCGAGTGGATTATGTGTATATGGATTACAAGGTGCCGAACCCTTCTGCCTGTGGAGGGGGGTGGCTTATATAGAGTGCGCCAGGACCCCAGCCAGCCCACGTAATGAAGGGTTTAAGGGACATTAAGTCCGGGGCGTTACTGGTAACGTCCCACATAAAGTGTCTTAACTATCATAAAGTCTACTTAATTACAGGCAGTTGCAGTGCAGAGTGCCTCTTGACCTTCTGGTGGTCGAGTGAGTCTTTGTGGTCGAGTCCTTCAAGTCAGTCGAGTGAGTCCCTTGTAGGTCGACTGGAAGGTGATCTCTTCTAAGGATGTCCTCGGGCAGGGTACTTAGATGAGGTCTGTGACCCTACCCTAGGTACATGACTCCATCAGATACCATCCCATCATACCACATCATAATCATTCTAATAGCATGTTGGCACGCAAGGTAAACCATTATAACTCATAGCTAATCAAGCATGGCACAAGCAACTATAATCTCTAAATGCCATTGCAAATATGTTTACTTCGTAATAAGCTGAATCAGAAACAATGAACTCATCATATTTACAAAAACAAGAGAGGTCGAGTTCATACCAGCTTTTCTCATCTCAATAAGTCCATCATATATCGTCATTATTGCCTTTCACTCGCATGACCGAACGATGTGTATAATAATAAGAGTGCACGTGCATTGGACTAAGCTGGAATCTGCAAGCATTCAACTCAAGAGAGAAGACAAGTAATATGGGCTCTAAATTAAATAAACAATCATGCATATGAGAGCCACTAAGCATTTTCAATATGGTCTTCTACTCTTGACCCCCAAAGGAAAAAAAATAAAACTACTTACACGGGAAAGCTCTCAACAAGTAAAAGGAGAAGAAGAAATCTTTTTGGGTTTTCATTTTAAATCTACTACGAGCATGGAAATTAAACTAACTAATTTTTTTGGTTTTTCTTAAGGTTTATCAAACACACAAAAAGCAGGCTAGAAAAAGAAATTTAAACTAGCATAGATAATACAATGGAAGAGTATGAGCACCGACGACTAGTGTGTGAACGTGAATGTAAAGTCAATGAGAAATACGTACTCCCCCAAGCTTAGGCTTTTGGCCTAAGTTGGTCTAGTACCAAGGACCACCGCTACTCTCCCCGGTGTACTGGGAGGTGTAATTAGGATACCACTGGTTGGTCATCTCCGGATCCCACTGGACAGACGATGCACGATCAGGGTCCAGTTCAGGTTCCGGCTCAGGTTCATGTTCTGGAGTGAAAGCTTGGGCTCGATGATTGTACACCGCATCAGGTGTAACAAGAAAATTATCTGCAGTCAAATCAAACAACAGAGGCACAAGCAGAATAATAGTCTCAGTGTGTTTCTTATTAAATCTAAGGTTATACAAGAGCATCTTCTCTTTGTTGTCAACAATAAACTTGTGTGCTACCATGCTCTTGTAATCTAAAATGTGAGGAGGCAATTTTGTCTCCTCTTTCTCATGGTGCCTAATGGGTATCTGAAAATGTCTAGCAAGACGTGAAGCATAGATACCTCCAAATATGGGGCCTTTTGTACGATTCAGGGCTAGCCGTTTAGCAACGACGGCACCCATACTAGAACTATTGTCTCCAAGCAAGGCATGCTGAAGAATGATAATATCAGGAACACTAAAGTTTCCACTATTTCCATGACCAATCAATCATCTACTAGCAAATATGGCAAAGTAACATAAAACAGGAAAGCGTATGCTAGAGATTTTTGCCTCAGAGCCCTTCTTTGGCTCCTCTACAGCTATAGTGTTAACAAAGCCATCCACATATTTACGATGGGGTTCCTCTAATTCTCCCTCATAGGGTATCCTACATACCGCGCAAAAATTACGTAAAGATATTTCTCTGAATTCATCATATAAGTGAAATGATACTGCAGGCAGTGACTCCTTAGGATAATAATCAAAGTTTTGCACGAAAGTATTGGTGAGTAAGTGATACTGATCGATCCGGTCGTAGATGAAACCGGTGAGGCCTGCATTCTCGATCAAAGAATAAAAATCTTCATGAATTCCAGCTTCTTTCAAGAAATCATCACATGGCCATTCACACGACCGCACTTCCGCTAAGCGAGGAAGATTATACTTGGCTTTTTCCTTCTCTTTAGCTTGTTTTTTCTGAGAGCTTTGGCTAGAAGAGCCCCTCAAAAGTTTCCTTAACATTTTCTGAAATTTCTGAAATTTTAGTAACTTCAAAATAAAAGTGAATAAAACTAAACAAGATTGATAGCAACTACTCCTACAAGTGCCTAGAGCCCATATCATGCATCAGAATTGCTTGGGACCTCATAAATTTAACATGCAAGCTCAAGAACATGGTCACCTATGCAGCAAAAATTTGCAATGAATAAAGCACTAGAACAAAAACTAATTGGACCAATGGAGGAGTCACATACCAAGCAACAATCTGCCAAAGCAGTTTTGCAAATGGAGTTTTGAGCAAGGAGATCAAAAATCGCAGCAAAATGAGCTAGAACTCGTGCTTGAGCTGGATGGGGATTTTTTGGGGTAGAAGATGAAGTGTGTGGGTGCTAGCATAAGTGGAGGGGGCCACCAAGGGCCCACGAGACAGGGGGCGCGCCCAGGTGGGGTGGGCGCGCCCTCCACTCTCGTGGCCTGGTGCTTGCCCCTCCTGCAGTGATTTCAGTGCCTAAAATCCTCAAATATTCCGTAAAAAATCATACTAAATTTGCAGGGCATTTGGAGCAGTTTTATTTTTGGGATATTTTTTTAATGCATGGATAATTCAGAAAACAGACAGATAATACTATTTTTGCTTTATTTATTCTAAATGACAGAAAGTAAAAAGAGGGTACAGAAGATTGTGCCTTCTAGTTTCATCCATCTCATGATCACCAAAATGAATCCACTAACAAGGTTGATCAAGTCTTGTTAACAAACTCATTCCGAATAACACGGAACCGGAGAAATTTCGAATAACACTAAGTTACCTCAACGGAGATATGAAAATCCCCAACAATAAGAATATCATACTTTTTCTTGACAGTGCGGAGAGGAAATTCAAAACCTCCAATAATGATAGTTGGAACTTTCCCAATAGAATTGATGCTATGAACTTGAGATTGTTTCCTCGAAAAGTGTACTGTATGCTCATTACCATTAACATGAAAAGTGACATTGCCTTTGTTGCAATCAATAACAGCCCCTGAAGTGTTCAAAAAAGGTCTACCAAGGATAATCGACATACTATCGTCCTTGGGAATATCAAGAATAACAAAGTCTGTTAAGATAGTGACATTTGCAACCACAACAGGCACATCCTCACAAATACCGACAGGTATAGCAGTTGATTTATCAGCCATTTGCAAAGATATTTCAGTAGGTGTCAACTTATTCAATTCAAGTCTACGATATAAAGAGAGAGGCATAACACTAACACCGGCTCCAAGATCACATAAAGCAGTTCTAACATAATTTCTTTTAATGGAGCATGGTATAGTTGTTACACCCGGATCTCCAAGTTTCTTTGGTATTCCACCCTTAAAAGTGTAATTAGCAAGCATAGTGGAAATTTCAGCCTCCGGTGTCTTTCTTTTATTTGTGATGATATCCTTCATATACTTGGCATAAGGATTTACTTTAAGCATATCAGTTAAGCGCATACATAAGAAAATAGGTCTAATTATTTTAGCAAAGCGCTCAAAATCCTCATCATCCTTTGTCTTGGATGGTTTAGGAGGAAAGGGCATGGGTTTCTGAACCCATGGTTCTCTTTCTCTACCGTGCTTCCTAGCAACAAAATCTCTCTTATCATTACGTTGATTCTTGGATTGTGGGTTATCAAGATCAACAGCAGGTTCAATCTCTACATCATTGTTTTTGCTAGGTTGAGCATCAACATGAACATTATTATTAACATTATCACTAGGTTCATGTTCATCACATGATTGTGTTTCAGCATCAGAGATAGAAATATCATTGGGATTCTCGGGTGTGTCTACAGTAGGTTCACTTGAAGCAGCAAAGTCCTATCGTTTTTCTTTTTCTTCTTTTTAGAAGAACTAGGTGCCTCTAAATTATTTCTCTGGGAATCTTGCTCGATTCTCTTAGGGTGGCCTTTAGGATACAAAGGTTCCTGAGTCATTCTACCAGTTCTAGTAGCCACTCTAACAGCAAAGTCATTTTTATTATTTAATTCCTCAAGCAAATCATTTTGAGCTTTATGTACTTGCTCAGCTTGAGTAGCAACCATAGAAGTATATTTGCTAATGAGTTTGAGTTCACCTTTAACTCTAGCCATGTTATCGCTCACACGTCCTACCTCGAAAGCATTATTCTTTAACTCTCTACCAACATAAGCATTAAAACTTTCTTGTCTAGCCATAAAGTCATCAAATTCATCTAAGGGCTATGAAATTTAGTAGAGGGGATTTCAACTTTATCATATCTATAGAGAGAATTTACCTTTACTACCTGTGTCGGGT
The DNA here is from genome assembly GCF_002162155.2 of Triticum dicoccoides. Classification (NCBI taxonomy): domain Eukaryota; kingdom Viridiplantae; phylum Streptophyta; class Magnoliopsida; order Poales; family Poaceae; genus Triticum; species Triticum dicoccoides. The sequence goes on from NC_041385.1 coordinate 205,362,877, forward strand.
TATCAAGACAATGGGGTTCTTCAACAGGCGGTATATTAAGACCATGTATTTCTTCAATAGGTGGTAAATTCTTAACATCTTCAGCTTTTATACCTTTTTCTTTCATTGATTTCTTTGCCTCTTGCATATCTTCAGGACTGAGAAATAAAACACCTCTCTTCTTCGGAGTGGGTTTAGGAATAGGCTCAGGAGTTGGCTCAATTGGTTCAGAAATTGCCTCATGAATTGGCTCAGGAAGAGTCCAATTATTTTCATTAGTCAACATAATATTCAATAGTAATTCAGCTTCGTCGACTGTTCTTTCCCTGAAAACACAACCAGCACAACTATCCAAGTAGTCCTTGGAAGCATCGGTTAGTCCATTATAAAAGATATCAAGTATTTCATTTTTCTTGAGAGGATGATCAGGCAAAGCATTAAGTAATCGGAGAAGCCTCCCCCAAGCTTGTGGGAGACTCTCTTCTTTGATTTGCACAAAATTATATATTTCCCGTAAGGCAACTTGTTTCTTATGAGCAGGGAAATATTTAGCAGAGAAGTAATAAATCATATCCTGGGGACTACGCACACAATCAGGAGCAAGAGAATTATACCAAGTCTTAGCATCACCCTTTAACGAGAACGGAAATATCTTAAGGATATAATAATAGCGAGATTTATAATCATGAGTAAATAGGGTAGCTATATCATTCAACTTGGTAAGTTGTGCCACAACAGTTTCAGATTCAAGGCCATAAAAAGGATCAGATTCAACTAAACTAATAATTTCAGGATCAACAGAGAATTCATAATCCTTATCACTAACACAGATAGGTGATGTACCGAAAGCGGGGTCGGGTTTCATTCTAGCATTAAGAGACTGCTGCTTCCATTTAGTTAATAATTTCTTAAGATCATATCTATCATCGCAAGCGAAGATAGCTCTAGCAGCTTCTTCATTCATAACATAACCCTCAGGAACAACAGGTAATTCATAATCATTGGGAGAATTTTCATCATCACTATCATCAATAATAGCATCTTCATTAATTTCATTCCCCCTAACTCTAGCAAGTTGTTCATCAAGAAATTCACCTAATGGCAAAGTAGTATCACGCACAGAAGTAGTTTCATCATAAGTATCATGCATAGCAGAAGTGGCATCATCAATAACATGCGACATATCATAATTCATAGCTGTAGCAGGTTTAGGTGTCGCAAGCTTACTCAAAATAGAAGGAGAATCTAGTGCAGAGCTACATGGCAGTTCCTTACCGCCCCTCGTAGTTGAGGGAAAAATCGTAGTTCTGTCATCTTTCAAGTTCTTCATAGTGATCAACAGATATAAATCCCGAGTGACTCATAAAATAGAGCTATGCTCCCCGGCAACAGCGCCAGAAATTAGTCTTGATAACCCACAAGTGTAGGGGATCGCAACAGCTTTCGAGGGAAAGTATTCAACCCAAATTTATTGATTCGACACAAGGGGAGCCAAAGAATATTCTTCATTATTGGTAGTTGAGTTGTCAATTCAACCACACCTGGATAACTTAGTATCTGCGGCAAAGTATTTAGTAGCAAAGTGGTATGATAATAAAGGTAACAGTAGCAAAAGTAATGTTTTTGGGTTTTGTAGTGATTGTAAGAGTAGCAACGGAAAAGTAAATAAGCGAAGAACAATATGTGAAAAGCTCGTAGGCAATGGATCAGTGATGGATAATTATGCCGGATGGGATTCCTCATGTAATAGCTATAACATAGGGTGACACAGAACTAGCTCCAGTTCATCAATGTAATGTAGGCATGTATTCCGTAAATAGTCATGCGTGCTTATGGAAAAGAACTTGCATGACATCTTTTGTCCTACCCTCCCGTGGCAGCGAGGTCCTAGCGGAAACTAAGGGATATTAATGCCTCCTTTTAATAGAGAACCGGAACAAAGCATTAGCACATAGTGAATACATGAACTCCTCAAACTATGGTCATCACCGAGAAGTATCCCGATTATTGTCACTTCGGGGTTGTCGGATCATAACACATAATAGGTGACTATAGACTTGCAAGATAGGATCAAGAACACACATATATTCATGAAAACATAATAGGTTCAGATCTGAAATCATGGCACTCGGGCCCTAGTGACAAGCATTAAGCATAGCAAAGTCATAGCAACATCAATCTCAGAACATAGTGGATACTAGGGATGAAACCCTAACAAAACTAACTTGATTACATGGTAAATCTCATCCAACCCATCACCGTCCAGCAAGCCTATGATGGAATTACTCACGCACGGCGGTGAGCATCATGAAATGGGTGATGGAGGATGGTTGATGATGACGACGGCGACGATACCCCCTCTCCGGAGCCCCGAACGGACTCCAGATTAGCCCTCCCAAGAGAGATTAGGGCTTGGCGGCGGCTCCGTGTCGTAAAACGCGATGAAACTTTCTCCCTAATTTTTTTCTCCCCGAACGTGAATATATGGAGTTGGAGTTGAGGTCGGTGGAGGTCCAGGGGGCCCACGAGATAGGGGCGCGCCCAGGGGGAGGGGGCGCCCCCACCCTCGTGGACAGGGTGTGGGCCCCCTGGTCTTGATTCTTTCGCCAATATTTTTTATATTTCCCAAAAAGTCCCTCCGTGGATTTTCAGGACATTCCGAGAACTTTTCTTTTCTATACATAAAACAACATCATGGCAGTTCTGCTAAAAACAGCGTCAGTCCGGGTTAGTTTCATTCAAATCATGCAAGTTAGAGTCCAAACCAAGGGCAAAAGTGTTTGGAAAAGTAGATACGTCGAAGACGTATCAGGGTACAATAGTGATCCAGGAGTAGATCACTTGACAACAGTCAAAATTATCCTTAGTTACCTTAAAGAGGACTAAGGAAATGTTTCTCGGTTATGGAGGTGATAAAGAGTTCGTCGTAAAGAGTTACGTTGATGTAAGCTTTGGCACAGATCTAGATGACTCTAAGTCTCAATCTAGATACGTATTGAACGTGGGAGAAATTAGCCAAAGTAGCTCTATGTAGAGCATTGTAGACATAAAGATTTGCAAAATACATACCGCTCTGAATATAGTAGACCCGTTGACTAAAACTTCTCTCACAAGCAAAACATGATCACACCTTAGTACTCTTTGGGTGTTAATCACATAGAAATGTGAACAAGATTATTGACTCTAGTAATCCCTTTGGTGGTTGGTCACATGGCGATGTGAACTATGAGTGTTAATCACATACAGATGTGAACTATTGGTGTTAAATCACATAGTGATGTGAACTAGATTACTGACTCTAGTGCAAGTGGGATACTGAAGGAAATATGCCCTAGAGGCAAAAATAAAGTTGTTATTTTATATTTCCTTATATCATGATAAATTTTTATTATTCATGCTAGAATTGTATTAACCGGAAATTTGATACATGTGTGAATACATATACAAAACATCGTGTCCCTAGTATGCCTCTACTTGACTAGCTCGTTGATCCAAGATGGTTAAGTTTCCTAGCCATGGAAATGTGTTGACATTTGATGAACGCGATCACATAATTAGGAGAATGATGTGATGGACAAGACCCATCCGTTAGCTTAGCATAATGATCCTTCAGTTTTATTGCTACTCCTTTCTTCATATCAAATATATATTCCTCCAACTATGAGATTATGCAACTCCCGGACACCGGAGGAATGTGTTTTGTGCTATCAAACGTCACAACGTAACTGGGAGATTATAAAGACGCTCTACAGGTATCTCCTAAGGTGTTTATTGGGTTGGCATAGATCGAGATAAGGATTTGTCACTCCAAGTATCGGAGAGGTATCTCTGGGCCCTCTCGGTAATGCACATCATATGAAGCTTGGCAACGCATTGTGACTAATGAGTTAGTGTGGGATGATTCATTGCGGAACGAGTAAACAAACATGCCAGTAACAAGATTGAACTACGTATGAAGATACTGACGATCGAATCTCGGGCAAGTAACATACCGATGACAAAGGGAATAACGTATGTTGACATACCGGTTCAACCGATAAAGATCTTCGTAGAATATGTTGGAACCAATATGAGCATCCAGGTTCCACTATTGGTTATTGACTGGAGAGGTGTCTCAGTCATGTCTACATAGTTCTCGAACCCGTAGGGTCCGCACGCTTAACGTTCGATTACGATATGTATTATATGAGTTATGTGTTTTGGTGACCGAAGGTTGTTTGGAGTCCCAGATGAGATCATGGACATGACGAGGAGGCTCCAAATGGTTGAGTGGTAAAGATTGATATATTGGAAGGTAGTATTCGGACACCGGAAGGGTTCCAGAATGTATCGGGTACATATCGGAGTACAGGAGGGGTTACCGGAACCCCCCGGGGAAAGATATGGGCCATATAGGCCATAGGAGGGAGGCTAACTAGCCCACAAGGGGCTGGTGCGCCGCCCACAAGAGAGGAGCCCGAATTGGACTAGGGAAGGAGGCGGCGCCCCCCTTTCCTTCTCTACTCCCTCTCCTCCCCCCTATCCCCTTCCGATAAAAGGAAGGGGGAGCGAATCCAACTAGGAGTCCAAGTGGGACTCCTTCCCACTTGGGTCACGCCTAGGGCCGGCCTCCCGTCCCTCCCTCCTTTATATACGGGGGATGAGGCGCCCCTAGAGGACACACCAATTGCTCTTAGCCATGTGCGGCGCCCCCCTCCACAGTTTACGCCTCCAGTCATATTCTCGCGGTGCTTAAGCGAAGCCCTACGTGGATCACATCACTATAACCGTCACCACACCGTCGTGCTGACGAAACTCATCTACTCCTTCGACCCTGTGCTAGATCAAGAGATCAAGGGATATCATCGCGTTGAACATGTGCAGAACTCGGAGGTGTCGTATGTTCCGTACTCGATCGGTCGGAATGAGAAGGCGTTTGACTACATCAACAACATTGACCAAACGCTTCCGCTTTCGGTCTACGAGGGTATGTGGAGACATTCTCCCCCTCTTGTTGCTATGCATCTCCTAGATAAATCTTGCGTGAGTGTAGGATTTTTTTTGAAATTACATGCTACATTTCCCAACATATCGGGGGGGGGGGTATGAACCATGGAAAATTTGGAATACAGTAGATATTACACCAATATAAATAAAGAATGAGTTTGCAACAGTACCATAAAGTGGTGATTTATTTTCTTATACTAACGGAGCTTTTGAGATTTTCTGTTGAGTTTTGTGTTGTGAAGTTTTCAAGTTTTGGGTAAGGATTTGATGGACTATCTAAGTTGGAGTTCTTAAGTAATATGATTAATTGAACTTAATTTATCATGAACTTAGTCCTGATAGTTTTTTCCATATCTATGTTGTAGATCAATGGCCCGAGCTACCGTTCCCTTGAATTTTAATGCGTTCCTAGAGAAAGCTAAGTTGAAAGATGATGGCAGCAACTACATGGACTGGGTCCGTAACTTGAGGATTATCCTCATTGATGCACAGAAGAATTATGTCCTTGATGCATCGCTAGATGTACCACCTGCCTCAGCAACTGTCGATGTTCTGAATGCCTGGCAGTCGCGTGTTGATGACTACTCGTTAGTTTAGTGTGCCATGCTTTACAGCTTAGAATTGGGACTTCAAAGACGTTTTGAACGTCATGGACCATATGAGATGTTCCAGGAGTTTAAGTTAATATTTTAAGCAAATTCCCAAGTTGAGAGATATGAAGTCTCCAACAAGTTCTATAGCTGCAAGATGGAGGAGAACAGTTCTGTTAGGGAGCACATACTCAGAATGTCTGGGTACCATAATCACTTGACTCAGCTGGGAGTTAATCTTCCAGATGATTGTGTCATTGGCAAAGTTCTTCAATCACTGCCACCAAGCTACAAAGGCTTTGTGATGAACTACAATATGCAAGGGATGGAAAAGACTATTCCCGAGCTCTTCGCGATGCTAAATGCCGCGGAGGTAGAAATCAACAAGGAGCATCAAGTGTTGATGGTTAACAAGATCAATAGTTTCAAGAAGAAGGGCAAGGGTAAAAAAAGGGGAACTTCAAGAAGAATGACAAGCAAGTTGTCACTCCCGGGAAGAAACCCAATGCTGGACCCAAGCCTGAAACTCAGTGCTTCTACTGCAAAGGGACTGGTCATTGGAAGTGGAACTGCCCCAAGTATTTGGCGGATAAGAAGGATGGCAAAGTGAACAAAGGTATATTTGATATACATGTTATTGATGTGTACCTTACTAATTCTCGTAGTAGTGCCTGGATATTTGATACCGGTTCGGTTGCTCCTATTTGTAACTCGAAGCAGGGACTACGGATTAAACGAAGATTGGCTAAGGAAGAGGTGACGATGCACGTCAGGAATGAATCCAAGGTCGATGTGATCGCTGTCGGCATGCTACCTCTACATCTACCTTCAGGATTAGTTTTAGACCTGAATAATTGTTATTTGGTGCCACTTTTGAGACTGAACATTATATCTGGATCTTGTTTAGTGTGAGACGATTATTCATTTAAATTAGAGAATAATGGTTGTTCTATTTATATGAGTAATATCTTTTATGGTCATGCACCCATGAAGAGTGGTCTATTCCTGTTGAATCTTGATCGTGATGATACACATATTCATAATATTGATGCCAAAAGATGCAAAGTTGGTAATGATGGTGCAACTTATTTGTGGCACTGCCGTTTGGGTCATATCGGTGTAAAGCGCATGTAGAAACTCCATAAAGATGGACTTTTGGAATCACTTGATTATGAATCATTTGATACTTGCGAACCGTGACTTATGGGCAAGATGACTAAAACTACGTTCTCCTGAACAATGGAACGAGCTAATGACTTATTGGAAATAATACACACTGATGTATGCGGTCTAATGAGTGTTGATGCTCGTCGCGGCTATCGTTATTTTCTGACCTTCATAGATGATTTAAGCAGATATGGGTATATCTACTTAATGAAACACAAGTCTGAAACATTTGAAAAGTTCAAGAATTTCAGAGTGAAGTGGAGAATCATCGTAACAACAAAATAAAGTTTCTATGATGTGATCGTGGAGGAAAATATTTGAGATACGAGTTTGGCCTTCATTTAAAACAATGTGGAATAGTTTCACAGCTCACGCCACCTGGAACACCACAGCGTAATGGTGTGTCCGTACGTCGTAACCGCACTTTATTAGATATGGTGCGATCTATGATGTCCCTTACCGATTTACCACTATAGTTTTGGGGTTATGCATTATGTTGAGGATATCGCTTATCGCTATCATCTCGGTCAGCTAGGGATTAGAGATTAATCCTAAATCGGCCGATTAATCGATTTTATCGGTCGACTATTAATCGGATATTTTTTGTAAATCTCAGGTTCCCACAATTAAAATATGCTATTTTCAACACCAAAACAATATTAGACATAAGTGTCACCTTGATTCCTAGCCTTTGAATCCTCATATGACGACAAACAAAATAGGACAATAGTACATATTGCATAAAAAGGTCCACAAAGCATAAATAAACATAGTTTTTGCAAACATAGTGCGACGAATAGGTCTGGTTTATCGGTAGATTCTTGATAAATCGCTTGCGAGAGCGATAAATTGGTCCAATAGATAAATGGTGAAGATAAGGCATAATCTTATCGGTCACCCCCCGATTAGCGATAAATTGGAAGATTAATCGTTGATTCGGAAGATATTTTGAACAGTGTGCATTAGAGACAGTTGCATTCACTTTAAACAGGGCGCCGTCAAAATCCGTTGAGACGACACCGTATGAATTGTGGTTTGGCAACAAACCTAAGCTGTCGTTTCTTAAAGTTTGGGGATGCGATGCTTATTTCCAAAGGCTTCAACCTCATAAGCTCGAACCCAAATCGGAGAAGTGCATCTTCATAGGATACCCTAAGGAAACAATTGGGTACACCTAATACCACAAGTCCGAAGGCAAAATCTTTGTTGCTAAGAACGAAACCTTTCTAGCGAAGGAGTTTCTCTCGAAAGAAGTGAGTGGGAGGAAAGTAGAACTTGATGAGGTAATTGTACCTGCTCTCAGTTTGGAAAGTAGCTCATCCGAGAAATCTGTTCCCGTGATGCCTACACCAACTGGAGAGGAAGCTAATGATAAATATCATCAAACTACAGATCAAGTTGCTACAGAACCTCGTAGGTCAAATAGAGCATGATCCGCACCAGAGTGGTACGGTAACCCTGTTCTGGAGGTCATGTTACTTGAGCATGACGAACCCACGAACTATGAAGAACCTATGATGAGCCCGGATTCCGATAAATGGCTTGAGGCCATGAAATCTGAGATAGGATCCATGTATGAGAACAAAGTGTGGGCTTTGGTGGATCTGCCCGATGATCGGCGTCCCATAGAGAATAAATGGATCTTCAAGAAGAAGACTGACGCTGATCTCGACTTGTTGCAAAAGGTTTTCGACAAGTTCAAGGAGTTGACTACGATGAGACTTTCTCACCCTTATCGATGCTTAAGTCTGTCCGAATCATGTTAGCAATTGCCGCATTTTATGATTATGAAATCTGGCAAATGGATGTCAAAATTGCATTCTTTAATGGATTTCTTAAAGAAGAGTTGTATATGATGCAACCAGAAGGTTTTGTCGATCCTAAAGATGCTAACAAAGTGCGCAAGCTCCAGCAATCCATTTATGGGCTGGTGCAAGCATCTCGGAGTTGGAATATACGTTTTGATGAGGTGATCAAAGCATATGGTTTTATACAGACTTTTGGAGAAGCTTGTATTTACAAGAAAGTGAGTGGGACCTCTATAGCATTTCTAATATTATATGTGATGACATATTGTTGATTGGAAATGATGTAGAATTTCTGAATAGCATAAAAGGATACTTGAATAAGAGTTTTTTCAATGAAAGACCTCGGTGAAGCTGCTTATATATTAGGCATCAAGATCTATAGAGATAGATCAACACACTAAATAGGACATTCACAAAGCACATACCTTGATAAAGTTTTGAAGAAGTTCAAAATGGATCAGTCAAAGAAAGGGTTCTTGCCTATGTTACAAGGTGTGAAGTTGAGTCAGACACAATGCCCGATCACTGCAGAAGATAGAGAGAAAATGAAACTCATTCCCTATGCCTCAGCCATAGGTTCTATCATGTATGCTATGTTGTGTACCAGACTTGATATGTGCCTTCGTATAAGTTTACCAGGGAGGTACCAAAGTACTCCAGGAGTCGATCACTAGAGAGCGGTCAAGCACATCCTAAGTACCTGAAAAGGACTTGGGATATGTTTCTCATTTATGGAGGTGACAAAGAGCTTGTCAGAAGTGGTTACGTTGACGCTATCTTTGACACTGATTCGCATGACTCTATGTCGCAAACCGGATACATATTTTTACTGAATGGTGGAGCTTTCAGTTGGTGCGGTTCCAAGCAGAGCGTCATGGCGGGATCTACGTGTGAAGCAGAGTACATAGCTGCTTCGGAAGTAGCAAATGAAGGAGTCTGGATGAAGGAGTTCATATCCGATCTAGGTGTAATACCTAGTGCATCAGTCCCAATGAAAATATTTTGTGATAATACTGGAGCAATTGCCTTGGCGAAGGAATCCAGATTTCACAAAAATACCAAACACATCAAAAGACGCGTCAACTCTATCCGAGATTTGGTCAAGGAGGGAGACATAGAGATTTGAAAAATACATATGGATCTGAATGTTGCAGACCCGTTGACCAAGCCTCTTCCACAAGCAAAACATGATCAGCACCAAGACTACATGGGTGTTAGATTCATTACTATGTAATCTAGATTATTGACTCTAGTGCAAGTGGGAGACTAAAGGAAAAATGCCCTAGAGGCAATAAGAAAGTTGTTATTTTATATTTCCTTATTCAAGATAAATGTTTATTATTCATGCTAGAATTGTATTAAACAAAAACTTGATACATGTGTGAATACATAGACAAAACACCATGTCCCTAGTATGCCTCTACTAGACTAGCTCGTTGATCAAAGGTGGTTAAGTTTCCTAGCCATGGACATGAGTTGTCATTTGATGAACGGGGTCACATCATTAGTGGAATGATGTGATGGGAAATACCCATCCATGCACTTAGCATAATGATCGTTCAGTTTTATTGCTACTGCTTTCTTCATGTCAAATATATATTCCTCCGACTATGAGATTATGCAACTCCCGGACACCGTAGGAATGCCTTATGTGCTATCAAACGTCACAATGTAACTGGGTGATTATAAAGATGCTCTATAGGTATCTTCGAAGGTGTTTGTTGGGTTGGCATAGATCGAGATTAGGATTTGTCACTCCAAGTATCGGAGAGGTATCTCTGGCCCTCTCGGTAATGCACATCATATGAAGCCTTTCAAGCAATGTGACTAATGGGTTGGTTACGGGATGATGCACTACGGAACGAGTAAAGAGACTTTCCGGTAATGAGATTGAACTAGGTATGAAGATACAGATGATCGAATTTCGGGCAAGTAACATACCGATGACAAAGGGAATAATGTATGTTGACATTGCGGTTCGACGGATAAAGATCTCCGTAGAATATGTGGGAGCCAATATGAGCATCCAGGTTCCGCTATTGGTTATTGACCGGATAGGTGTCTTGGTCGTGTCTACATAGTTCTCGAACCCGTAGGGTCCGCACGCTTAACGTTCGATGACGATATGTATTATATGATTTATGTGTTTTGGTGACCGAAGGTTGTTCGGAGTCCCAGAGGAGATCACGGACATGTTTCGGAGTCTCGAAATGGTTGAGAGGTAAATATTGATATATTGGAAGGTTATATTCGGACACCAGAATGGTTTCTGAGTGTTTCGGGTATTTATCGGAGTACCGAGGGGTTACCG